>NW_012117043.1:4063132-4170448 GCF_000951035.1 Colobus angolensis palliatus | reverse complement strand
TAGCCAGGATGGTCTCGATCACCTGACCTCGTGATCCGCCCGTCTCGGCCTCCCAAAGTGCTGGGATTACAGGCTTGAGCCACCGCGCCCGGCCTCCAATGAGTTTATTCTTAACTGATCAAATGTGAGAACTGCTGGTTGAAATTAGTATGCTCAAAGCAAATCTCTTACTCCTTTAATTATGTGGTGTCTGTAGGCACAAACAGATAGATTGTGAATGATTTGCTTAGAGTGTGCCTTGGTGCTAATGGAGAGTTGTCTTTAAGTAGTTAAAGAATTAGGCCTTGAAAAAATTATGATTTTATTTGGTTGTATGTCTTAATTAGGCCTTGAAAAAATTATGATTTTATTTGGACGTATGTCTTAAGCTAGCATTTTCTGCCCTTCTTAATGTATATAGTATTGAATTAAATATATTAATAGGACCATGGCCTCTTTGCTCCTCTTAACAATATTTTCATAGTTTGATCACTAATATATTCTGTTAAGATGCTCATGCAACACCACTAAGTTTCCTGATTCCTTGATGTATCAGGGTTTCCCCATTCTGTCTTTAGGAGCATGTGAACAAAGCAAATTAGCCCAGATAAGGTTTGAGTATATAACAGTAGCATGATGCCAAAACTAGTCTGTTTAAGAGCAGTCTATATTGACTGGGCGAGGTGGCTCATGCCTGCAGTCCCAGCACTTTGGGAGGCTGAGGTGGGCAGATCACCTGAGGTCAGGAGTTTGAGACCAGCCTGACCAACATGGAGAAACCCTGTCTCTCTAAAAATACAAAATTACAAAATTAGCCAGGCACGGTGGCGCATGCCTGTAATCCCAACTACTTGGGAGGCTGAGGCGGAATGGCTTGAACCCAGGAGGTGGAGGTTGTTGTGAACCGAGATCGCACCATTGCACTCCAGCCTGGGCAACAAGAGCAAAACTACGAGCAGTCTGTGTTGTAATACCATAGTCCCAGAACTAGAAGTTCATCAAATAGAGTGCTCTGTGCGCCCACACTAAGAGCTTGATGTGTGTTAAATCACCTTAACCTTTCAGGTAGCACCTAGGCATGCTTCTTTGCTCCCTCTCAAGTAAGGATGGATACTTTTTTCCCTTTCCATTTTCCATATTTACAATCAAATGGAGTATATTTTCAAAACCAAGACAGGAAAAACAAAGTTTAAACCATTAAAAACTGATGAGCATTCAACGTAGATTTCTGAGTCTCATTGCTAATGTGTTTTTTTGCTTGTTTGTTTGTTTGTTTGTTTGGGAGACAGAGTCTTGCTCTGTCGCCCAGGCTGGAGTGTGGTGGCGCAATCTCGGCTCACTGCAACCTCTGCTTCCCTTGTTACCCAGGCTGGTCTCGAACTGAACTCCAGGCCTCAAGCCATTCTCCTACCTCAACCTCCAAAGCACTGGGATTATAGGTGTGAACCACCATGCCCAGTCTTGTATTTGCTTGTCTTTGTTTGTTTTGCTTAAACATTGTAAGTAAATTCAGGCTATCATATTTTACCTGTAAATACTTCAGCTTGCATCTTTAGAAAATAAGGACATTTTCTTTCTTTTTTTTTTTTTTTTTTTGAGATGGAGTTTCACTCTTGTCATCCAGGCTGGAGTGCAATGGCACAATCTTGGCTTACTGCAGCCTTTGCCTTCTGGGTTCAAGCGATTCTCCTGCCTCAGTCTCCCAAGTAGCTGGGATTACAGGTGCCCACCACCATGCCTGGCTAATTTTTTTTGTTTATTTTTGTATTTTTAGTAGAGATGGGGTTTCACCATGTTGGCCAGGCTGGTCTTGAACTCTGGGCCTCAGGTAATCCACCTGCCTCAGCCTCCCAAAGTGCTGGGATTACAGGAATGAGTCACCACATCTCGCCAGGACATTTTCTTATTATTTATAGCGCCCTGATATTTAAGAACAATATCAGAAAACCAGTCCATATTAATATTTTCTCATTGTCCCTAAATGTTGTTTGGTTTAAATCAGAATCCAGCAGAATCCAGGAATGATCATGTTACTTTCAGTTATGTCTCTGAAGTTTCTTCTTTTTTTTTTTTTTTTTGAGACAGAGTGTCGCTGTGTTGCCCAGGCTGGAGTGCAGTGGTGCGATCTTGGCTCACTGCAAGCTCTGCCTCCCAGGTTCACGCGATTCTCCTGCCTCCGCCTCGCGAGTAGCTGGGACTACAGGCGCCCGCCACCATGCCCGGCTAATTTTTTGTATTTTTAGTAGAGACAGGGTTTCACTGTGTTAGCCAGGATGGTCTCGATCTCCTGACCTCATGATCCGCCTGTCTAGGCCTTCCAAAGTGCTGGGATTACGTGCTTGAGCCACCGCACCCAACCTGAAGTTTTTTTAAAAAAAAAAAAAATTTTTTTTTTTTTTTTTTGGCCTGGCATGGTGACTCATGCTTGTAATCCCAGCACTTTGGGAGGCCGAGGCGGGAGGATCCCTTAAGCCCAGGAGTTGGAGACCAACCTGGGAAACAAAGAGATACCTTGTCTCTACAAAAAAAAAAAAATTAGCTGGGCATGGTGGCGTATGAGTGGTCCCATCTGTTTGGAAGGCTAATCTATGATCAGTAGTTAAAAGAAATTCACACCCAGAGCTTCAGCCAACCTATGGACAGCTGAATTAAGCAGCCCAGGAGTTTGAAGCTACAGTGACATGGTCAGGCCACTGAATTCCACCCTGGGCCACAGAGCAAGACCCTGTATCAGAAAAAAAAGAATTGGAAATCCTAAAGTGTAATTTTCTTTTCTCCTCACCTCCCCAACAAAAACAAATTAAAAAAAAAAAAAGCATTTCATAGTGTCCGAGTCAGTTAAGCAGCCAGAGACCACAAATCTATTATCAGTAGTTAAAAGAAATTCACACCCAGAGTTTCAGCCAACCTATGGACAGCTGAATTAAGCAGATAATAAAATGCAAATACAAAAAAGCTAACCTTGAGCTGGCTTAAAGTACTGATACGTTGTATATGTTAATAGTTAATATCAGTGAGCTCTGGATTGCTTGATCCCAGGAGTTTAAGGATACAGTGAGCTATGATCACACCACTGCACTCCAGCTTAGGTGACAGAGTGAGACCCTATCTCTTAAAAAAAATGAAACAAAGGCAGTATCTATTGAGCTGTTAGATGTCAGGCATTGTTCTTTGCATTCACATTAAATCTTCACACCTCTGAGATATATGTCATCTCAGATGTTTCATATGCGGAAACATAAACACAGCCTCTGTTCTCTAGATCAGTAGTCCACAACCTTTTTGGCATCAGGGACCGGTTTTGTGGAAGACAATTTTTCCACTGGTTGGGGGTGGGAGTGGGGTGGGATGGTCTCAGATGAAATTGTTTCACCTCAGATCACCAGGCGTTAGTTAGATTCCCGTAAGGAGTGAGCAACCTAGATCCCTCGCTTGCACAGTTCACAATAGGGTTCGTGTGCCTATGAGAATCTAATGCTGCAGCTGAAATGGCAGGAGGTAGAGCTCAGGCAGTGATGCCTGCTCATTGGCTGCTCACCTCCTGCTGTGTGGCCCAGTTGCTAACAGGCAACGGACGGATACTGGTCCGCAGCCTGTGGTTCGGGACCCCTGCTCTAGATTATGGGGAAGCCGAAGTACTATTTTCTCATTATAAAAACAGAATCCTACCTTTTACTTCCCACCTCCCCCTGTTAATGGAAGTTGGAATGGAGAAGGAAGGAGATGCCCGGGAAAGGAAGCATTTTAAAATCATTTGTAACATGTAACTCCAGGGTACTTCAGAGTTTTAAAGAATAAATAGGGAATAAATTTGTTTGATTACCTTTTTAGATCCAGGTTTAGGTGCCACTTGCAGGCCACAATCTAATCTGGAAACCAAATGAGTTACAAAGTTTGGGTGCTTTTCTATACTTTGTGTCTTGTGCCATTCCATTGGAAAAGGGCGGAGGAAACACATACTTTCGTATGCTACAGGATAGCTCTGAGATGCAAAAGTATCTCTAATTGCTTAGGGAAGAAGGGTATTACTGGAAAGATGGGGTGGGTGACTTTTCGTTGTACAACCTTTTGTGAGATTTTAGTGCTTAACTGTATGCACATGATAACTATTCAAAAAAAACAAGCCCCTTTTTTTCGACCCTAGTTTACTGACTCCATATTCTTGTAACAGCAAAATTAAAATTCTTTTAAGTTAAAAAAAACTTTATCATAGGAATTTCCAAGCATGTCTTAAGATAGAATATCCCCAGCTTCAACACTAATGGCATTTTGCAGATTGAGAGGATAATAAAATGTAGCTGTAGTATGGATACATGTATCCAAATATACTACATTTTGCAGATTGAGAGGATAATAAAATGTAGCTGTAGTTTGGATACTACATGTATCCAGATATACTACATGTATTTCAGATATATCCTCTGAAAATACCTGCAAGTTTATAGAGAATGTTGTGTATGTCCTTTGACTTTATCCGTGCTTAGTTCCATAGTCTATAATTCAGTTTCTGATTGGGCAAAGTGGTTCATACCTGACACTGGGAGGTCGAGGTGGGAGGATTGCTTGAGCCCAGGAGTTCGAGACCAGCCTGGGTAACATAGGAGAACCTGTCTCTAAAAAAAAAATTAGCCAGGCATAGTGGCGCCTGTAGTCTCAGGTACTGAGGAGGTTGGGGTAGGAAGATCACTTGATCCTGGAGGGTTGAGGCTTTAGTGGTACCACTGCACTCCAGCCTGGGCAACAAGGCGAGACCCTGTCTCAATAAATAAAGAATAAAAATACAGTTTCTGTGGTATAGTTTATATACCATCACACCTTTATAACTGAGAATACTTTATGGTTAGTATGTGCTGTTTTGAAAATAAAACCTGTTTTAAAATGTGTTGCATTTTAAAAGTTTTAATCTATATTGATATTACTAGACATAGTTACATAGTTTGGCAACCCTGTTATATGTTCCTATTGTAAGGGTATACCTAAACCAGACTGGCAGTTAATGAGAGTGACTTGTCCTGTTATTGTGTGCTTTGGCATATTTATCTTTTGAATATATAACAGGAAAATATGGGAAGAATTGCTGAGTGTTCTAAACATTCTCATTTGCAAGGAACATCAGTAAGGAAAACAATCTTACCTACCTTATTTGAAGAGGTAGAAGCAAATTTAACCTTCTGTTAGCCAATAGGAATAGGTCTGTACTAAAAATACACAAATTAGCTGGGCGTGGTGGTGCACACCTGTAGTCCCAGCTACTTGGGAGGCTGAGGCAGGAGAATCGCTTGAACTGGGGAGGTAGAGGTTGCAGCGAGCTGAGATTGCGCCACTGCATTCCAGACTGGTGACAGAACGAGACTCAGTTTCAAAAAAAAAAAAAAAACTTGGAACTTTAGAATTATGTTCATGTTTGCTGGTGTTTTAACTCAAACAGGGACATAAATCCTAGGGAAGTAACCCATATCACTGTTTTTCTAATAACTGCATTTGTAGTAGAATAACACTACATTCACTAGTAGAGGTTGAGGGAGAGAGGAAAAGAAGGAATTACAGGTTACAGGATACTTTTCTGTTCTTGTCTAGACTGAGGCTGAGGCGGGTGGACCACGAGGTCGGGAGATCGAGACCATCCTGGCCAACATAGTGAAACCCCATTTCTACTAAAATACAAAAAATTAGCTGGGCGCATTGGCGCACTCCTGTAGTCTCAGCTACTCGGGAGGCTGAGGCAGGAGAATCACTTGAACCCGGGAGGCGGAGATTGCAGTGAGCTGAGATCGAGCCACTGTACTCCAGCCTGGCGACAAAGCAAGACTCCATCTCAAAAAAAAAAAAAGTTTGTCACTTGCCTCCTGTTTAATTTTGCATTTTTTAAATAAAGGATTTATGTCTATTCCACATGGAGTATTTTGAGTAGCACCAATACATTCCTGAAGGAGATCAAAAATATATATGCATAGCTCTCTTGGTAGCATGTGTTTGAGAAAGTAATATAAGGATTACGTAGATTAGGGTTGCAGGCAATTGTGTCCCTTTAAAGCCAGATCTTTTATTTACTTATTTTTTAAAGTTTTTGCAGAGGTGGGGTCTCACTGTGTTGCCCAGGCTAGTCTCAAACTCCGGGGCTCAAGTGATCCTCTCGTCTCAGCCTCCTGAAGTGCTGAGATTATAGGTGTGAACCAAGGTGCCAGGCCAAATCTTTGTTTTTTTTCTACAAGTAAAACACCCTGAGGCTGAAGGTAATTGCTGACTGATGCAACGTGTTTTTCTTACTGCTTTTTTTCTGGGGATCTAACAAGGAATTGGAAACACAAGTTTTTGACTTTCCTTTTTCCTCCTCTTTATTTTCTGATAGTGTTTTCTTAAAGTCATCTTCTACCTGCCTCTGAAGTTGAGGAGTAGGAAGGAATCTGTTAGAATCATTTGGGGTTCAGTTAGTAGTGTCTGTGGTTTACTTTCTTTCATGGTTTTGAATTTAATTTCACTATTTGAGTAACACTATTTTTACCCCGACTTCCTCAAACACTGTGGGACTTAAACTGTGACAGGTGAAACTCAGTACCTTAGGTGAAGGCTTGGTAGAGACTTAGAAACATAGAATTCTTACAGGGTAGCTTAGGATTCTTACAGGATAACTTAATTGCTTTTAGGTATATAGCTTTATGAACTTTATGAGCCCACTGGAATGTTTTCTTCAATTATTGGAAAGGCTGATTATCAATTAAACTTAACGAGTCTAATGACCCTCTACTCAGAAAAGTAGATGTGAGATCCTGTCTCAAAAGAAAAGTTAAAGTCAGGAAGAAGTTAAAATTAATGGTTTATAAGCCTTTACTATAAGTAAATATAAGTTACATACTTTAAAGCTAGTGTATTTGCCTTGCATTACAGCATATACTTGAGCTTGTAAAGCAGGTTAATCTTCTACTTTATTACGATGTTTGTATTAATGGTTAGACAGTTGTTTGACTCCTTGCCCCTGTATTCAGTAACGGAGTTACTGTAACTACACTTTATAACTGAGTTATAACATTTATAACTCAATACCAGCAGTAATTGAGATAGAAGAGTGAAGAGAAAGCAAAATGTAGCCTTGTAGTCCTATATCTTATTCAGAGCCTGGCCTGGTTATGTTTAAGCACTATTAGCAGAAGAGTTTGACAAAAGAATTTAAATAAAATACAGTTAACTTGGCTGGTTTAGTCCATAAAATAGTGACAGTGGTGGTGTCTGTGGAGGGAAACTGTATTGCTAGAGGACAAGGGTGACAGAAAGACTTGATTTTTTTTTCCCATGCTTTTTCTTTTCTGGTGCGTGTGTGCATTTTGTACCATGTGAATTTATTATATTATCCTTGGAGGAAAGGGGGATAAAACTAGTCTGGCCAAGGTTAATAAAATAAAGCCTCCATTGTAGCTTCTTTTAGTAGGACTTAATCTGTTACACCATAGTTAGTCACCCAGCGTATTAATAACCCACTCTGGTAGAGATTTCCTCCTAGTAACTAGTGACTTTTGTTGTTACATGCTTAATTGTTTTGCAAAGACCTACCATCTTTAGAGCCTCTATGTTTGTTTAGCAGATACTTTAGTATTTTCTGAGTACACAAAGCAAATCTAATTCCATTATTTTCCTTGTTAAAATCCTTAAGTAGCTCCCTTTGCCTGTAGAATAAACTCAGGATTCTTACTGAGGTATGTTTAGCTTGTCAGTCTGGCCCTTGCTCATCTCTCTAACCTTAATTTTGTACTCCCTCAAGCCGATAGTGTTAGAAAAGTACTTGTAGTTCCCTTAGCCAACCACACTTTTACATCTCTGTGCTTTACCACACGCTCTTGCTATTGAGAATTATCTCACCTGCCTCCTTTGAACACATTGCTTTAGCTATGTAGCCTTTGACAAGATCCCTCTTACATATCTTTGTTTTGGCACTTTTTGCACAGAATTAGAACTTGTTTGCTCTTGCTATTCAAGTTCCTTTATTTAGATCAAGAACTCTGTGACATTTTAAATCATTTTATACTTGTAACTTAATTTTTCAGATTCTTGAAGCGTGAACAAATAACAGCTACATGTTAAGCAGGGTAAGAGAGGACTGGTCCAGTAGTTCCAAGGTTTTAAAATAAATCAAGAAACTCAATTACCTCAAATCGCTTGAACCATGAATGCTACCTTGCAGATATTGCTCTGGCCTTTAACTTCATCTGTATTTGTTCTACCTCTTATTTGAAACAGTTGAATGCCATGTTTGTTGGAAGAAGAGAAGGTCCAATACTTGGCTATTAATAGTCTCACTTTAATTAACATAATGTAGATGTTATTGTGACCTTGAAGCATTGATGTTAAGTGAGGATTTGTGTTGATGAGCATATGTGAATGTCAAGTCTTTGGAATCCACTTGGTAACACGGTTTATTATTATATTTTCTAGCTCCAGAACCTGGGTATCAACCCAGCAAACATTGGCTTCAGTACCCTGACTATGGAGTCTGACAAATTCATCTGCATTAGAGAAAAAGTAGGAGAGCAGGCCCAGGTGGTAATCATTGATATGAATGACCCAAGTAATCCAATTCGAAGACCAATTTCAGCAGACAGTGCCATCATGAATCCAGCTAGCAAAGTAATTGCACTGAAAGGTATAAAAAATTGTCGGTTTTTCTTAAAACTCTTCCTGTTTGTTTTTTTGTTTGTTTGTTTTTTGGTTTTTTTGAGACGGAGTTTTACTCTTGTCGCCCAGGCTGGAGTGCAGTGGCGCGATCTTGGCTCACTGCAACCTCCGCCTCCCAGGTTCACGTGATTCTCTTGCCTCAGCCTCCCAAGTAGCTGAAATTACAGATGCCTGCCACTACCCCTGGCTAGTTTTTTTGTATTTTTAGTAGAGATGAGGTTTCACTATTTTGGCCAGGCGGGTCTCAAACTCCTGACCTCATGATCTGCCTGCCTCGGCCTCCCAGAGTGCTGAGATTACAGGCGTGAGCCACCGCGCCTAGCCAACTCTTCCTATGTATTTATGCAAGTCCAATAACTAGAGTTTACCTTTTTTAAGTATATTGATTAAATTTGGTTAAAGAAAATTGATCTGCTGATACCGAACTTGATTTAAACCACTTTAATGACTTTTACTTGGAATGTATCTGTGGAATATCTTAACATAGATCTACTTAGAATAATTTTAAGTTTTAGAATAAATGCATTTATATTTTGTATCTGGTATAAGACTGTGCTAAACATACCTCTCTACAGAGGAAACAAATTAGTGATTCATATTCTGGAATAGAACATACTTTACTTATATTAGCACCTCAACATTGCAGAATTTTGTATGATAATAAACTTGCCTTTGATTCTGTGCTTTTTTTATACTTCAGGCTTGTGTTTCACTTAGATTATTGGGTTCTAGAAAGGGCTTGAATTTACAGTAATTGTTTAAAGTGTGTTTTTATTTAGGTGAATATTAAAGCTCTTGAGTGAAGGGTATTTGAGTCTATTCAGACTAACTTTTTAATTGTCCCAACAAGGGAACTGTGCAGTTTAGAATAAACAGAGTTCAAAGACTCTTAGACTGTCAGGGAGCCTGTATTCCTTTGAACTTTAGAATGAGACTAATTGACCCATTAAAACAGATGTTTTTAAGAGGGCTCGGTGAAAAACTGACTCTTAAAAAGGCATTCGATTGCCTATTTTTTGCTTTGTTTTTCATTTTGATAGAAGGAAGAAAAGTTCAAGTTCCCAGTAATTTCTTGATAAATTTGTGACTGAGTTGTTAGAGATGCTGAACTTTGACTTTGCTTACATGATTTAAACTTTGTATGTAGTAATAATACTAGTTGGAGAGTAAATAGGGTTGAGTAGGACTAGTATATTCAAACACATAAGTCACTATCACGTATCTAAGATAGAAGCTCATCTCATCTCGAGGAAAAATCATCCAGCTTTCACATAGGACCAGATGTTTTGTGACAGTAAGTGTTTTACTTCTGTTACTTCTATTTAGGGTATTAAGCTTCCTTCAGACTCTTTAAAGAATTTAAATTCAGGTCCCTAGCAATTCCCATACCTCTCTATTAAAAGGCCATAATTTTAATTTTGCCAAAATTCTTTTCTATTTTTAATGTTATTGTTATCTTATCACATTTCTTAACGCTTTCTTATGTGTGCAGATGGTGAGTTATCCTAAATTAGATTGTGTTAGTTATTGTCCTGTTCTATGAAAAGAATACATTGAAAATATTTTCGGAGCATTGTACAATAGCATCATATATTTGTCCCTATATGTCTGCACTATGGAGTCAAGCTATCATCTCTCGTCCCCCTCCCCAAACCACTCTACTTATATATATACTCCAATCCCGAATAATCTGAAGATTGAGGAAGGCAGCAAAGGAAAGTTAGTTAGTCCAAAATCCTGCTTCCCTCTGAAGACAGTTTTGAACCTCTTGGCTTCTTTTTATAAACAGGACTGTAACTCTCACAATTTTTCAAGTCTGGTTGTGGTTTACATACTGTGTGGGATGGGAATAACATTCTTCATTTTATGAAAGAAATTTTTGCACATGTAGTAAGGAGGGTTGTAGTACAAAGCTGTATGTTTTGCCCCCCTTCTGTGTCGCCCCAGCACCTGAATCTTAAAATTTTGGTCCTTCAGGAGCCAGATTCTCTGTGTCTCAGGAATGGTGTTTTTCTTAGTCTTTAAAGACTAATCATGATAGCCTAGTGATAGTTGTGGACTTTGGCCTCTATTAATTTATACCAAATCACATTTTGAACTGTTGGATTTCAAATTATAAGTACAAGCCTTTGCATCTGACTTGGTGACTCTTAACACTCAAGGCAAATTTCATCCTTTTTTTTTTAACTAAATGCTTGCTTTCTTAGTTGGATGAAGCTCGAACTTTGTTCTTACCTCCAGTATATTAACAGCATCTGAAACTGTCCTCTTCCTTTGTCTCCCTCTCCTTTCCTCCAGCACCTCTACCTTCCCTTTGTTATCTTAAGCCAGTTAAATATAGCATGCACTTCTCTTATGTGCTAGTGGCAAGAAGACAGAATTGAAGCAGATCCTCTTTGTAAAAAGCAGTTTCCACAAGATTTATTTGGATGAGAGATGACTGCTTTTAAAAAAGTACATTTTCTTTCCCCCACGTGTCTGTTATCAGAGTTGCTTTGTCTTGTGTCCATGCAACTAAGTTTATGTGTAAAGTAAACATACTTAATTACAAGTATGAAGGTGACAGCTTTGTTTTCAATTATTGTTAAGAAAACTATTCATTAGACTTACTTTAAGTTGGGATTTAGAATTCCATGGAAGTCATACTATCTGTTTAAAGTGTGTTTATTAGAGGTAATATAGTTTTTGCTTAAAATGTAGATGTAGATTGCTTAATCTTAGCTATTACCGCTTTAATGGTTGCTGCTGTATTGATGCAACTGTTGTAGTTATTAGTCTCGTAATAGAACTATTTTTGTTTGGAAGTTACAGAGCTAGTCTAGGTAGGTATTCATTCTAAACTTTATGCTTTTAATGATTTATAATTCTTGATTTTGTTTTTAGCTGGGAAAACTCTTCAGATTTTTAACATTGAAATGAAAAGTAAAATGAAGGCTCATACTATGACTGATGATGTCACCTTTTGGAAATGGATCTCTTTGAATACGGTTGCTCTTGTTACGGATAATGCAGTTTATCACTGGAGTATGGAAGGAGAGTCTCAGCCAGTGAAAATGTTTGATCGCCATTCTAGCCTTGCAGGGTGCCAGATTATCAATTACCGTACAGATGCAAAACAAAAGTGGTTACTTCTGACTGGTATATCTGCACAGGTAACATTTTAACTAGTTTTTTATAAAGAAGAAGTTTAGAAAACTGTGGTGCCTAGAATGCAGTTTTATTTTGAGATTAGGTCTTTCTATACTCAATCCTGTTGAATTTCACTTATTTTGGAAGACTTTTTTTTTCCTCCCTCCCACCCCTTCTCTTCTCCTTCCTCCCTCCTTCCCTCCTTTCTTCCTTCCTCGCTCCCTTGCTATACTGACATATAATTTCAGAATGCTCTTATCAAGCGTTTTGAGCTCTTCTGTGGAGATTGAGTAGAAATTGAGTTTCTGTAAGAATGATTTGGGATTTATTATGGAGTATTTACTGCAAAATGAATGCTTCTATACCTTTTTGTTTAAGATGTATATGAGGCACATTTTAAACATTAATGTTAAGCTTTAACAAGATAATGTTTGGGGCTGATTTTAAGAAGTATCAAATCTACATTGAGAGATGAAGTAATAAATAATTATAAATCCTGCTAAAGATGACAAAGCATTCTAATTATTTCATTACTTGATGAATCTGAGAGTTTTTGGTTTATGGGTCTCCAAACATTATTCTCTTTGATCCTTTATAGCAAAATCGTGTGGTGGGAGCTATGCAGCTATATTCTGTAGATAGGAAAGTGTCTCAGCCCATTGAAGGACATGCAGCTAGCTTCGCACAGTTTAAGATGGAAGGAAATGCAGAAGAATCAACGTTATTTTGTTTTGCAGTACGGGGCCAAGCTGGAGGGAAGGTAAGTTTTGACTTTGGTAATTATTTTAATGAGAACTTGTATTTGGCTTTCTGCCACGAATTAGTCATCTAATTTCAAAATAGCCTTCTCCTTTCCTAAGTAATTTATTTTTAGTATTCACATTTGTGGTGACTTGATTTGTTCAAATTTTGCATCTAGTGATACTTGTCTAAAATGAATAATGTTCTTTCACAACTCGTTCTATTGGCTGTTTATATTCTTTATTTTGATTGTCAAAGTACACATTTCTATGCTGTACATCTAGAGAGTTTGATTTAGTAGGTGGTGCCCATAGTGTTTTTTTGTTTATTTTTTGCTTTTTGAGACAGGGTGTCACTGTTGCCTAGGCTGGAGTGCAGTGGCACAGTCATGGGCTCACTGCAGCCTCGACCTTCTGGGCTCAAGTGATCCCTCTCTCTCAGCCTCCTGAGTAGCTAGGACTACAGGCATGTGCCACCATGCCTGGCTAAATTTGGTGTTTTTGTAGAGACAGGGTCTCACTATATTGCCCAGGCTGGTCTCAAACCTCTGGGTCCAAGTGATCCTCCCGCCTTGGTCGCCCAGTATAATCTGCATTTTAAATACCCTATATGGCTTGATATAGAGGTAATGTAGACTATAGTTGACTAACATTGCCATAGTTAGTGGTTTTCAGCGGTGGCTACACATTGGAATCACCTGGACAAATTGTAGTACTTTGTGTATTAGACTTAGTTGCAGGTAATAGAAACAAGGTCTGGTTGATTGGAGCAATGGTCTGTTTAGTGAAGGATATTGGATAGTTTACTACAGCTAGGAAGGCTGTAAAACCAAGACTGGGAAATGAGGAGAAATAATGGAAAATGAGCAGTGGTCAGGGTCTCAGCCAACAACTATTCCATAGAACTCTAAGGACACTTCTGGATCCATGATTGCGTTGCTGGATGCTTGGAAATTCGATTTGACTGCTATTTCCACTACCAGAGTAGAATCTCTGAAATCCTAATACCTTTGTGTTCCTAGCTCCCTGTTCGAAGTCCAGTTATAGGCAAGATCAGATGCCCACATCTTACGTCTGAGAGGTTTGGAAATAATTACTTGGTATTTGGTGCTCCTAAAACAGAAGGCTGGTTCTACCACCAACAAAACTTGTAAAGAGTATCTTCCCTCTTGTTGTCCCATCAGGAAGAGGGTTTAGATTCTAGGCAGACCAAAAAATTTGAACTTCACCTTTGTTAGGACTTGTGTCTCTTTTTCTTGGTAAGTAAGCAGTTTTTAAAAATTGAGATAGAGATTGCCTAAAATATGATCATCTGTAGCCTGTCAGGAGAGAGGAAATAGTAAGTAATGAGATACAATTCTGCTTAAAATTTCATATAGCCCCTGAATTGAGGAATAATGCTGCCAACACCTCAATGTGACAAGGGTAGAAAGCACTGATATTTAGATCTGAATTGATGGAATTTAAACAGAAAAAAACACATAGTTTTAGAAATTAGATATTATCCTTAAAACATAAGGCCAAGATATTTGTTGAAAAGTTCTACTAGAAAAAAGTTTCAATGTCATTTTGAAAAGTATCTGGAAACTTGTTTATAGGTTATTGAGCCTGTTATTTATTACATGGTGCTATCCTGTCTGCCACCGCTTTTGAAGGAAGATACCAATTTTTTTCAGTGTGGCTAGTCATCCTAATGAAGGATGATGACACCCTATCGCATTCATATGGTATGTGTCTTGGAAACTGAATTATTTTTTGTCTCAGTTCATTTCTGACATGACTAAGGAAAATATATAGTACTTTTTCATTGAGATTATTTACTTTTCTCTTGCCTGGCTTACGTGCAGCATTGGATATTTTAAACCAAAATGTTCTCATTTAGTTTATGGGATGTTTGTGATTAGAGAGACAACTCAAATTAGGTATATACATTCCTTCTGTTTTAGTGTATATGTATAGGTAGAGAAGAATTAAACAACTTATGTTTCTATTTGGAAATACTAAATTAAAACTGAAAGCTAGGAGAAAAATACCTTTGTAGGTAATGTATTACCCTTCTATACCATTTATTTCAGGTAGATTATTTGAGGTATGACTATTTCAGATATTCAGCTGACATTTTTTTTTGAGATGGAGTCTCGCTATGTTGCCCAGGTTGGATGCAGTAGCACAATCCCGGCTTCCTGCAACCTCCGCCTCCCGGGTTCAAGCGATTCTCCTCCCTCAGCCTCCCGAGTATCAGCTGACTTTAAAAAATGTATTTATCTTAAAATAATACAGATTTATAGGAAGCTGCAAAGACAGTACAGAGCAGTCGCCTGTGTTCTTTATCCCCTTTCTCCCAATGGCTACATCTTACACAGCTTAGTACAGTAGAAAAACCAGGAAATTGACATTGGTACAATTGTATGATTCTGTGTCATTTTATCATGAGTAGATAACTATTTTATCACCACAGTGATTTCCCTTATGACTGTAGAGTCCCACCCACTCCCCCTCTCTCACACCATCCCTAGCTCCTGGCAACCACTAATTTATTCTCCATCTCTATAATGTTGTCACTTTAGGATTGTTACATAAATGGAATCATACAGTATGTGACCTTTTAAGATTGGCTTCTTTTTTTTCACTCACCATAATGTTCATGAAAGTTTGTTCCTTTTTATTACCAAGTATTCCATGGTATGGATGTAACCAAAACCATTTAACATTGATCTTCTGTAGAACATGTTGGTTGTTTCCATTTGGGGGCTACAAATAAAGCTTCTATGATCAACTGCTAATGTGTAGGTTTATATACATTTTGATTTTCTTTTGAACAGTTACATATTATTGAAGTTGGCACACCGCCTACAGGGAACCAGCCCTTTCCAAAGAAGGCAGTGGATGTTTTCTTTCCTCCAGAAGCACAAAATGATTTTCCTGTTGCAATGCAGGTATTTTAAGCAAAATAAATGACTTTTTTGAAAATCTCTCTTCTTAAAAGAAATTAACCCAAAGACTATTCATGGTAGATATAATTTAAGTGATGCTTAAAAGAATACTCTTATAAAGTTTATTAGTGAAGCTTTGTAAAATAATACCTTGGCCTTTCATGTACAGGCCTACCTTGGGCATATTATGAGGTTTGGTTCCAGACCACCACAATAAATTAAATACCACAACAAAGTGCGTCATAAGAATTATTTGGTTTCCCAGTGCAGATCAAAGTTACACTTACACTATGCTATAGTCTACTGTAAAGTGTGAAATAGCATTGTCTAGAAAAACCGTATACATACTGTAACTTAAAAATACTTTATTGCTAAAAAATGTTAATGATTATTTGAGCCTTTAGTGAGTTTTAATCTTTTTGCTTGTGGAAAGTCTTGTCTCAGTGTCAATGACTGCTGAATAATCAGAGTGGTTGAGGTGGCTGTGGCAGTTCCTTAAAATAAGACAGCAAAGAAGTTTGCTGCATCAGTTGACTCTTTCACAAAAGATTTCTCTATGCAACGCTGTTTGATAGCATTTTACCCACAGTAGATCTTCTTTCAAAATTGGAGTCGGTTCTTTCAAACCCTGCCAGTGCTTTACTAGCTAAGTTTCTGTAATAATCTAAATCCTTTGTTGTCACTCAGCAATGTTCACAGCACCTTCACCAGCAGTAGTTTTTATCTCAAGAAACCACTTTTCTTTGCTCATCGTTAAGAAACAGCTCCTTCACTAGGAGATACAGTTATTCAATCACATTTTTAGGCTCTGTTTCTAATTCTGGTTTTCTTGCTATTTCTACCACATCTGCCGTATTTGCTCCACTGAAGTCTTGAACCCCTCAGTCATCCACGAAGGTTGGAATCAGCCTCTTCCAAACTCCTTTTAATGTTAATATTTTGACTTCCTCCCATGAATCATGAATGTTGTTAATGACATCTAGAATGATGAATCCTTTCCAGATTCACCATTACTTAAATGTACTGTGGTGAATCCTTTCCAGATTCACTTAAATTTACTTTGCCCAGATCCATCAGACAAATCACTATCCAGGGCAGCTGTGGTCTTATGAAATATATTTCTTTTTTTGTTTGTTTCTTTGGTTGAGACGGAGTCTGGCCCTGTCGCCCAGGCTGGAGTGCAGTGGCCAGATCTCAGCTCACTGCAAGCTCCGCCTCCCGGGTTTACGCCATTCTCCTGCCTCAGCCTCCCGAGTGGCTGGGACTACAGGCACCCGCCACCTCGCCCGGCTAGTTTTTTGTATTTTTTAGTAGAGACGGGGTTTCACCGTGTTAGCCAGGATGGTCTTGATCTCCTGACCTCGTGATCCGCCCGTCTCGGCCTCCCAAAGTGCTGGGATTACAGGCTTGAGCCACCACGCCCGGCCTGAAATATATTTCTTAAATAAGAAGACTTGTAAGTCAAAATTGCTTCTTTGATCCATAGGCTTCAGAATGGATGCTGTCTTAGCAGACGTGTAAGCAATATTAATCTCCTTGTATATTTCCATCAGAGCTCTTGGATGACTATGTGCATTGTCGATGAGCAGTGATATTTTGAAAGGAATCTTTTTTTTTGAGCAGTAGGTCTCAACAGTAGGCATAAAATATTTAGTAAACCATGCTGTAAACAGATGTGCTGTCATCAGGGCTTTGCTGCTCCATTTCTATAGGATAAGCAAAGTAGATTTAGCATAATTCTTGAAGGTCCTAGGATTTTTGGAATAGCAGATGAGCATTGGCTTCAACTTAAAGTCACCAGCGTCATTAGTTCCTAATAAGAGAGTCAGCCTGTCCATTAAAGCCAGGCATTGACTTCTCTGTAGAGAAAATCTGTTGTTTAGTGTGACCACCTTCAATGATCTTTGCTAGATCTTCCATATAACTTGCTGCAGCTTCTACATCAGTACTTGGTTTTCACCTTACACTTTTATATTGTACAGATAGTTTATTTGCTTAAACCTCACGAATCAACTTCTGCTACCTTCGTATTTTTCTTCTGTTGTTTTCTCACCTCTCTGAGCCTTCACAGAATTGAGGAGAGTTAGGGCCTAACACTAGATTAGGCTTTGGCTTAAGAGAATGCTGTAGCTGGTTTGATCTCTTTTTTTTTTTTTTTTGAGACGGAGTCTGGTTCTGTCGCCCAGGCTGGAGTGCAGTGGCAGGATCTCGGCTCACTGCAAGCTCCACCTCCCGGGTTCATGCCATTCTCCTGCCTCAGCCTCATGAGTAGCTGGGACTACAGGCGCCCACCACCATGCTCGGCTAATTTTTTTGTATTTTTTCAAAATACAAAATGACGGGGTTTCACTGTGTTAGCCAGGATGGTGTTGATCTCCTGACCTCGTGATCCACCTGCCTCAGCCTCCCAAAGTGCTGGGATTACAGGCGTGAGCCACCACGCCTGGCCGATCTTTTTTCCTTCCTTTCCCTTTCCCTTCATTTCCTTCTCTTCTCTTTTTTTGTTTTTGTTTTTCTTTTTTTTTTTGGGACGGAGTCTCACTCTGTTGCCCAGGCTGGAGTGCAGTGGCGCGATCTCAGCTCACTGCAAGCTCCGCCTCCCGGGTTCATGCCATTCTCCTGCCTCAGCTTCCCGAGTAGCTGGGACTACAGGCGCCCGCCACTATGCCCGGCTAATTTTTTGTATTTTTTGTAGAGACGGGGTTTCACCGTGTTAGCCAGGATGGTCTTGATCTCCTGACCTCGTGATCCACCCACCTTGGCCTCCCAAAGTGCTGGGATTACAGGCATGAGCCACTGTGCCAGGCCTCCTCCCCCTCTCTCCCACTCTCCACCTCTCCCCCTCCCTCTCCCTCTTTAAAGAGACAGGGTCTCCCTCTGTTGCCCCGGCTGGAATGCATTTAGTGTGATCATAGCTCACTGCAGCCTTGAACTTGAACTCCTGGGCTCAATTGATCCTCCTGCCTCAGCCTCCAGAGTAGCTAAGAGTAGGTAGGACTACAGGTACATACCACTACACCTGGCTATTTAAAAAGTATTTTAGAGACAATGTCTCACTGTGTTGCCCCGGCTGGTCTTTTTTTTTTTTTTTTTATGAGACTGAGTCTCTCTGTTGCCCAGACGGGAGTGCAGTGGCGCAGTCTCAGCTCACTGCAATCTCTGCCTCCTGGATTCAAGCGATTCTCATGCCTCAGCCTCCCGAGTAGCTGAGATTACAGGCACCTGCCACCACACCTGGCTAATTTTTGTATTTTTAGTAGAGTCTGGGTTTCGCCATGTTGGTCAGGCTGGTCTCGAACTCCTGACCTCAAGTGATCTGCCCACCTCGGCCTCCCCTCGTGCTGGGATCACAGGCATAAGCCACCATGCCTGGCCCATGCTGGGATCACAGGCATAAGCCACCATGCCTGGCCCAGGCTGGTCTTAAACTCCTGACCTTAAGTGATCCTTGTGTTTCAGCTTCCTGTGTAGCTGGGACTACAGACACATACCACTGCACCTGGCTAGTATATAACATTTTTATTTGTATTTTTGTTTGAGACAGGGTCTCACTCTGTCACCCAGGTTGAAGTGCAATGGTGCGATCTCATGCACCACTACACCTGGGTAATTTTTTTGTATTTTTAGTAGAGTCAGGTCTTCACCATATTGGTCAGGCTGGTCTCAAACTCCTCACCTCAAGTGATCCACCCACCTCGGCCTCCCAAAGTGCTGAGATTACAGGCATGAGCCACTGCATCCAGCTGTGTATAATATTTTTCTTTTAGAGACGGAGTCTCACTCTGTCGCCCAGACTAGAGTGCAGTGGCACCATCTCGGCTCACTGCAACCTCCACCTCCAGGGTCAAGCAATTCTCCTGTCTCAGCCTCCGCAGTAGCTGGGACTACAGGTGCATGCTGCCATGCCTGGCTAATTTCTTTTGTATTTTAGTAGAGACGGAATTTCACTGTGTTGCCCAGGATGGTCTCAAACTCCTGAGCTCAGGCAATCCACCCACCTTGGCCTCCCAAAGTGCTAGGATTACAGGCATGAGCCATTGCACCCGTCCTATAACATTTTAAAAGAGAAAAAAACTGCTCATTTATATAGTTACATAAATTCACAAGTAGAATCGTTTTATTTCTCTTTGGCGTGCAAAACATTACCTCCATGTGGCAAGTACCTAGAGTTTGACTTTGTCTGTGGTCGTTTTCTTAGATGTGAGAAAATGAGACTGGGATTACATTTGTAAGCCCACTGCACTAGTGCGCTTTCTCCATATCAGCAAGAAAAGCTGTTAGGTTTTCTTATCATTCATGTGTTCACTGGAGTAGCACTTTTAATTTCCTTCAAGAACTTTTGCTTTGTTTTCACAACTTGGCTGGGTCAAAAAGCCCACCATTCAGCCTATCTTGGCTTTAGACATGTCTTTCTCACTGAACTTAAAATTACTTCTAGCTTTTGATTTAAAATGAGAGGTAGAACATGTAGAGGCAATTGTAGGGTTATTAATTGGCCTAATTTCATTATTGTTGTGTCTCGGAATAGGGAGGCCCAAGGAAAGAGAAAGAAATGGGAGAACAACTGGTTGCTGGAGCAGTCAGAACACACACAATATTTATCGGTTAAGTTTGCTGTCTTATGTGGGTGCGATTCATTGCACCCTAAAATAATTACGATAGTAACATCAAAGATCACTGGTCACAGATCAACATAACAGATATAATAATGAAAAGGTTTGAAATATTGTGAGAATTAATGAAAACGTGACACAGAGACACCGAAGAGAGCACATGCCGTTGGAAAATAGTGCCCATAGGCTTGCTCGATGCAGGGTTGCCATAAACCTTCCATTCGTAAAGATTCATCTGCATTGCAAAGTGCGGTAAAATGAGGTATGCCTGTAATACGTAAACTGTGCTATCCTAAGTTTTGAATTGTCTTTCCTTTTATTGGTTTCATTCATATTCTTGTGTTATATAAGAGCTTGGGAGATCCATATTTAAATGTGCTATAAAAATGAAGGAAACTTTAAATATTAGCTTATAATTTTTCAAATAACCCTCTTGTTCTAGAATTTTACCATCTCTAAAATGGAATTAGACTGAATGTTTTTATTTTCTGTTTATAGATTCATTATTTCACTAAAGTGTTGATTTTCTTTCTATAGATCAGTGAAAAGCATGATGTGGTATTCTTGATAACCAAGTATGGTTATATCCACCTCTATGATCTTGAGACTGGTACCTGCATCTACATGAATAGAATCAGTGGAGAAACGATTTTTGTTACTGCACCTCATGAAGCCACAGCTGGAATAATTGGAGTAAACAGAAAGGGACAAGTAAGGAAACCTTGAAACTTAAGCAATAAAATAAGATAACCTGATGAGTTGGGAACAATCCTGTACTTTTGAGAAATTACTCCCAAAAATAATAAAATAGAAAATAAACACATTACTGTTAGTTTTTTTCCAAAAAGTAAATGGTAACTTTGGATATCAGAAAATAATATATATCAAAGCATGATGTAAGCTGATAAAAAAGTAAAATAATATATACCTAAAAATAGAGATGTGTATGAATACAAAGTGTCTCTTTAATCCTGTTTCAGAGAAACTGGTTTATAGCCATCTAGGACTGTGTAGATGCATTACTGTCAAAAGAAGTGATTCTCCATGGAAAGAAACAATTTAGGGTCATATTTGACAGACTGTTCTTTTTAAGGAGTTTTCTGTTATCTCTCCAAGGCAGAGCGATTATCAGCTACAGGGAAAAGAATTCTACCTACATCCCTTTTCCTAGCTCCTTAATTAAGCATTACTATTACATGTTAGAAGGTGATGTGTTTCAGTACCTCTTGTGGGATGCCTGGAAAGTTAATCAATTTGGTAGGAAAAATATTATCCGTTCTAAATTTGTCATTTTTGAAAAACCTGTTAATATCATCTAGCAAGTGGTTCTTTCTCTGTCATCATATTATTTTAATTTCTTTTTTTTTTCTTGAGACGGAGTCTCGCTCTGTCACCCAAGTTAGAGTGCTGTGGCATGATTTCAGCTCACTACAACCTCCACTTCCTGGGTTTAAGCAATTCTCCTGCCTCAGCCTTCCGAGTAACTACAATTACAGGTGTGAGTCACCGCACCCAGCTAATTTCTGTTTTTTTAGTAGAGACAGGGTTTCACCATGTTGGCCAGGTGGTTCTCAAACCCCTGACCTTGTGAGCCACCCGCCTCGGCCTACCAAAGTGCTGGGATTACAGGCATGAGCCACAGCGCACGGCCTATTTTAATATGAATAAGAATATTTTACCAGGAGGTATCTTAATTTTCTGAAAAGTGGCTAAAAATTTTAAAACTTAATACTGTTACTGGTCTTGCCTTTTGGTCTTGCCTTTTACTCGTTTTCTTCCAAATTAGTATTTTTCCCAGATAATAAGCAAAGGAAGTAGATGGGTTTTGTTTCTCCTTCATTCAGTTAATTTTTGAAAAATGTTACGTATATGAAGAGACAGTTCCTCTAGGGAAAGGGAGTCCATCCCTACCTACCCATGTCCCACCTTAACTCCAGACCTGGTTAGGTGCTTCTGCTCTGTACTCTTAGAACTTAACTTACGGCTTTCTCCTCATAACACTTAACATACTTACTAAAATTGCTTGCTTAGCTGTCACAGTCACTGTTCTTCATTAGAAAAACGGATTGTCTTTAGTAAATTATATTTCTAGCACCAGTCAGTGTCTGGGACAAAAGCAGTTTTAAAAATTCAGTAGCTTTCAGGTATTCAGTTGTGAGTCTCTCTCTTAGAAAAATCAAGAATAAGGCTAGGCGCAGTGGCTCATACCTGTAATCCCAGCCCTTTGGGAGGGCGACGTGGGCAGATTGCCTGAGCTCAGGAGTTCGAGACCAGCCTGGCCAACATGGTGAAAACCCGTCTCTACTAAAATACAAAAACTTAGCTGGCTATGATGGTGCATATCTGTAATCCTAGCTACTTGGGAGGCTGAGGCAAGAGAATCACTTGAACCTGGGAGGCAGAAGTTACAAAAAATGAGCCAAGATCACGTCACTGCACTCCAGCCTGGATGACAGAGCAAGACTCTGTCTCCAAAAAAAAAAGAGGAAAATCAAGAATATATTGGCCTTTTTTGGTGAAGTAGATTAGTGATAACTTAATAACCATGAAGTTGTGAAGCCAGGGACCTTTTTTTTTTTAACTCTTAATTTAAAAAAAAAAAAAAAAGAAAAGGGCTGGGCACAGTATCTCACACCTGTAATCTCAGTACTTTGGGAGGCCAAGATGTGTGGATCACCTGGGGTCAGGAGTTTGAGACGAGCCTGACCAATATGGTGAAACCTGTCTCTACTAAAAATACGAAAAAAAATTAGCCTGGCATGGTGGCAGGTACATGTAGTCCCAGCTACTTGGGAGACCGAGACAGGAGAATTGCTTGAAGCCAGGAGGCAGAGGTTGCTGTGAGCCAGGATCGTGCCACTGCACTCCAGCCTGGGTGACAGAGCAAGACTCCGTCTCAAAAAGCAAGACTTTGTCTCAAAGAGAGAGAGAGAGAGACAGGGTCTTGCTCTGTTGCCCAGGCTGGTCTTGAACTCCTGGGCTCAAGTGATGCTCCTGCCTTGGCCTCCCAAAGTGCTAGGATTACAGGCATGAGCCACCACACCTGGCTCGTTTTTGTTTCTGCTGTTGTGCTGTTTTAAGATAACGCTTAACCTAAAGTACCTTAAACAATTTCATGATACATTCTTGGTGTTCATAACTCTAATTCTGGGAACTTGTTGATTGTTACTTTCCCTTCCTCCCAAATTTTATGTGCCAGCTACTTTGAGTAAAGAGGTATTTACAGTAACCTTAGGGCTTTCTTTTACTCTTCGCTAAAGTCTACTAACTCGGCGTATTCCCTGAAGGGATGAATATGTGGCTTCTATCGGTTGAAAAAGCAAAATCAAGTAAAGTGATGTTATAGTCAACATCTGACTTAAATTCTGAATTTGATAGAACTGAGTACTTTAGAAGACACTGGAACCTGGAACCTTTTCTGTTCCCTGTAGGAGATCTTATTAAGTACTGGTTGCTAGAAATCTGCTAAAACAGTCTTTATGATAAGGATGAAACTGTGGATTCAGTATTTGGGGAAACCTAAGGCAGCAATCAATAGGAAGCTTCAGAAAATGTAATTGGAACTGGATTTTCTGTTTATCTTTCTCATTCTTTATAGGAGGTAAGATTTAAGTTAAGGTTGGGGCTCAGGAATGCAAATAACTATAAAGAAAGTAATTATTACTTCCTTTAAATAAGCCTTGAGGATGGAGGTCGGACCTGTAGAAATAAAATCTTGAAGGTTAAAATTTCTTAATTTTCCCTGAAAGGAGTAGTAGAATAGGCAGGGCAGACTGTTACCTATCTATCTGTTTGGTTCACTGAGTTCTCAAGTATTTTTCAATTCTTATTGATTTGGGGACAGCCATTTCCTATATTCATTTATTCAACAAATTAAATGTGTTTTATGCTACACTAATTGCACATTGCTAGTAATACAATTAAACAAAGAGAAGCCCCTTTTCCTCATGTGAACGGTGTCTGAGAAACATACAATTATATTAGGTTGAGAAGTGCTGTTACGGGTAATATGAGTAGTTTATAAGCTAGGGCATATGACTAGTTCTACACTGGGGAAAGGGATGGATGGGTAGAGAAGGACTCCCTTTCTCTATGGCGGTTGACAGTAGTTAGCTTTTGGGGCAAGCCAGAAAGTGTTCTGTTGCATTGAGTGTTAAGGAAGTTTGAGGGTAGGTAACTTTTGCAAACAAGCAATTAGAAATTGGCCTTTAGTGATATTATTATTTTTATTTATTTATTTATTTATTTATTTTGAGACTCCCTCTGTTACCCAGGCTGGAGTACAGTGGCGCCATCTTGACTTACTGAAACCTCCGCCTCCTGGGTTCAAGCAATTCTCCTGCCTCAGCCTCCCTAGTAGGTGGGACTACAGGCGCATGCCACCACGCCCGGCTATTTTTTGTATTTTTATTAGTAGAGGTAGAGTTTCACCATATTGGCCAGGCTGGTCTTGAACTCCTGACCTTGTGATCCACCTGCCTCGGCCTCCCAAAGTGCTGGGATTACAGGCATGAGCCCCTGTACCCGGCCTATTTTTTCAAGCACCTACCATGTTCCTTGCATTATGTTAGCTGCTTGAGGATTCAGTGGTCCCTCCCTTCACTGAGTATATAATCTGGTCTCTAGGAATGAAAATGTAATTAACAAAAATTACTGAAAAGTTCTTGTAAAAAAAAATCCTAAAATTCAAAGGAATATACCTTAAACAACTTGCAAGTGAACCTTAAATGTCATTTAGATATCATAGCTTCTTCAGCGTCATTTTCTGTAGGTTATCAAGATTGAAGTCCTCAGGAAGTTTTAAATTATGTGGAGTTGTCTTTCAGAGCTCAATTAAGTGGGAATGTTAATCTTTGATACTGAGTGTGTTAAGAATGAATAGATGGTATCAAAGCAGTTAGTTTGGACAATGAAGTAAGAAGTTATTTAGATTATAGAATAGCCATATTTTAGGAACCACATAATGGCCTAGCACCCTGTGATACTTGTTTTCAAATCTCCTTAATTTTTTTTCTCCTTATCTTCCTTCCTTCCTTTCTTTTATTTTTTAATGGCAGCAAGAAAACAGCTGTCACAATTTCATTACCTTTGTGACTCAGTATTAACCTGTTCTAAATAGATTTGGTATCATTTGTATCAAAATGAACACATTGCAGCTATATTTTATTCTTTAAATTGCAGGTTCTGTCAGTGTGTGTGGAAGAAGAAAACATAATTCCTTACATCACCAATGTTCTACAAAATCCTGATTTGGCTCTGAGAATGGCTGTACGTAACAACTTAGCCGGTGCTGAAGAACTCTTTGCCCGGAAATTTAATGCTCTTTTTGCCCAGGGAAATTACTCAGAGGCAGCAAAGGTGGCTGCTAATGCACCAAAGGTAAAGTGTTATGAAAATGAAGTTGTCGTGACATTAATCCATTGTTAATATTCTGTTTCTCATATTGCTAGAAAAGGAACCAGCTTTCTACAGAGAAACTGTTTTTAGATTACATTTGGGTTACATTTTCCTTTAGTAGAATTCCTTGTCAGTGCCTCTAGATTTGGTTAATTTTCTCTGGATTTGATTAGTTTTTTAAAACCCAGATTGTTAGAAGGATATGTAGTTCTAGCAAGCTTTTGATTTGCATAGATGTAATAATGTTTAGTTATTTAGGTGTAATACTATTTGACCTCATAGATGATGGTTACTGATTTTATTTCCATAAGTTGGACATGAAATAAATACTGTCCGATTTTTTGGTAGGTAGAGCTGTCAAAATTAGGCTGAATTTATTCTTATCACTTTTGATGTTGGTTTATGGTGGACTGAATTAACACCTTACATTCCTGACCAATATTCATTATGAAATTTGTACTTAATTTAATATGAACTTGGGATAATACCTAGCTATAACTATGTTATGATTATAACTATTCTCTTACACATTGACATTGTAATTTAAGTTGATCTATTTTTGATTCTAGATTATCTTATAACATTGAACCAGGGGTATGAAAGATAGTGACTAAATAATTACTCTAGATGGAGAAGATTTGAAACTTCATTTTAATAGATGGGTTAATTCCTTTAAGATTGACCTAAGAGATTGATCTCTGTGGGGCGATTAGTGTGATGTTTGGATCACTTTTGAAGTGTGTTTAACATTTCTTCTTCTTAAAGGGTATTCTTCGTACTCCAGACACTATCCGTCGGTTCCAGAGTGTCCCAGCCCAGCCAGGTCAAACTTCTCCTCTACTTCAGTACTTTGGTATCCTTTTGGACCAGGGACAGCTGAACAAATACGAATCCTTAGAGCTTTGTAGGCCTGTACTTCAGCAAGGGCGAAAACAGCTTTTGGAGAAATGGTTAAAAGAAGATAAGGTACATTAAATTGTGTTGACATAATCTTGCTTTGATTGCATTAAATATGATATTAGCAAGTTAAAATCATTTAGGCTGCACCAAAATGTCTCCATTGCTGCTGGTAGAAACAGAACGAAAACATACATTGCATAAGATGGGTTCACTTATTTCCTTTTGAAAATATATGTATTTTTTCACTGGGCGTGGTGGCTCATGCCTGTAATCCCAGCGCTTTGGGAGGCCGAGGCAGGCGGATCACTTGAGGTTGGGAGTTTGAGACCAGCCTGACCAACATGGAGAAACCCCGTCTTTACTTAAAATACAAAAATTGGCCGGACGTGGTGGCAGCACCTGTAATCCCAGCTACTTGGGAGGCTGAGGCAGGAGAATTGCTTGAACCCAGGAGGTGGAGGTTGCAGTGAGCTGAGAGTGCATCATGCACTGTAGCCTGGGCTATAGAATGAGACTCAGTCTTAAAAAAAAAAAAGTTGGATCTTAATAAGACAGGATGGCTGTCTAATTAGCAATGAGATACTGTTTCCCAGTGATTTCACAGAATGTTAGTTGGTGTTACATGGAAAAATATTTAACTTGGTTTCTTGAAATTGATTTAAATATGAACCTTTTCTAAATGTTAACTAGCTTTCTTTACTGTAGGTCTTCTCGATGCCTTTTATGTTCACTCAGTACTTACTCATTTCTCTTTACAGAGAGCATATAATGGTAGTACGTTTTTCTAAGCACATTATTCCTTATGTGGAATAGTGACTGAGAAATAGCCAAAGGGTGTTTTTTGTTTCTAAGATAACAGACAAGTTTTAGCTGTCCATTAGTGTTAATTCCTTTCACACCACCATATTAAAAAAACCTTTCTCCTCAAAGTTGTAGTATGGAATTGCCATTGTCAAGAACTGAAGTAGTATTGTTTAAAGCACTCTGAATAGTGAATAACATTTAATGTTATTATTCTTTCAGCATTAGTATATATTAGTACTGTTTTTATATTATTAATTCTAAGTCCTTGTTTCTTGACCCAGTTTCTGGCAATCTTTTAAGATACTAGAGAATAGTTTATCAGATTTGGGATGCTTGGACAGGAGTCTCTGATGAAGAATAGCCACACTAGCGAGTATCTGAGGTGCATCCTAATTGATTAAGATAAGGCAGGGCTGAGTTTGGTAGCTCACACCTGTAATCCCACTACTTAGGGAGGCCGAGGCAAAAGGATCACAAGGATCACTTGATGCAAGGAGTTTGAGACCAGCCTAGGCAACAGAGAGAGACCCTATTAAATAAATACACACTATTTTTTAAGAAGGTAAGGGAGGGTGAGAACAGCCAAGGTAACTGAGTTAACCTATGTAACAGGGTGAAAGCTTTTTAGGTGTCATTACCCTTTTCTGTGAACAGTAATATGGGACCATTTGTGGTATTAATAAAAGAGACATTAATCAACTATTCATTAGCATGTTCAGTTAAGATTATAGACTCTGATACAACTTTCTATTTTTGGCATTAAATATCATTTATAAGAGTTAGTCTCCAAAGTAGAAAGTCAACTTTGGTATGTAAACCAGAACTCTTAGGAAATGAGTTTCCAGATTAGGCAGCTCAATGAGTAAGGCAGACTGAATAACACAGAAGACGGTGATTTGCTTGTGTACCACCTAAAAATTCTTAAGAGTGTCCTTCCTGCCCTATAAGCTTAACTCCAAGTCAAGAAGATAGTGGTGCTGGCCGGGCGCGGTGGCTCAAGCCTGTAATCCCAGCACTTTGGGAGGCCGAGACGGGCGGATCACGAGGTCAGGAGATCGAGACCATCCGGGCTAACACGGTGAAACCCCGTCTCTACTAAAAAATACAAAACAAAATTAGCTGGGCGTGGTGGCGGGCGCCTGTAGTCCCAGCTACTCGGGAGGCTGAGGCAGGAGAATCGCGTAACACCCGGGAGGCGGGGCTTGCAGTGAGCTGAGATCCGGCCACTGAACTCCAGCCTGGGCAACAGAGTGAGACTCCGTCTCAAAAAAAAAAAAAAAAAAGAAGATAGTGGTGCTTAGATCCTTCACACATATATAGGTTACACTGGGATTTAATAACTGTCCCTATGGTAAACCTCATCTGGCTACTTCAATATCAAATTTTCAGTTGACAACGTTACATTAAAAGTTGCTTTTTGCCGGGCACGGTGGCTCATGCCTGTAGTCCCAGCACTTTGGGAGGCCGAGGCGGGCGGATCATGAGGTCAGGAGATCGAGGCCATCCTGGCTAACACTGTGAAACCCCGTCTCTACTAAAAAATACAAAACAAAATTAGCTGGGCGTGGTGGCGGGCGCCTGTAGTCCCAGCTACTCGGCAGGCTGAGGCAGGAGAATGCCGTGAACCCAGTAGGCGGAGCTTGCAGAGAGCCGAGATCGCGCCATTGCATTCCAGCCTGGGTGACAGAGTGAGACTCTGTCTCAAAGAAAAACAAAAAAAAAGTTGCTTTTTGTTTTTGAAAAATTGGGGCCATGTGATGTGAGTCTGATATCTGAATATTCTTAGTAGTTGGAAGTACAAGAGGTACAAGATTCTGCTTTAAAGTACTTAAATCCCTAACAAGGTAGTTGATAATACCTATAAGATTGCAGTCTAGGTGAGCTTTTTATCTTTAAATAAGATTTGTGGAGAATTCTACTGAGACATTGATGTGAATACAAGATTAAGAGTCTACCAGCCACAACCCCTGCATATTTATAATATATTCTGTGAAACTGAGGTACCTCTCATACTAGTTATTACTTATAGTGGATATAGTGTCAACTGCTCATTTCTAAAACAGTTGCTGATCAATCACTAAACAATCTCTTTTTCCTTTGGACAGCTGGAATGTTCTGAAGAACTGGGTGATCTTGTGAAATCTGTGGACCCTACATTGGCACTTAGTGTGTACCTAAGGGCTAACGTCCCAAATAAAGTCATTCAGTGCTTTGCAGAAACAGGTCAAGTCCAGAAGATTGTTTTATATGCTAAAAAAGTGAGTTCAATGAAACAAATTCTCAGCATGAATTCATCAAAGCATTGACAGAGAAATTAGCCTTTATTAACTCTTGATTACTTTAATAGTGAATTTCCTTTCATTTTGATTTACTTTAAAATGTATAAAAATTCTCTTACCCCTCATATCAAATTCATACTTGTTAAATTGAGACAATTACTGTTGCATGGCTTATCAGAATTTAAGATAGCAGGCATGTTTAACATGTTAGAACAAACTTTTGAAATACTCATTTATTGAAAATGGATAAGCCAGGCCAGGTGTGGTGGCTTGCGCCTGTAATCCCAGCACTTTGGGAGGCCAAGGCGGGCAGATCACTTGAGCTCAGGAGTTTGAGACCAGTCTGGGCAACATGGTGAAACCCTGTCTTTACTAAAAATACAAGAAAGTAACCAGGCGTGGTGATATGTGCCTGTGGTCCTAGCTACTCAGGAAGCCAAGGTGGGAGGATCACTTGAGCCCAGGGGGCAGAGGTTTCAGTGAACCGAGATTGCACCTCTGCATTCCAGCTTGGATGACGAAGCAAGACCCTGTCTCAAAAAAAAAAAAAAAAAGAAAGAAAATGGATAAGCCAGTTATAAAAATTGACAGGTGTTTGTTCAAATATGTCATCATCAAGGTCTAACTGGGCACCTTAAATTGCAAATGAATTTGTGCTTTCATGAGTAGTTCCATATTAGCAAGATTTTATAGTAGAAAAAGTCTTTAAATGCTATAAAATTGAAACTTAGGAGCAGCATTTGAGTCTTTGTTTGTTTGTAGGTTGGATACACTCCAGATTGGATATTTCTGCTGAGAAATGTAATGCGAATCAGTCCAGATCAGGGACAGCAGTTTGCCCAAATGTTAGTTCAAGATGAAGAGCCTCTTGCTGACATCACACAGGTAATGTGATTACAATATATTTTGTAGAAGCTGATTGAAACGGAGAGTGGGGGCCAGCCGTGGTGGTTCACGCTTGTAATCTCAATACTTTGGGAGACCAAGGTGGGAGGATTGCTTGAGGCCAAGAATTCAAGAGCAGTCTGGGCAACATGTGAGACCCTGTAACTACAAAAAATCTAAAAATCAGCTGGGTGTGGTGGCACATGCCTGTCGTCCTAGCTACTCAGGTGACTAAAGCGGAGGGACAGCTTGAGCCTGGGAGGTCCAGACTGCAGTGAGCTGTGATCATTCCATTGCACTCCAACCTGGGCAACAGAGTGAGACTCTCTTAAAAAGAAAAAAAAGAAAACTTACAGTTTGTAGAAATTAAAGCTTTGTCACTCTATATGGATCAACCTCAAATGCCTTGCAAAAAAAAGCAAGTTGCAAAAGAATGGACAGTATGAAACCCTCTGCATGTAGTTTTAATACATGCAAAACAAACATCTTATTTAGAGATGTATATGTATTAAAAATATGAAAAATACATGGGGATGATAAAACAAGATAGTGGTTGCCACTGGGTGTGGGGAGAGGGAAGAGAGGCATTTGGAAGTATGAGTCAGAGTCCTTCATATTGTTTATGCTATTGATTTTCAAAAGTTTATAAAAATAAAGGTCTGTCAGGCCAGGCATGGTGGCTCACGCCTGTAATCCCAGCACTTTGGGAGGCTGAGGTTGGCAGATCACCTGAGGTCAGGAGTTTGAGACCAGCCTAGCCAATATAGCAAAACCCTGTCTCTACTAAAAATAACAAAAAATTCAGGTGTGGTGGCAGATGCCTGTAATCCCAGCTACTTGGGAGCTGAGGCAGGAGAATCGCTTGAACCCGGAAGGCAGAGGTTGCAGTGAGCTGGGATCGTGCCATTGCACTCCAGCCTGGGCAACAAGAGCAAAACTCCGCCTCAAAAAAATAAATAAAATAATAAAATAAAGGTCTATTGGTTCAATTGTATTCTGCTATTATGTAATATCTTGAAATATTGTGTAGGTTTTATCAGAACTGAAAATAACTGTGTTCTCTAGAGGACAAAAATTTGTTCCTAAAGTGTTCATATTGTCCAAATAAAATTCTCAGGTAAAGAAAGAGTTCGTGCATAATTTTGTCTACTTACTCTCCATAGGATCTTAAAACAATTTCTTTTAAATCTATTTTTTTTGTAGATTGTAGATGTCTTTATGGAGTACAATCTAATTCAGCAATGTACTGCATTCTTGCTTGATGCTCTGAAGAATAATCGCCCATCTGAAGGTCCTTTACAGACGCGGTTACTTGAGATGAACCTTATGCATGCGCCTCAAGTATGTGTTTTAGTGCTTTTTAGACATATTTCCAACATTGTTTTAGTGGTTGTGCAGAGCATCTCAGATTGTCATGCAAAGCTACTGAGATGCCTACTCCTTATACAAGAAAATTTAGCTATTATAATATTCTTTTGTACCTTCTTTAACAGTTCACTATTAAACCTGAATCCGTAATGGATATTGAATTACTCATATAAATGGAGTGGACATTTAACTTTCCTTGTTTGTGGTTTTACAGGTTGCAGATGCTATTCTAGGCAATCAGATGTTCACACATTATGACCGGGCTCACATTGCTCAACTGTGTGAAAAGGCTGGCCTACTGCAGCGTGCATTAGAACACTTCACTGATTTGTATGATATAAAACGTGCAGTGGTTCACACCCATCTTCTTAACCCTGAGGTATTTCAGTTTCTTACCTAATAGATGGTGTTAGTTGTGATTAATAGGTACACTGAAAATGTGTTTGTGGTACTAAATATTAATGATTTCATACCACCATGAGGTTCAACATTATTTCATTCATTCATTCATTCATTTATTTTATCTTGTAGTGGTTAGTCAACTACTTTGGTTCCTTATCAGTAGAAGACTCCCTAGAATGTCTCAGAGCCATGCTGTCTGCCAACATTCGTCAGAATCTGCAGATCTGTGTTCAAGTGGCTTCTAAATATCATGAACAACTGTCAACTCAGTCTCTGATTGAACTTTTTGAATCTTTCAAGAGTTTTGAAGGTAAGTAGGGGTTTTTGAGTTTTTAAAAAAAAGTACTTAAGATAGCCAAGAAGAGGTATGCTTATGATCAGGCTATTGGAAATTTTGTCTTTCTTTCTTTTTCTTTCTTTTTTTTTTTTTTTGAGACAGAGTCTCGCTCTGTCGCCCAGGTTGAGTGCAGTGGCTGGATCTCGCTTCTGCCTCCCAGGTTTACGCCATTCTCCTGCCTCAGCCTCACGAGTAGTTGGGACTACAGGCACTTGCCACCTCGCCCGGCTAGTTTTTTTTGTATTTTTTTAGTAGAGACGGGGTTTCACCATGTTAGCCAGGATGGTCTCGATCTCCTGACCTTGTGATCCACCCATCTCGGCCTCCCAGAGTGCTGGGATTACAGGCTTGAGCCACCACGCCCGACCTAGAAATTTTGTCTTTCTACAAATTTGTTCTATGGGACATTTTAATTTTTATTCAATAAATGTTGTCAAGGCCCTTTTATGTGGGATCCTCAGGATATGCAGTGAACAAGACCATCTGTTTGGATATTTTTATAGATGAATGAAAGGTAGAATTTTAAGAGAAAAATATGTAGTGGTGTTGAAATTGCAAAAATGAAAATACAGGTTGAGTGTCCCTAATCTGAAAATCCAAAATGCACCAAAGCCTGAAACTTTTTGAGCACCAACATAACGCTCAAAGGAAATGCTTGTTGGAGCATTTCAGAAACTGGATTTTCAGATTAGGGATGCTGATCAGGTAATTATAAAGCGAATATTCCAAAGTTGAAAATCTGAAACATGTCTGGTCTCAAGTATTTTGGATAGGGGATACTCAATCTGTACTAATGATCGAGTATAATAACATTTTATGCTTATATGTCTGACTCTTACAATAGCAGGTGATTCTCACCAAGGGCATTTTGTGATTTGTTGCTATTTAGCAGAATTTCTTTTTTTTTTTTTTTTGAGACGGAGTCTCGCTCTGTCATCCAGGCTGGAGTGCTGTGGCCGGATCTCAGCTCACTGCAAGCTCCGCCTCCCGGGTTCATGCCATTCTCCTGCCTCAGCCTCCCGAGTAGCTGGGACTACAGGCGCTGCCACCTCGCCCGGCTAGTTTTTTGTATTTAGCCAGGATGGTCTTGATCTCCTGACCTCGTGATCCGCCCGTCTCGGCCTCCCAAAGTGCTGGGATTACAGGCTTGAGCCACCGCGCCCGGCATCAGAATTTCTTAACCTTAGTACTATAGACATTTAGCGCTGGATAATCATTGTAGAGGGGTATTCGTGTAGATGTAGAATATTTAGCAGCATTCCTGGTTTCTACCCACTAGATGCCAGTAGCGTCAGCTCCACCAGTTGTCTTCAGACATTGCCAGTGTCATCTGTGAGGAAAATCACCTCAGTTGAGAACCACTGCTATGCAGGGTACTAACGTAATCACCGTTGGGTGGCTAAGTTCTGGTCCTCAATTGCCTTTCTCTCCTCTTTGTAGTAGTAGTGCTCTATTGAGAAGGAGTAAGAGAGTCTACTAGTTTTCTTAATTTTCACAGTTTCAAAATGTTAACTATGCACTAAATTTATACTGTTTAGTGCAGCAGTCACTAGCCACATATAGCAGCTATTCACATCAAAAGTTATTAAAATTAAATAAAATTTAATATTTAGTTATTCAGTCACTCTAGCCACATTTCAAGTGCTTAATAGCCATGTGTGGTTAGTGGCTATTATATCAGGGGGCAAAGATAAGATTTTCATCATTGCAGAAAGTTCTTGTGGACAATACTGCACTAAATTCTTCCCAAATTATTTTGTATGTTTCCTATAAACTGCATATTGAAAAATACCAGGTATTGGGGTCTTCATTTAAAATTTCCCATATAGGGGCACAGTGGTGTATGCCTTTAATAATCCCAGTGCTTTGGGAGGCCAAGGCAGGAGGATTGCTTGAGGCCACAAATTCAAGACCAGCCTGGGTAACACAGCAAGACCCCATCTCTACAAACATTTTCTCAAAAGTTAGCCTGGCATAGTGGCATGCACCTAGCTACTTAGGAGGTTGAGGTGGGAGGATTGCTTGATCCCAGGAGTTTGAGGCTGCAGTGAGCTATGATCATGCCACTGCACTCTAGCCTAGGTGACAGAGACCTGCCTCAATAAAAAAGAAAAAAAGGCAACATTGGGTTGAATTGTCTGTTCTTTAGGATTAAAGTGCAAATCCATTTTACTGATCTGATTAATGGAATAATTAGTATTTTTATCGAGCTTTTTAAGCAACCAACTTATATTTGGGAGTATTCAATGTAACAGTTTTTTAATTGCATAAATGCTTTTCAGTCATTCTCAAAAGTGTGCCTATGCTTAATTGTAATTACTTGTTTCTTCAAAGGTCTCTTTTATTTTCTGGGATCCATTGTTAACTTTAGCCAGGACCCAGATGTGCACTTTAAATATATTCAGGCAGCTTGCAAGACTGGGCAAATCAAAGAAGTAGAAAGAATCTGTAGAGAAAGCAATTGCTATGATCCTGAGCGAGTCAAGAATTTTCTTAAGGTAAGTGGTTTTGAGTAACGTGTTTTCTGGTTGGATTCCAGTTTAGCAGTTCTACAAGGGTTTGGTCGTAGTTCAAAAATATTTTTTCCCTAAATGTGAAATTGTTAGCATTCTTAAGTTGTGTGCTGGATTATTTCTTCCAAACATAATACTCTGTGGTTTCCTTTGAAATACGGAAGGAAATCGGTGACTAAGAATGACCATCTGTTTAAAAGAAGAAAAAAAAAGCACTATTTCAAAGGAATTTCCTTTAATTTTGGATGGAAAAATTTAGAAAAGTGGTTGTATACTTTCAATGTCATTTGAGAATCATTTAGGCTTTTGAATATTAACATCAGCTTGCTCTTCATACCATTTTGAGGAGTCTATGGTAGACAAAGGGATCTGTTATCTAAGGAATGTATAGGCTTACCTCTTTCATCAAGTTTGCCCAACTCTAGAAACTAAAATATTATTCATATATAATTCATAAATTAAAGGTACGACGATCAAACAAAACGCTCAGCTTTGTGACACATGAAATCAGTTATAGAGAAGTAAGGACCACCTGTGTTGCAGGGAGGAGTAATGGTCCAGACATTCTGAACTCTAGAAGATCCCTAAGAGCAGTTAATTTTGTTTAATGTTTAACTTAGCTTTAGCTTTATTCTTGTAACTACCAGTTACTTTGTGAGGGAAATAAAGCCTTTAAAGTTGATAGCTATCTATAAAAGACCAGGAAAACTACAGAACACTTAGATTACTGCTCCCTCACAGCCTATTATGTGTGTGTATGTATTTTATATATATATATATAAAATGATTCCTGAGACTTTACAGGAAGTTCTGAAGTATTTTTTTGTCTTGGAAGAATTTTAAATTACAAGTGAAACCAAAATGTTTATTGTAGAATACAGTATGAAAAGTAGGCTTTTCCTGCTCCCAGACTATCATCATTTGTGCCTGTGGTTGCACTGGCAGATTGTTCTTTTGAAGAATTTACTACCTGGGCTCTAGATGAAATAGCAAAACCCTTAGGGATTTTAGTGTAATGAGGTAGTCAAAATGTTGAAATTGGTCTATATTTTAGATTAAAAGATACACTTTTCAAAAAAGTGTAGCTTTATAATGTCTTTGGCCATCATGAATATTCTGGGTAACCTAGCCAGTATGCTATGTTTGGACCAAAACTTTCTGGTATCAAAAAACCCCTCCAGATGAGAAAGATTTGATACTCTATGCTTGACTAGTGTACCCATAATACTGATTCACTTCCTTCTGTGAGTATCATTACTATTTCCTTCCAAAATAAAACACACACACACACACACACACACAAAAAACTACTACTAGATTCTTTTGGAGGCAGGGGGTGTTGGGGTTTTTTTGTTGTTTTTCTTTTTAAGCTTTGAAGTTCAGGGGGGTGCATGGGCAGGTTTGTTATATAGGTAAACTTGTGTCATGGGAGTTTGTTGTACAGATTGTTTCATCACCCAGGTATTAAGCCTACAACCCATTAGTTATTTTTCCTGATCCTCTCCCTCCTCCCATCCTCCACCCTTCAGTAGGCCCCAGTGTCTGTTGTTCCTCTCTGTGTCCATGTGTTCTCATCATTTATCTCCCACTTACTAGTGAGAACATGCAGTATTTGGTTTTCTGTTCCTGTGTTAATACTACCAGATTCTTACATGATTTCTTTTTGTTTTTATTGAGCCCTCAGCTTTTATGCTTAAATTGTAACTTCTTGAGCTTTGGATTTTAATATTTGAGTTACATATATATGGAAGGCAAAATGAAATTAACTGTTATCATTTAATTATCACATTCTTGAGCTTTAAAAAAATCCTCTAGTAAAGAAATAAAAAATAATCCTCTGGGTACTAGGATGGTACTGCCTTAGGTTTGCATATCCCATGGGATCTAATCGGATGACGACTTCCCTTCTACACTTGTGAATTAGGTGCAAGCCTGATATAGTAGGGGTGTGGATGTGGATTATGAGGTTTTGAGTCAGTCAGACCTGTTTCAAATTCTACTTAGCCATTGTTTGTTCATTCAGTATATGTGTAGCTGTTACCTCAGGCAAGTTAATGAATGTGCCTCAGCCTCAGTTTCTTCAACCATAAGCTATGTTTATTTATCAAGTACCTTGTATATTATAGATGTTGCGGTAGTAACTATTACTGATAAGTGATAAGCCTTGCGCGGTGGCTCAAGCCTGTAATCCCAGCACTTTGGGAGGCCGAGGCGGGCGGATCACGAGGTCAGGAGATCGAGACCATCCTGGTTAACACCGTGAAACCTCGTCTCTACTAAAAAAAAAAAATACAAAAAACTAGCCGGACGAGGTGGCGGGCACCTGTAGTCCCAGCTACTCGGGAGGCTGAGGCAGGAGAATGGCGTGAACCCAGGAGGCGGAGCTTGCAGTGAGCTGAGATCCGGCCACTGCACTCCAGCCTGTGCGACAGAGCGAGACTCCGTCAAAAAAAAAAAAAAAAAAAAAAACCTTGGAAAAAGGTGGAGTTAGCTTAAATGGGATTTCTGTCAGGCAGGTATTTATTTCTCTTTGATATCAATTTGTACCTGATTCTTTGAAGGAATTTACTTCCAGCCAGGATTAGAGGTGAATTTAGTGTCTTATGTCTACATAATTTGAGATGGGAGCTCAATACTAAGATGCAACTATCACATTTATCCTCTGATGCCAGTGTTGAGGATGAACATAATAGATTCCTTGTTAACCTGTAGGACATGGTTACGATGCCTCTTACCACTGTCATTAAACTTAATTTTAGAGGTACTAGCTACATGATAATTTACTGGTGTTGTAAGTAAACCCTGTGTCATAAGAAAAATACCGTTGACTCTGATCTTGACTATTCGAGTGCCAATTGTGTGTTAGACACCAGGAATAAAGAGATTGGTAGAACATAGCTTCTCCTTTAAGGTACCCTGTGAGCAGGATAAAATTGTGTCATTAGCATCACGTGGCTTATGCCCTAAGTTTGTAGAACTGTAAACTCTCTGTAGAAAGCATGTAACTGTTCATCAGACCCATGATCTGCTCCTTGCTACCTTTGATCTTATTTTCTACCTTTCTTTTTTTCTTCTTTCCTGGTTTAGCTTCAACCACACTGGCCTGCTTGCTATTCCTGGAACTCCCCCAACCCTGTCCTGCCCAAGGGCCTTTGCTTCTGCCCTGTACTACTTATTCTTTCATGACCTTCTCTTTTTCCTTCTTTGGGTTTCTGATTGAATGTGTCATAAGAGAGGATGTCTCAGGTTGCCTTGTGTAAAATAGAACCCATTCCTACTCCATTTTGCTTGTTTTTCTTTATAACACCACTGTGAACGTCTCCTCCCACTAGAATGTAAGTTCCTTGAGAGAATGGACTCTGCTTCCTTTGTTCCCTGCTGTATCTCCAGTAACTAAGAACAGAGTCTGATACTTGGGTACTCATAAATATTTGTTAAATGAACAAATTTATGTTGAAGAAAACCTCTGACTATGTTAATATAATTTCAAGTTTGATCTTAAAATCTTTAACCATTATAACTGGAGGTTAATTAAACATTTAGTAGGTAATTTAATATTATTAAAGTGTTAATAACATTTCTACCATGTATAAAATCATGTGCAAATTTTAGCATTCAAGAAAATAACCTAGATTTTGTCTGCTTTTTAAATCTGAAATTTTCTTTTGGAATACAGTTAGTATTCCACAAAAGTGGAATTATTTGCCACAGAAGTTTAAACACCTATGCATGAAAATAGAGTAAGTAATCCTAGATTATTTGTAAGTGATAAAGATAAAAAAAAATTTTATGTGTGTAGGTAAGATGACTAGTGTGTTGATCCATACTTTCTTGATGTTCATTTAGTAGGAAAAACATGACATACTAAAATTTTTGCATAGATAGATGCAGACAGATTCTAGAAATGATTGTAACAGCTATTAGTGCAGAGTTTCCATGGTGTTAAACAATACTTGCTTTAGAAAACCTTCCTTAATGTGGAAAATGTGCAGCTTTACAGACATTTTTATTTTTTAATTTAGGATGGCTAAATTAAAATTAAGATTTACCTTGGTGTTCTTGGAACACTTCATAGACTAGTCTTTGTATTATTTATAATTGAGTAACTAATATCCCCTAGTCTCAGGAGCCATTTTATTCTAACCTTGAAAATAATGTTCTTAGTGGCCATCACTGGGGGAAGTTCTACCCTGCTTAGTTCTGCTTCCCTAGTAGACTATGTTAGAGGAATCATTTATTGAGGAATGTTTCACTGTGTTTAAATGAATTCCTGATGGAAACTGTTGTTTTTTGTGCTCTACCTTATGTCTGTGGAATGTAACAGGACATGTATCAGGTAAATGCCCAGTACAGGTTTTACTTACCTGTCTGTAACATCTTCTATGTCAATCTATAAGTAGGATTGTAGTTTGGTATCTGTAATGGAATGGTAAAAGCAGTTGGCAATTTAAAGAGGTCTTTTCTTTAAATGCTGGGTTTTTTTGGGGGTAGGGGGCGGTTCTTATGGCCACATGTAGTCACCATCATGCTGCTCCTTGTAGGCTTTGTTATAATAGAGTATTGGAGACTGGTTGTCTAGATTGGATGTGGGGAGGGATAGAAAATCATTAGTTTGAAACAAATGTGAGCCATTTATGCCATATGTTTGACATTGTGACTATAGTTATTAAGTTGATTTCAAATACAGTGGAAGTGTTACTACCAATGAAAGTCCCAGTGTGGTGACTCTCAGATGAGTGGCTCTCATCTGAGAGCCACTGCTGGCTCAGGTATCTTAATTTGTTACTCTTGTTTTCTGGTAAAGGGTGTGTATGGGAAGGACCTGGTATCTTGCTGTGTGAATCCAAGTATTGCTTAGTAAAAATTTACTGAAACTGGGATGTACACACTCAACTATTGGGACGTTCTTTCTTTAACAGAAGAGCCATGCTTGTGTGAGCCTCTCTTGTTAGTGTAGAACAGATTCTCATATTTTACATAGATTCGATACCTCATAGAAGGAGAAAATTAAAGCTTCCTTTTGTTTGTCTTTTTTTCAGGAAGCGAAACTAACAGATCAGCTACCACTTATCATTGTGTGTGATCGATTTGACTTTGTCCATGATTTGGTGCTCTATTTATATAGAAATAATCTTCAAAAGTATATAGAGATATATGTACAGAAGGTAAGTAATATGTAGGTAATGTAAAGGTATAATCTTAACTATAGATTTTGTTTCTCATATTCTGGAAATCCTTTTGAAACTCTGTGCTCAATAAGAGTGGTCTGCAGCTTTTAACGTGGGTTTTTTTGTTTTTGTTTTTGAGACAGGGTCTTGCTCTGTCACCCATGCTGGAATACAGTGGCACAATCATAGCTCACTCTAACCTTAAACTCCTGGGCTCAAGCAATCCTCCTGCCTTAGCCTCCCAAGTATCTGGGACTGCAGGTGCATACTATCATGCCCAGCTACTTTTAATACTTTTTTCCCCAGCAGAATCCTTTCTTGGATTAAAATTCTACATGCTTTCCTAGCAAGCCGACTCAGGGAAGGGGAAAAGAAATGCATGCCAAGTGTGTAAAATATAAGAATAGAACTGCTATTGTTGAAAAAGTTGGGTGGCCTAGGGCCCTACTAACTTGATAGGCCTTGAGGTATCCGTGTAGAAGCCCTAGACTCCAAAGCAGAGTTTTCAAACCATCTTAAATACAGCTATTAGATACTTCACCTTCTAACTGTAGAAACAGGCAGTATTGCTATAATGGGAGCCTTTTAATTAGATAGTCTTGCATAGTCATCTTTGACTGTAGTTTCTTTGGATTTATTCATCATATGAAACAATGCTTGGGTAACTAATAGAGAATATAGTATATGTGCTTTCAATACTTATTAAACCATGAAGTCTTGTTTTTAGCCGGACCTCCTGCTAAATTCCTCTATCTAGTTGCAAATTTAGACCCTCAGTTTATTACTGAATTTAAAAATTGAACTTAAAGAAAAACTGAGCTTAAAAGCGATAGAGATAAATGGTTTTATTTTTTCTAATTCCTCTTTGCTTTTAGTAACATAGTGACATTCTTCTGCTTTTTTTTAACCACAGGTGAATCCAAGTCGACTTCCTGTGGTTATTGGAGGATTACTTGATGTTGACTGTTCTGAAGATGTCATAAAAAACTTGATTCTTGTTGTAAGAGGTCAATTCTCTACTGATGAGCTTGTTGCTGAGGTTGAAAAAAGAAACAGGTGTAGTACCATTTTAACAGGGATAAGTTACTCTTTCTTAGCATGGCAATAGATAAAAATATAGGTAGTCATTTGTTCCAAAACTACTCAAAAAAACGTGGAGAATAATTTCCTGAAGACAACTCACGTAGAGGTGATAAGCTAGCTAATAGCGCCCCCCAAAAAATCTGTTTTCTGAAACATTATAGCTGTCATAGCAAATCTGTTAACCTGGTTGATCCTTTTTTTAGCATGTTTATAATTACAGCTATGTGGTTTGACTTTATGTGTTTTTAATATAAACTATGTACTAAGTCACCTATGTATTTAACAACTAATTCTTTACTGATCAATAGTGTGGTGTTTCCAACCTGAGAAAGCTGCTTAATAAAAACAAATAGCGTGGTGTTTATTTAAGTATGAGGCAAAAGAGTTCCCTGTGCAACTCTTGAATTCAACTGATGTTTAATTTATAGTACCTTAACATGGTAATACATGATAATATAGATTTCCAATAGAATATAGTGTAAGTGGTTCTAAAACTTACAGACTGTGAAGTCTTTTTTTAGCTGGAACATTTTGAGGAACTAGTGTTTAGGAAGTACTGATATAAATGAGGTTGGTGAGGTGGTATGCTAGTGGGAAGGTCTGCTGTTTATATAAGAAGAAATTAAGAAAGTCTGTGGGATTTCATTTTAACCTGAGTTGGTATAGGTGATCTACTAATTATATTCTTAGAATTTATATTAGAATATTTCAAACATGGAAAAATTTTGCATTTAAGGGTAATAGAGATATACAGTTAATACTGACTTAAAGGTTTGAGCCTAGTTTCAAGTAATTTCATGTCATAACAATTTAACATTTAATAAGAGGTTCAGTTGAGTCTTAAATCTATTACCTGAAAATAATCTTATTGCATATTCCAAGCAAATGGCAGTTACCGTTAGATAATTTAGTCTTTAAGTGACAAATTATATTGTGAAAAGCTAGATTCACCTCTAAGTCACTAGTCTAGATATGCCTTAGCTAATTTTTATTCCTTAAGTTGACATGGCACATCTTGGATTACACATGTTTATAGGAGCTGGATTTTTGCCTCTGTTTATTAAAATTGTCTTCTCCCTAATGGCAGTGTTCATAATAACCATGTGAATTTGATAGACAAAATAACAGAATAATGCTTTTTCTTTGGCTGCTTTTAATGTTTAAATCATTGGTAAAAGAGGCTTGGGCCAGGCGTGGTGGCTTGTGCCTGTAGTCCCAGCTTCTAGGGAGGCTTAGGTGAGAGGATTGCTTGAGTCCAGGAGGTCAGGGCTGCAGTGAGCCATGTTCCCGCCACTGCACTCCAGCTTGGGCAACAGAAGACCCTGGCTTTAAAATAAAAATAAAAATAAAAATAAAAGAAGGCATGGTCATCAGGACTACCAAAACAAGCTATAGTATAGCAAAACTGTGCTCCTTGATGGAGTGTTTATATGACAGCTACAACCATTAAACCCAGAGCTTCTAAAGCTACCAGATTTTATTCCCAGTATGTATTTAGGGTTTGGCTGTAGGCAGTGCTGTGTGTTAACTGTGTTAAGAGCTGAAAGAACTCTCAGATAATCTGGCCTATATAATATCACCTCCCCATTCTATCCATAAACAAAATTTCCTAAGGTCTAGATATTTTGCATGTTATAAAGAAAGGACACTGTGTGACTCTCTAATCTTTTATTCAGATGTAAGCAGGTAGGTATATCATATAGCAGATAAATCTGGGAGAGTGAAAATAGCCTTATATATCTTCTTTTTATTCTTGGGCAACTCAATCATCTTTTGAGTCCAAGGATCACTTGAGCCCAAGGCTGTAGTGCACAATGATTATGGCTGGAATAGCCACTGCACTTCAGTCTGGGCAATGTAGCAGTACTCGGGGGGAAAAAAAGTATGTGAAAGTGAAAGCACGTTGTAGACCATAAGGTATTTACATAGTTAGCATGTCAAGAGTGTATTATTTATAATGCAGTATGTGTGTGTGAGGTTTTTTTCCCCTTTTTCCTAGATTGAAACTGCTTCTGCCTTGGCTAGAGGCCAGAATTCATGAGGGCTGTGAGGAGCCTGCTACTCACAATGCCTTAGCCAAAATCTACATAGACAGTAATAACAACCCGGAGAGATTTCTTCGTGAAAATCCCTACTATGACAGTCGCGTTGTTGGAAAGTATTGTGAGAAGAGAGATCCACATCTGGCCTGTGTTGCTTATGAACGTGGCCAGTGTGATCTGGAACTTATTAATGTAAGTACTGCTAGCTGAATATGTAAAAAAGCTGCGTTTTTAAAAACCTGTTATATGAGAGGTTTAGGGTGATTTCAGGTAATATGGGACATTTGGGGATGGTGGGTGCTTTTTTAAAACTTTATTTGCTAATAATTGTGAATCTGAAAGTGCCCAAATAGTGGATAAAGTCTATATACCCTTTATTCTGATTGACTTGTTAATGTTTTTACCCCATTAGCCTTACCATTTGTGTTCTCACATTCTTACATGCAGGCACACCATTCATACATATGTGTATACACATGTCTATTATTTTTTAACCACGTGGGAATAAGTTGAATGCATCATGGCCTTATACCCCTTCAGAGTGTATGGCCTAAGAATAAGGATATTCTGTTTCATTAACCACATGAAATATACCAGCTTCAGTCAGTTTGACATTGACAGGATACCTTTAAAAATCTGTTCTATTCTAGTTGTGTCAATTAACCAATGACATCCTTTGTAGCAGTTTTTTCCCCTCTAGTCTAAGGTTATATATGACTTGTAGTTTTCATGTCTCTTTAGTCTCTTGTACTCTGGAATGGTTCTTCAGTCTTTTGTTTTTTATGACACTGATATTTTTGTAAACAGATAGTTGCTTTTTCTATTTGTAACTATTTTATATAGGTGAAATTTAAAGCAACATCAAATTAACCATTTTAAAGTGAACAATTCAGTGACATTCAGTACATTTACAATGTTATATAATCACCTTTATCTAGTTCCAATTTTTCATCACTTCAAAAGGAAACCCTGTATTCCTTAAACAGTTCCTCCACATACCCCCTTCTCCCAGCCCCTGACAACCACCAGACTGTACTCTGTCTCTATGGATTCGCCTATTGTCTATATTTCATTTAAATGTAAAGTCTCTTTTTAAAAAATAGAATGTGTCTCATTTTGATTCCTCTGATGGTTCCTGATGGTTAGATTTAGATTATATGTTTCCACCCAGAATACTGCTTCAGTGGTGGTTTGTTTTTCTCATGGTATTGTATCTCCGGAAGCACGCGGTGTTCATTTGTCCCCTTTGTCAGTTTTTATCAAGTTGTAACATTTCTTTATTATATAATTATTACCCTCTTGCAGATATTAAACAGTCTATAAGTAGACACTTAAGACCATGCAAATATCCTCTTACCCCCTCCCTTAATTTAGCATCTGTTGATTCTTACTTAAACCATTCTTAATGTGTTGGTTGCAAAATGAAAATTTTTCAAACTCCAGCAGTTTCTCCACATTTGTCAGTTAACACTCATGCATTCATGAACTCTTGGATTTTATTCGATGGGCTACAATCCATTACTATTTATTTTGATGCTCAAATTGTCCCAGTTGGTGAGAACCTCTTCAGTCTGTGTCTTTGTGTCATGGGCTCATTGTTCTTTGAGCATTTTAACTTATTTTCTGGCACACAATACACCAAGCTCATTTTGTACCTTCTGCAGCCCTGGAGTCCAGTCATTTCTCTAGGGAACCTTTTACTGGGGCATGGTATTAGAAATCAAGATCTGGGCCAGGTGAGTGGCTCACTCCTAGAATCCCAGCACTTTGGGAGGCCGAGGCAGGAGAATCACTTGAGCCCAGGAGTTTGAAACCAGCCTGGGCAACATAGTGAGCCCGTCTCTACAAAAAATTACATAATTAGCTGGGGGAGGTACCATGCACTTGGTTCCAAGCTACCCAGAAGGCTGAGGTAGGAGGATCACTTGAGCCCAGGAGGTCAAGGTTGCAGTGAACTATGATTGCAACACTGCACTCTCCAGCCTGGACAACAGAGCAAGACTCCTATTTTCTGAAAATATTAGAAGTCAAGATCTGAGCTTAGGTATATTTGCTTCTAAGATCTTTCAGTGGTCAGAGCTAGGAAATAGTTATATTTATGTACATACATATGCTCACTTATGTACATACATGTGCATATACACATGGAAAAATAAACACACAAGAACAGCTAGTAAAACACTGAAAAATGTATAAGTGGACTAGTCCTACCAGATGTTAAATTGTATATTACAAAGCCTGTATAATTAAAACAGTATATTACTGGTACGTGAATCAAAGTCCAAAAGTAGATCCAATATCAGTAAGATTATCAATAAACAGAGTTTAAACAATAGGAAATAACCTCTAAAATGCTATAAAAAGTCTTTTACTTTTTACCTTGAAATTGATCTGTCGTATCTTCAGGTTTGCAATGAGAATTCCCTCTTCAAAAGTCTTTCTCGCTACCTGGTACGTCGAAAGGATCCAGAATTGTGGGGCAGCGTGCTGCTGGAAAGCAATCCTTACAGGAGACCCCTAATTGACCAGGTAACATTGGCAAACATGTTTATGACTGTCAGTAAAAATTATACATTTTTAACTATGGATACAATCCTTCCCCTCATCATATACTCAAATGGATCATATTTAACTAGAAGAGAAAGCAATACAAAGTAGAAGGAAATTAAAATTTATATACATTCAATTTACATTCATTTGTATATAATGAATGTAAATTGTATACGTTATATATAAATTAATGTAAATTTATATAAGTATAAATGTATATAACATACATTAAGAAAAATAAGCTGCGTGCAGTGGCTCACGCCTGTAATCCCAGCACTTTGGGAGGCCAAGGTGGGCGGATCACCTGAGGTCAGGAGTTCGTGACCAGTCTGGCCAACATGGGGAAACCCCGTCTCTACTAAAAATACAAAAATTAGACGGGCATGGTGGCACGTGCCTGTAATCCCAGCTACTCGGGAGGCTGAGGCAGGAAAATCGCTTGAACCTGGGAGGCGGAGGTTGCAGTGAGCTGAGATCACAACATTGCACTCCAGCCTAGGTGACGAGCGAGACAGTATCAAAAAAAAGGAAAAAGAAAATACATCCCAAAAGACATGACTTAATTATATAAAACTCTCGGTTCATCATAGTTTAAAAGGAAAATAACAAACTAAACATTAAGGATTGCTATAAACACCTAAGAAGTGGCTAAATTGATTGGAAACTTCAAGACAATGATAAGTCAGCAAAAGGTAAAGATTTGAGAAAATACAAAAGACCAGGTGCATCAGTGTTATATCTTACTAACAAGAAGTATAGAACTGCACATGAGATGGGCTTTTATACCTAAATAAAATAGACAACATATTTTAAAAGCTCCAAAAATTGAAGAGTTGTTAATAATGAGTCTTAAAATTCTCCTGAAATAAGTATAAATAAAACATTTTGGAAACAAGTAAGTTGAAGGCTATTAATATTTCATTCCTTTCCTAGGAAGCATTTCTAAGGAACATTCCAACTAGTTACAAAGCTTCCTAGGGGAAGGATGTGGAGGGGGTGGTTGGAAATCATTGCAGCATCTAGAAAGCCATGCAAATAGGCAAAACCAAAAGAATTACTGATACTATAGTTCCACATCTGTGTAGTTGAATTTTGCATTATGTGTAGCCACTAAAGTGATAATGATGATTGCTAGCCTGGATAATGTTTTAAGCAGGGAAAAGAGAAATTATATAATTAGAGTAATTTTTCAAGAGAGTAGAATTACACATATTGTATAGATTGGTGTAGAAAGACCTCTGTGTGTAAATTTAAAGGTCTTTTTCCTACTTCATTCTTTTCTGCCTATTTCAAGTTTTCTAATGAGAGGCCAACTTATCCTTATTTAAAACCAACTTGATTCTCAATACTTATGTCCCATATATCCTCTGTAGGTTGTACAAACAGCTTTGTCTGAGACTCAGGACCCTGAAGAAGTGTCAGTAACTGTCAAGGCTTTCATGACTGCAGACCTTCCTAATGAACTGATTGAACTGCTGGAGAAAATTGTCCTTGATAACTCTGTATTCAGTGAACACAGGTATGCTTTCAGAGGGATCCATTGGCTGTTTATTGTCAGTCTTTAATAATGGCCCATCAGTTTTGGGAAGGAACAAAAAGATCAGAGAAAGTTGCCTGAATTCTCACTCTTCTAATATCCCCCCTCCTTCTCACCCTATCTCTTGAGACAAAAACCTATTAGTCACAGTGGTTTTTTTTATGTCTGATAAACTTAAAATATTGCATTTAAAATATTATTTTGTTTCTTAAAGGAATCTGCAAAACCTCCTTATCCTCACCGCAATTAAAGCTGACCGTACACGTGTTATGGAGTATATTAACCGCTTGGATAATTATGATGCCCCAGATATTGCCAATATCGCCATCAGCAATGAGCTGTTTGAAGAAGCATTTGCCATTTTTCGGAAATTTGATGTCAATACTTCGGCAGTTCAGGTAAATCTTTAGATTACCTAAGTTGAATTACTAAATGTAATGTCTTCTACTCATTCAGTGTATGCACTGTCCTATGAAGATGGGCCTAACTGGTTGCTATGGCAATAGAAGAGCAACAAAATACTAACAGCTTAAATGTAATTGCTCTGGGTAGGATTGATTTTACTCTAACCCCAATTTCAAACTTGGGTACTTAGGTCTTAATTGAACATATTGGAAACTTGGATCGGGCATATGAGTTTGCTGAACGTTGCAATGAACCTGCAGTCTGGAGTCAACTTGCAAAAGCCCAGTTGCAGAAAGGAATGGTGAAAGAAGCCATTGATTCTTACATCAAAGCAGACGATCCTTCCTCCTACATGGAAGTTGTTCAGGCTGCCAATACTAGTGGTATGATTTCTTACCTTATGTATTGAGACCTCACAAAATGATTAAACTAAGCATTAAGATATCTGTCTGTTCTGAATTGTAGAAGAGTTGGATACTGCATGGTTTCCTGTGAAAACTTTTAGTACTCCATCTTAGTCCACATAAAAAGAGGCTGTATTTTGTGAATTTGTAGGTTCACAAAACTTACAAGTGGGGAAGATTAATTTTCTGTTTTTGAAGTCTCATAAAATCCTGATAGTGCTCTAATCTTACAACTTTCAGGAAAAAGAGAATTCTTCTATTCATTTGGTCTGTGATAATACAGAAGTGAAATATTGCACAGTTTACATTTGTCATTATCCATGTTTCCTTGAAAAGGAAATGAATAGCAATTTTCATTTACTTGGGTGAAAGATAAACTAGGATGTTAGTGTTTGGATCTATTTTTTCTTTTTCTATACTCAGGAAACTGGGAAGAACTGGTGAAGTACTTGCAGATGGCCCGTAAGAAGGCTCGAGAGTCCTACGTGGAGACAGAATTGATATTTGCGCTGGCTAAAACAAACCGCCTTGCAGAGTTAGAAGAATTTATCAATGGACCAAATAATGCTCATATCCAACAAGTGGGTTTCCTTTTCAGATTTAAGAAAAACTAGTTGGGCTACTTGATTAGCTTGGTAGGATCAAAACATAACTGAAGAATTCCAAGGAAAAATCTATAGGAAAACATTATTTCTCATTGTGAAGGTATGAATTTGAAAAGAGGATTAAGTTCACACTAATATCTTACTGAGTGTGCGTTACCTTTTTTTTTCCAGGTTGGTGACCGTTGTTATGATGAAAAAATGTATGATGCTGCTAAGTTGTTGTACAATAATGTTTCCAATTTTGGACGTTTGGCATCTACCCTGGTTCACCTGGGTGAATATCAGGCAGCTGTTGATGGGGCTAGGAAAGCTAACAGTACTCGAACATGGAAAGAGGTAATCTAAACCCAAGTTTGAGTGAAGAATTAAAGAAACGTTCTTTAAACATTAGTTTAAATAACTAGCCATGTTTACATTTGAGTTCATAGAAAGGAAATGTTTATTCTAGGTCTGCTTCGCCTGTGTAGATGGGAAAGAATTCCGTCTTGCTCAGATGTGTGGACTTCATATTGTTGTACACGCAGATGAATTAGAAGAACTTATCAACTACTATCAGGTAATTAACAAGAAACTTTTATATGACCTGAGATCTTTTACCATAGATATTCTTATCTTTAACTGCACATTTCTCTTGTTCAGGATCGTGGCTATTTTGAAGAGCTGATTACCATGTTGGAAGCAGCACTGGGACTTGAGCGAGCTCACATGGGAATGTTTACCGAATTAGCTATTCTGTACTCTAAATTTAAGCCTCAGAAAATGAGGGAGCACCTGGAGCTGTTCTGGTCTAGAGTGAATATTCCCAAGGTAACCAGTCATTGTAACACAGTGAAGCAACTGTGTAGTTAAAACTAATACTTCAAAATATCTTATTCTTTTTAAGGCTGTTGGCTAGACTCATATCTAAAGCAATTAAGTCTTTCTTATGCAGGTGCTAAGAGCTGCAGAACAAGCTCATCTTTGGGCAGAACTGGTGTTTTTGTATGACAAGTATGAAGAATATGATAATGCCATCATTACCATGATGAATCATCCAACTGATGCCTGGAAAGAAGGGCAGTTCAAAGATATCATTACCAAGGTGTGTACTTTCTTCAGAAGATAAAGGATTCAGAAGGAGAAAGCTCATTAGGAAGTAAACTGACTTATGTATGGATTTTCCCATTGTAGGTTGCCAATGTGGAACTATACTACAGAGCAATACAGTTCTATTTAGAATTCAAGCCTCTGTTGTTAAATGATTTGCTGATGGTGCTGTCTCCACGGTTGGATCACACTCGTGCAGTCAATTATTTCAGCAAGGTAAAGTAATAATTTTAAACGAAAGCTTCATAGCAAGGAATTAGGACATATTTGGATAACTTTTGTCCCTGGGACTTCAATAATGTGCTATATTTGTAACAAACTCTTTATTTTAAAGGTTAAACAGCTACCACTGGTGAAACCATATTTGCGTTCAGTTCAGAACCATAACAACAAATCTGTGAATGAATCATTGAACAACCTCTTTATTACAGAAGAAGATTATCAGGTAAAACCTTTTGATTCTTGCACATAATCTTAAGACTCATAAAGTTACGTTTTCCCATTTTTCAAAAAAGCCATTATCATTTAGGATTGTAAACAGTAGGTGCTTGCATTCCTAGGATCTAAATTTAGTAAGGTTTCAGGATTGATAAGTCTTACTTATAATTAAGTGCCAAGTTTTCAGAATTTTGCTCAGATCTTGTATAAGATACTGCTTTTGAAAAAAAGATATGATTACTTTAACATCTAGATTATAGGTAGAGCCAAAAATGTCTGATCACTTAACTAGTTCATAAAATTTATTTGATATTAACTATATTCACCATTTTTCTTGCCTACTGTTTTATTAGTATTTGTATAAACTTTCTCTTATGAAGGATTTCACATAAGCAAAAGTCAAGTAGAGTGAAGCTTAAGCTACTTGCCTTTGTTTCTCTGTCTTGATTTTCTTTGAGGCTCAGTGCATGCAGATCCTGTACTGCTGCCATGCTGAGTTTTATCAGAAGTTTCTCTAGAGAATAAAATCTTGCCCTCCAGTTCAGGCGTGGTGGCTCACACCTGTAATCCCAGCACTTTGGGAAGCCAAGGCGGGCAGATCATGATGTCAGGAGATCGAGACCATCCTGGCTAACACAATGAAACCCCGTCTCTACTAAAATACAAAAAAAATTAGCCGGGTTTGGTGGCACGTGCCTATAGTCCCAGCTACCCGGCAGGCTGAGGCAGGAGAATCGCTTGAACACTAGAGGCAGGTTGCAGTGAGCCACGATTGCGTCACCACTGCACTCCAGCCTGGGCAACAGAGGGAGACTCCATCTCAAAAAAAAAAATCTTGCCCTCCAAATTAGAAATCTCATCAGTTTCATAGCCATATGTTAGTCCTTGATACTGAAATATCTTGGAGAAAATGTTATCTTTAGGTATAGTGAAAAAACATACCTTTTGATGCTTGAATCTAGGTGTCGTATTACACATTACCATCTAAGGGACTCATTGATCGAGGACGGAATATAATGTTAAAACAAGATACTGATCTGGCATTTGGATGGCTTTTCTTTTTAAGGCTCTGCGAACATCAATAGATGCTTATGACAACTTTGACAATATCTCGCTTGCTCAGCGTTTGGAAAAACATGAACTCATTGAGTTCAGGAGAATTGCTGCTTATCTCTTCAAAGGCAACAATCGCTGGAAACAGAGTGTAGAGCTGTGCAAGAAAGACAGCCTTTACAAGGTTGATAAAGTTGCGGGGCGGGGGCTGTTAAACCAGGCCTAAAATGATGTTACAAGTGATTATATTCTATAAATAAAAGTATTGGTTTTGTGAATATGAGAACTGACTTTAAGGCAATTTAAGTTAATGGATTTCTTGATTCTAGGGGCTCTATTATGTTAAGGTCAGACTTGTTTGGGGGAAAAAAAAGGCCTTTAGCTTATCTGTTCTTTGAAAATTTTAATTTAAATGATACAACTAGGAGGCTTTTTTTCTCCTTGCAAAACCAGATTTATATTGGAAAGTTTCCATTGTTTTTGTTGGTTTACTAGTTTAGTGTGTTGGGTCTAATGTTTTTTGACTGTCACTATTTTCTTTGAATAGGATGCAATGCAGTATGCTTCTGAATCTAAAGATACTGAGTTGGCTGAAGAACTCCTGCAGTGGTTTTTGCAGGAAGAAAAAAGAGAGTGCTTTGGAGCTTGTCTGTTTACCTGTTACGATCTTTTAAGGCCAGATGTTGTCCTAGAAACTGCGTGGAGGCACAATATCATGGATTTTGCCATGCCCTATTTCATCCAGGTCATGAAGGAATACTTGACAAAGGTAATGACTCTTCTAAGTGTATTCAGAACCAGTTTTCTTGCAGATATGTAAAATTCTACATGCACATTAATTTTTTTAATTTTTTTTATTTAGTAGAAGTCAGTCAGTCGATCATAAAATATTCCTGTTCTTTTGAAAATTTTTTAATAGCTGAAAAATGACACTGATTGGAAGGGGAACTCAAATATAGCTGTTTACCCTCATTGTATTTATGAGGGTGAAAATAATCTATATTTTGTTTTTTTATTTTAAAAACAAGTCGATAAATTTTATTTTAAAGTAGCATTTTTCTCAAACTCAGTTCTTGTAACTCAAAGCATCATAACTAGTATTGTAGATTCCCTTTTATTTGGTTGGCTCCTGACTTTAGTGATGTCTATGCCTGTTTCCCCTGGGGAAGCTGCATGTATATTCTTAACATTCTTTTAATCCTCATAATTTTTTTTGATAGTTTAACCTCTGATTTAAAAATATCATAGGAGGTGAACACATTAAACAAGCTGGGGGTCTAATCGCCTTATAAAATTCACTATTCATCTTAGAGTCCCTTTTTGATGTAAGAATTTACTCACCCTGTCTTCAGCAGTTACTAGCTTCCTCTGTGTAGAACATTTTTAAATGGTTTTAGAGGATCCTTTTTGTCAAAGCAAAAAGCATGATTAAAATCAGAGTCTCCCAACTGATTCCTTCAGCCTGCCTGAGTTAAGGTGGGGGTGGGGGGAGTGGGAGCACTACCAACAATCCCTACTACACTGAATTTTTCCTCAGGATATCATTTAATTAGATACCATTGTGTCTGTTTAAAGTTTTTAAAGAATTAACATTTTCTGTATTCAATGTAAGAAAAAACATGTTGCCTTGTCTTAGCCAACATGTTTTAGCCATAGATGAGAATAGCTTCTTAAACATAATGCCAACTTGTGAGACTTGTCTCTAAGCTGCTGTTAACCTAAGTGCTGTAAATTCTACTAGTGATTAAGCTGCTTTCTTTCATACTGTAGCATAAATTCTTCTGCAGTAAGCTTTGAAGTTACAGAAAAATCTAAATTTTGCTTCTAGTATGCCCTTTATTTTCACTTCTCTCATACCTTTTTAGTGGTTAGATGTTTCTTCCCTAAACCTTTGTTGCTGATTCTACCTTTTTATGCTCAATATGGAATTTGATTTTTTTTCTAAGCTGCACCTTCTGAATTCCTTTGCAGGTTGATGCAATAAAGGAAAAGGTGAAAGTTGATTCTTTTCCATCTTTAAGTCTGGAGAACTAAGTCTAAGGAATTTGCATGATTTTTTTCCTTCCTTTTCTACACTGCTGCTGCTGCTTTTTCCCCCCAATAAATTTTCACTAAAGCCTCTGCAAGTCCCTTGAAACATAACTTTAATAGAACTGTAGGACATTAGTAGACGTTTGCTACTAATCGGCTAATAGGCTTTAGGAAGGGCAGGAGGCTAATCAGTAGTTGGTTCACAGTCTCTCTTAAATATATTATGGAAAACTGAGTATGGTGAGTTTCCATATTAATTCCAAAGTAACAGGAAATTTCTCTTCCCTGTCAGGGTATCTGGACCCTAATAGGACTATCATAATACTTGAAGTAAATTAAAACAGCCTCTGGTTTTACTTTGTGAGCTTGCCTGACAGTTGTTGAATTTATATATGTATATACATGCCCTAAAAGGCTTTTTGGGGTTTTTTTTTTTTTTGGTATTGAAGGACTGTGATCCAGTTTCTGATCTCTTGATTCTTACTAATTTTTTGCTGAAAGTAGATACAAGAGATACTAGCTGCTTCCGAAGAGACTTTCCTCATGTTTCTCCAGGTGTCCAGTTCTTATGGTGCTAGTCCATTTTTAAGAGGAATCAAAACCTTTTTAATCACGAGAGCCAAGCTTGCTATTGTTGCTAAGCAACATGAATTACTTTTAACAAAGTATTAACTTCTACTTTCTGTAATAAGGCATACCTCTGAAGCTACCTAAAATTTGCTCTCCTGTTTATCAGTTGGCTTGTCCAAGGAGGTCAAATTCAGGCACCTTTTGGTTGCTGCTTCCTTCATTGGCTTGTCTCCATCCCAATATGAATGAAACAAACTTACATCTGTTATCAAATTGTGGTTAGAAAAGGGTGGGAAGGTAAAGGAGAGTTGAAACAAATTGAAAAGAATTTGGGTGGGGGACAATGCCTTGGGATTATGTTGAACCAAACTGGAGTCACCACTGGAACTTAGGGCAAACCTGAGTAAAATGCATTGTGTGTGAGACCCTTCAGCAGCTAGTAAGCAAGGCAGTTAGAAAGCGTGTGTGTGAAAAACAGGTAATTGAACTGCAGTGTTATGCATTGTTTTAAATGGAGCATGTACAACAGTCATTGCAATTACATCATACTATTTTTGAAACTCTTATAGCATTGCTGTGGGCTGTGTGTGTTTCTTGAGAGCCTGTATAGCAAGTCATCTTCAGATCTCACTTCTTGCTTCAGTACTTTTGCCTTTTTTTCATGCACACATACACCAAAATAACTGACTGCATGTTACTTTTCCTCTGCAGCATATTGCAGTCTTTGTGGAAAAGCCTTTTACATTTTAGTGAATTTTTAGTAGTACAGATGGAACTGAATTCATTGACATGCTTACCTGTAATTTTTCTTTTTAAATCCAAGGATCAGAAACTTTTGTTACAGCTCTTAACAAAAGCTTGTGTTCTTAAAAGCCTTCTATGCTTTTTTTTTTTTTTTTGAGCAATCTAAATTGGATCAGTGGAAACAAAAATTGAAAGTCCCTGTGCCAGAGGCTGTCCCATCATATAGAAGAATAAGAATTTTTTGCTTAGCTTGATGCTATTCCTTCAGAATTCTTCCCCTATGCCCAAACTTCCTATGTGTATGCTAGGGCATTGTGATATTGCCAGCTCTTCTAAGTCTTCCATGTGCTTCTCTAATAGGACTTCTGTGTTCAACATCTGATTCAGACCTTAACTTTTAAACACATGTTCACTTCAGATTCTTTTCCTTGAAAGTCCGGAAATGTATTATGCAGTGGTGGCTTTTTGGTTGTTTCATTTTTCTTCTTTTTTCTTAGAAGTTACTAATGTACAGGCATCCATGTATTTTTCTTTATAACTTCTATAGCTCCTTCTTCAATACTGGTTAGTTAGCAAAACCCCATCCGACCCTTGATGGCACAGAGCTGTGCTTTAAGTTCTATAACTGTAATAATTTTTGTTCTAAGTGTGGATGCCAAAAAATGGGCATTTCATCTGGTACTTATACTACATAATAGTCTTTAATTTGGTACTAGGGTAATTTGTAACACATCATTTAGACTATAACATAGGATAATAGTGTATAAACGTAAACTAATCCATCTTCCTAGGCTAGAAAAACCACATTTCATCTGAAGGAGCCTACTTAGGCTTACTTTTCTGAAACTTTCAGTTCCCTAACAAATTAAGATGGATTAGACTCATATTTGTGGTATTTAATATGAAACAATTAAATGTAAAACAGTGCCCTAACCTTAATGGCCTATGTGAAGACTGAAAGATACTTTTTTAATAGTTTCAAATAGAAATGAGGTGCTGCCTGAATCTTTTTAGGACCTGGATTTTACAGACTTTTCCACTGAAGTCTACAACCTTTTTTTTTGAAGGGATTTTTCACAATTTGCCTTTTTGAAGAACATGCAGTGAACATTCAGAAAGTGTTCCCCCCTGCACTTTGGTCCCCCTATCTCATCCAGCACATTTATGACCTTGAAAACCACCAGTAATAAAAAAAAAAAAAAAAAAAAAAGAAAACCACCAGTAATAGATAACATTGAGGTCTGAAATTTAGTTTTACTTAGCTATAATGATAGACCAAGTATAAGGCTTTGGTTGAGAGACCAGCTTTTAAATATTGAAAGACAAATATAGTGTAAAAGGCAATGGAATTTGTATAGTGAAGGAGATTCTCTAGTCCCAGTGTTGTAATGTCACTTCTATTTCATTACAGAATTACAGAATCAAATCATGTTAGCCCTAGAAGAAACTGCAGATCATTTTGTTCAACCTTCTCATTATATAGAGAAGGAAATTTGAGGGCCAGTGCAATGATTTGCCAAGGTCACACAACTAGTCAGTGGAAGGATCTAGGCATTCTAATTCCTTTCTTTCACTAATACATTTGGACTGCTCTGCAGAATTACTTCTGTCTGATACTATCCACTTTGAAGTGTAGTTAGCATATAGTAGCCATTTACTTTTGGCTTAATTAAAAGCGAACATTTTTGGGACAAAATCAGGCTTTACTGATTTCTTCTTTGATAACAGAGCCCACACAGTATTAAACATGCAGCCTTTCTTTATACAAAAAGATTGAATATGGAGCCACTTGAATCTTAAACTTCAGTCTGCAGCTATAACCAATATCATCAGAAGCTACACACAACTGGCAAAAGAACAGCTTATTCTGCATAAGTACTTGTCCAGTCATGAGGCTCATTTAACTTTTTTGAATACTATTTCCTCTGGGGAGGGAAGTATTGCCAGACCATGAGTTCATTATTACCTCTGATCAGTTTTAAACTTCATTTGAAAAGTGGTTCCTTCTCGTTTTCTCCCTCCCTCAGGCTGCATCCTAGCATGCCCAGTTTTAGTCTGGCCTGAGCTTTTATGGCATTTATAAATCCCTCCTTCCTGAGGGTTTATAATGACAGTGCTGAAAACCACCTGGACTGAAGTATGAACATTGCCATTGAATTTGAGGGGGCCTGAGAATGTTCTTTCTAGTCTGTTTTATTTTGACAGAATTTAACATACTAAGGCTTTTCCACTTTCTGCCATAAATCTAGGTTTATAATACTTTTGGGGTGCTAATTAACATGATGTGTTTTTCTCCAGGTGGATAAATTAGATGCTTCAGAATCACTGAGAAAAGAAGAAGAACAAGCTACAGAGACACAACCCATTGTTTATGGTAATCTCTCTCTGTAACCTCAAAAAATTCATTAGACAAGTATTTAATTATTTAGAGACTATGCCTCAAAATAGAATACCACAAGCTTCTAAAGTGCAAAAGGCTTGAAAGGCTTGCCAAGAAATACTGCTATGATTTTTTTTTTCTGAGAAGTCGTAAAGCAGGTGTTAATATTATTCACTAAAATAATCCTAAATACAAGAAAACTCAAAAAACAGTCATTTAAGATCATAACATGAATCTTTCCTATCATGTGGTCCCTCATTCATTACCTGCTCATAAATTACTGAAAAAGAAATACTGATGAATTCCATTTTCAAAAGAGCAAAAGAGAGAATATGCCCAGGCTGTCTTTAGTACGCTTTACATAAAGAATACATCTTCATTTTAAATTCTAACTGGGGCAGATAACTGGGTAGCTTCCATTTGAGAACTTTCCAGAGAGACAGGATCTTCAAACTCTCAAGTGAATTTTTTTTTTTTTTTTTTTTTTTTGAGACGGAGTCTCGCTCTGTGGCCCAGGCTGGAGTGCAGTGGCCGGATCTCAGCTCACTGCAAGCTCCGCCTCCCGGGTTCATGCCATTCTCCTGCCTCAGCCTCCCGCGTAGCTGGGACTACAGGCGCCGCCACCTCACCCGGCTAGTTTTTTGTGGTTTTTAGTAGAGACAGGGTTTCACCGTGTTAGCCAGGATGGTCTCAATCTCCTGACCTCGTGATCCGCCCGTCTCGGCCTCCCAAAGTGCTGGGATTACAGGCTTGAGCCACCGCGCCCAGCCTTCAAGTGAATATTTAAGACAGTTTCATGTCTTCTTAAACCTACATGTCTGAATTACTGCCCCTTTCCATTTCATAGTTGAACAGATTCATTTGAACAATCACTTTGAAGAGTATAGGTAGAAGCACAATAACCAGGTGAGGGAACATAAAAATATGACCATTATGGCTGGGCGTGGTGGCTCATGCCTATAATCCCAGCACTTTGGAAGGTTGAGGCGGGCAGATCACAAGGTCATGAGATTGAGACCATCCTGGCTAACACGGTGAAACCCCCGTTTCTACTAAAAATACAAAAGATCAGCCAGGCGAGGCCGGGCGCGGTGGCTCAAGCCTGTAATCCCAGCACTTTGGGAGGCCGAGACGGGCAGATCACTAGGTCAGGAGATCAAGACCATCCTGGCTAACACGGTGAAACCCCGTCTCTACTAAAGAATAGAAAAAGCTAGCCGGGCGAGGTGGCGGGCGCCTGTAGTCCCAGCTACTCGGCAGGCTGAGGCAGGAGAATGGCGTAAACTCAGGAGGCGGAGCTTGCAGTGAGCTGAGATCCAGCCATTGCACTCCAGCCTGGGCGACAGCCAGACTCCGTCTCAAAAAAAAAAAAAAAACAAGATTAGCCAGGCGTGGTGGCACATGCCTGTAGTCCCAGCTACTTGGGAGGCTGAGGCAGGAGAATTGCTTGAACCTGGGAGGCAAAGGCTGCAGTGAGCTGAAATGGCGCCACTGCACTCCAGCCTGGGCGACAGAGCGTGACTCAGTCTCAAAAAAAATAATAAAATAAATAAAATTGGTTTCCAAAATTAATTTGTTTGCTAAATACAGCTTTGGTTGTTAACCACAAAAAGCAAAGACATGAAGTCCTTTGTGTGGGAGAAATCCTGATCTAGGTTTACACTGTAGTGGGAGGTTAAGAATATTTGTTTCGTAGGGGTAGAGGGGTGTTACTTGCTTTCCATCTCTAAGCCAAGTTCTCTACAGGTCATGTTTTCTGAATATGGCCAACAACGATTTAAACTTTGTAAGAAAGAATGTCAACATAGTATTTGATAGAGGGTGTATGTTCTAATGTATTTCACACCTAAAGAATGTCTGAATGTCTTTTTTTCCGCCCCTCAAGACGGCATCTCGCTCTGTCACCCAGGCTGGAGTGCAGTGGTGTTATCTCGGCTCACTGCAACCTCCTGGGTTCAAGTGATTCTCCTGCCTCAGCGTGCTGAGTAGCTGGGATTATAGGCGCACACCACCACATCCAGCTAATTTTTTTTGTATTTTTAGTAGAGACAGGGTTTCACTGTATTGGCCAGACTGGTGTCGAACTCCTAACCTCATGATCCACCCTCCTCTGCCTCCCAGAGTGCTGGGATTACAGGCGTGAGCCACCACGCCTGGCCCAAATGTGTCTTATTTTTAATTGCTGTCTCTAAATTAGTACTGGATCATCTATAAATGAATTTGGTTTCATTGCCATTTAGACATGTTTAAATCAGAAATCTAACTGTAAAAGTTATGTTAATAACATGTCATTTAGGCCAAGCATGGTGGCTCACGCCTATAATCGCAGCACTTTGGGAGGGCAAGGTGGGCTGATCACTTGAGGCCAGGAGTTCAAGACCAGCCTGGCCAACGTGGCAAAATCCCGTCTCTACTAAAAATACAAAAATTAGCTGGACATGGTGGCACACACGCGTAATCCCAGCTACTCAGGAGGCTGAGGCACGAGAATCGCTTGAACCCAGGAGGCGGAGGTTGCAGTGAGCCGAGATTGTACAACTGCACTCCAGCCTGGGCAACACAGCAAGATTCTGTCTTTAAAAAAAAAAAGAAGTCTTAAAAAACTAAGTTTTCTTGTGCTAATTTTATTGTGTCATGAAGTGTAATATGCATGTAGGTATGTGTCAAGTATACAGTGTCAGGCATATTGTGTTCAGTCATAAGCAGTTCTGGCCTTTGGCCCTGCACTATTTGTTGACTTTTTAGGTAGGAACCTTCTTAGACTAAGACTGTCCTCCCAAAATTGTAGCAATCAAATGTGCCCCCGATACACAACTCATTCGAGGGTGAGATTATGTTGCTAGAGTGGAGGAGATTGGGGTATTCTAAATGCTAACAGTCTGTCCTGCCTCCTCACCCTGCCCCTGCTCCTTTTCGTTTTCTTCTACTTTAGGTCAGCCCCAGTTGATGCTGACAGCAGGACCCAGTGTTGCCGTCCCTCCCCAGGCACCTTTTGGTTATGGTTATACCGCACCACCGTATGGACAGCCACAGCCTGGCTTTGGGTACAGCATGTGAGATGAAAAGCTCATCCTGTAGTCACCTATTTTCGTACTGAAACATCGTCTCTACCCACTTCTCTGTTTATAATGGGGGAAACAGGCAACGTGTTCTTGTAACCTTTATTTCATGAAGGACTCCTTTTTGTTTCTAACTATAAACTTGGATCACCTATGTTAAAACCTTATTTCACATTCCACATCATTTTAGAATTTATTTTCGAAGGGGAATAGTTTCAATGTTTTATTCACTTGGGCTTTTTTTCTTCCCCCTCATTCTTTAAAGAACTGCTTAATATTTAATCTGTTGTGAAGAATCTGATTTGCACTCTGTAGCGTTTAAAGAAACAAAGAAACTCTAATATTGAATCTCTTAGTGTATGTAAACAGCTTACAAATATGTATTGTCTAAATGCATTTAAATCTGTTTTATTCAAAGAAAAGCTAAAGCAAAAATACTGGCATATGACCATGCAAGACTGTCAGTGCCAACAAAGACAACACTAATCAGCACATCCTACACTGGACTGCAGTGCTTTCCAGATTATTTGAAAAATGTTACAGACAACTTGCCTGATTTTTAAATGAGCATAAAAGGCCCTCTAACCTATGCAGGTTTCCCCATTATGCATATAGAAAATGCTAGTATGTTTTGCTCACTTCATATGTAACAGGTGCCCTTATGTTGTGCTGTATCCTGTGCTTTTTCTGTGGGACCATTCCATTCAGGAGCAAAGAGCACCATGATTCCAATCTTGTGTGTGTTTACTAACCCTTCCCTGAGGTTTGTGTATGTTGGATATTGTGGTGTTTTAGATCACTGAGTGTACAGAAGAGAGAAATTCAAACAAAATATTGCTGTTATTCAGTTTTGTTTGTGGAATTTGAAATTACTCAAATTTAAAATAAATTACTGGACTGTGGAAATAACATAGATTTGAAGTTTTAATTAAATACCACTCAAACCAAAAGAACTTAATTAAATATCACTCAAACCAAAAGAACAGTAGTTTTTGTAGTTTTATATTGGATACTGAGGCATTACAGGGAGGCATGGAAGGAAGAGGAATGAGGATTGAGACATGTGAAGACATTGTGCATTTTATCAATGTGCATTCCTGTAGTTCAATAAGGTACACGCAGTAGTCTAAAGAACCAGAGTCACTACTCTAGTGGCTTACATTTACTGTCTCCAACATTTTAGCCAAGTGACACTTGAGGTTTTTATCTAGGCATTTCACTTAAATGAACAAATCATTGCTGTTATATTAACTTGAAATAAAATATATTTAAACATGTAGTTAACATGCTGTTTCTCATCATGAATTATAAAGGTGCCCAAATTATGGGTATCTTAAGTTGATGTTTTTTGAAAAATTGGTTGTTGTCAATCCAGCTCTTGCTTATGGCTGAGAATGTTCCTAAAGTTCATTTCACTATCCCTTAATCCTCAATAGCTACACATAGCCCCTCGCCTAGTGTTGCACTGCTTTACAACTCTTAGGCAAATTACCTACCATAAGCTCCACAGAGGAGTTTTTTACAACTTAAAATCCCTGTCCCACCAGCTGTGGTGGCTCAGGCCTGTAATCCCAGCACTTTGGGAGGTTGAGGCAGGCAGATTGCTTGAGGCCAGGAGTTCGAGACAAGCCTGACCAACATGGTGAAACTCCATCTCTACTAAAAATAAAGTAGCAGCCAGGCGTGCTCTACTAAAGGTGTGAAGGTACACGCCTGTAAGATCCCAGCTACTACTCAGGAGGCAGGAGGCTGAGGCATGAGAATCACTTGAACCTGGGAGGCAAAGGTTGTAGTGAGCCGAGATCACATCATTGCACTCCAGCCTGGGTGACAGAACGAGACTCTTGTCTCAAAACACCAAAAAAACCTATTTAGTTTCATCCAGGACACGAAGTGAAAGTGTTTAATGTGAGTGCAGGTCAGTGAAGAATACAATGGTGCCCCTGCTTTGATATGTGGGAGGTGCCATCAGTTTTCCCCACCACTGCTTTTGTACCATCAGTGCAAGTAACGCAGAGGAAAAAAAATAATAGTATTATGAAAATATTTTTGACTCTGGAGACCCCATGGGTTCTGCAGAGTATACTTTGAGGACTATAAGATTATGAGTTCTATAAAATACTAAGTACAGATGAATTAGAAAACAAGCATATATCCACAATTACCAGAATTTTCATAATATTCCTTTTAGTAGATATGCCATGACTGATCAGTTACTTAGCCACCCCATGCCATCCTGTTGGGAATGCCACTATCTTTGAATTTGGAGCCATCAGTCTGAGGCAAACCTCAGAAATTACCTGAGCCAGAATCATGCACTTAGCACTGAGTTCAACTCAGTCCTAACGTTGCATTTTGTTGCATCACTTCTGGAGCCAGTAAACATTCTGTTTAGAAATAGTCGCTATTGTGGCATCATTCACAGTTGCAATTTTTCTCCTGTGCTGTCCTATGCCTGTGCGAAGTGTATAAAATGAATCAAATATTAGAACTTTCAAGACTGTCTTTAGTGTTCTGCCCACGATATTCCACCAATGACCTTAGACCTTGAGATTGTGCTATAATGCTGCTTATATTACAGTTAACCATAGAGAGGTACAGCCACTTAAAATGGGCCTATTACCAAAATTCTCCCTGGCATCAGTACCGTTCTTGGGGATACACTGATTTTAGAAATTACTGTCAGTATCCTCCTAAAAGAAGGCTTTAAAGAAAAATAGTTTCTAACAAGATGACTATCAGGAAGCTCTGTGGCTTGGGGAGTTGGGACCCTCTGCCTCATATTCTAGGTAACTGGTATAACAGTAATTATTAGGATTGTATCAAGTACATCTAAAGATTAAAAGGTAAAAAAGGCACCCTTAACTGTCTAGTTCTTTAAGTTCTAGGAAAAAAAAAACTAGCAGAGATGACAAACTACATTCACTTTACAGTTACCATAAATTCTTACTTGGGCCCACCCATTTCCATCTGTAAGGTCGATAAGGTTACTCCACAAGTTTCAATGGCTTCATTGTTACAAGGAAGGGGGAAAGTGAGAACCTTTAATAGGCTGTGATTTAGAACCACTGCTGATAACCTTTGGCCAGTATGGGTCAGGGAAGGTGAATATGAAACACTGCACAGTAGGTTGTATCTGCTATAAAACCTCAACCTTTAGACAAAAAGTCAAACAGGTTATAAACCATGGGACTCCATTGAAGATGGCCATATCTATTAATAAAGTAGGCTATCAGTCACCCAAAAAGTGACAGCAGGGGAACAAACTGCAGCTTGCCTCTAGTGGGAACACCCTTGAACCTCGACCTCCAGGGGGACATAGTCTCAGGGAAGGGCTGCCAACACACAAAGGGACCTAACCATGTATAGGGAAATGCTGTTTCCTCCCTTTTAATCCAATTGTATTGACCTGTTTCTCTCATCTTAAATATTTGTTTCAGCCTCTCACTTGAACCACCAAGACCATTTAACCAACAGTACTTTTTTTAAGCCCAAGATGACAACTGCCAACCATAGAACATGGGAATAGGTTTTATTTTCATCTTAAGAACATTTAAGTTGGGTGAAGAAATTCAGCTTTTGTTAGAATCTGATAGGCTTCAAACACTTGTGATGGAGGGGTTGCTGTCATATCAAAGTCCACCTAGTAAAGTTTTAGGTGGCCAGTGACTTTGTCAATTAGGTCTGCTGGTCCTGGCCCAATCCCTAGGACAGTTTGAGAGCCTGGTGCAATCTGAGTACGTCCAGCATCTTGAATTAAACTTACAGTCAATCCCAGCATTTTCGCATGGGCCAATAATGCAATCAGGGTTTCTTCATCAGGAGCTTTGACCACCACCTTGGGCTGGCCACAGTATTCCCATTGCTTGAGCATTTCAGGATTTCTTCTTTGAATCTGCTTGTAGGCTGAAACAGCAGCATGAGAGCACTGGGCAGCCACTTTCCCTTTTCCCATCTTTAAGTCATTTCGAACCACAAGAATCATCTTGTACTCCCCACTCTCTCCCAAGATGCTTGCTTCACTTTCAGTATCTGTGTGTGTCTTGCTCGTCTTGCTTTTGGGGAGCATCCCAAAGCGTACTCGGAGGCTCCAGCCCAGACACACGCCACAAGCAACTCCAACAGCCAAGCCGAGTGCACTGGGATGAGCCAAATATTCCATAACCAAGGATTTGGAGGGCATCTTAAGGGAAAGGAAAACAGTTATCACTATCCGGCAGTAACAACTTACAGAGGTATAGGCTTATCAGAGAAACATTTTGACTATATACTTAATGAGGTCATCCAGAAAAAAAGGCAAAACACATCTTGGATCTTATGCCTGCGCCCTGTTTCCAACACCCCCTTGCCCACCACCAGTGTACTAGCATTTTGAAACTTGATGTAAACAAAGTTGCATAAAGTTCAAAAACTCTATTCCTCAGTCTTCCCTTAGTCTTGTGGAGATGTTCTGTTTTACCAAGATGCCTAAGATTTAAAGAAACCAAAAATAACTCACCCCTTTCCTGGAATATAGTGCTAATCTGTGTTTTCACAATGCTCTGGGTTCTCAATGGAGATGGTACCAAATAAGTTACCTTCAGAAGAACCTCACTGTCACAATGGGCTGGAGTGAGATGCTGAAATTTACTAAGCCTGAGCAAGGATGCTAAAAATCTTACAAAAGTTGTCCCATTGGACATTAGTGCAGCTGAAAAACTTAGTAACTGAGATAAGAACTCAACATCATTTTACGTAAGAACACAAAATATTTTTTGCATAGTTTTACTATGTATAGGTGCTCCTCAGTTTCCCAGGGGGTTATATCCCAATTAATTGAAAATACCGTAAGTCAAAAATGCATTTAATACACCTACAGAACATCATGACTTAGCCTAGCCTACCTTAAATGTGCTCAGAACACTTACATAAGCCTACAGTTGGACAAAAGTCATCTAACACAAGGCTATGTTATAATAGTGTTGAATATCTCCTGTAATTTATTGAATACTGTACTGAAAGTGGAAAACAGAATGGTTCTATGGGTACTCACCATTAATGTACACAGCTGAAAGCACAGTGGTCCTGAAAAATGTTTGAAGCACTGAAATGAATTAATTGCTGGATGATGGGGATGCAATAGGGTCCTCAATTTCTCTCTCTTCTGATGAACATCGAGAATAGGTGGTAGAAGGCACTGGGACATCAACACTAGTTGATGGTCTAGCAAGCATAGTGTTGTTCTTCAGGAAGATAACAAGTTTTGACTGTACAGCTTGTTTCTTTTCATTATATATTTCTCCGTAGCAAGCAAGAGCATCCTGTATCTGCCTATCAACTGTGGCGAATCTCTCGTAATTGACGTCCATTTCTTCTAACATCTGTAGGCCGCTGCTGATAGCAGCAAATGCCTCTGCCAGTTTCTTTGCTGTGAACTTTCTAGGTGCCGTGGGTATAACTTCTTCCACTGCCTCAACTCCTTTACTTCTTTCTTCCTCCAGTGCAATCAGCTCCTTATTGCAAAGATCTTCAGCCACAATTATCCCATGCAGCTGTTCCTTAAAAGCTATGGCACCTTCATTACCAGCACGTGTTGCCTCACCACTGATCTTTACATTGTGAAAATTATGACGCCTTTTGAAGCGCTGGAACCATCCATGACTTGCTTTAAACATTTGTGTATATGTAGGATCATTGGCACGGTCTTTTAGCATATTAAAAAGACTTCTTGCCTTAGCCTGGATCATCAGTAGGCTGAGCGGTATGCACTTCTGTATCTGGTCTTCCATCCACATAACAAGTAATTTTTCCATATCATCAATCGGTCCAGCCCTTTTCTTTGTGATGACAGTGGATTTAACTGATGCTAACGATTTCACTGCATCACTGATTCGCTTCTTATCCTTTAAGATAGTTGAAATCGTGGATTGCGAAAGTCCTAACTCACGTGCAATGGCCATTACTGGCTTGCCACCTTCATGCTGGGCAATTATCTTGAGTTTCGTTTCCAGAGTAATTGCCTTCCTCTTCTTTATCTCACCAGAAACAGGAGACACTGATGGACATTTTGTAGACATGATGGAATGTGAAAACACAAAACACAGTATCCAAAAAAGCTGACAACACAGTACACAGTAGAGGATGGGTTGTTCACTCCCGTGATCACATGGGTGACTGGGAGCTGTGGCTCGCTGCCGCTGCCCAGCATCACAAGAGTGTACTGTACCACATTATCACTAGGCCAGGAAAAGATCAAAATGCAAAACCTGAAGTACAGTTTCTACTGAATGGGTATCGCTTTCACACCATCCTAAAGTCGAAAATTCCTAAGTCGGAGACTGTCCATACTGAATTTTCCAGAAGTGTAACTATTATAAAACAAAGGAATGTCATCCTTTATTATTTTAGAAAATGCTGCTACTTTGGCAAAGCTGTTCATAATATTTGAGTCACCAATAAAACACTTGCATCAGTCTACAAATGAGGCTGCTGGATTCACAGTGCTTCTATGTAGAGGTGCAAGCAACTATCAGTTTCTTTTTCTAGTGGACTATTATCTAAGCATTTATAAACATGGGGCCACCATATTTGTAATGAACTGTATTTGTAACGTAAAGTGGTGCCCTTGGAATTGTGCAGTGCATGACTGGCACGGCATAGATGACAGCCCTAGAAGTACTTATAAATTTACTTTATGTTCTTTAAAGTGAGGGCATTATATTAACATTCTTTCCACTAATTTTAACATAAAAGGGGTTATTGTCTTTGGTGGGGCAGAAATTCGTTTGAGGTGGGGTCAAGAGACAGAGCAAAAAGAAAAAGCAATGGATATAAGGTGACAAAGAAAAGCAATTTTTTTTTTTCTCCTAAGAAGAAAGGATGAGCATATTTAAATGTTAATGGGATGGAGCCAGAAGAAAGGCAGGTAAATGCTCAAGATAGAGAAAGCTTTTATAAAGGGATTTGGTCTTGGAAAGGAAAAGGGACACTTTCCCAATTTGAGCTTTAAATCAGGTAGGTCCATGGATTTGAAGGCAGAAGGTATTCTCCCGGAGGGAAGGTGCTCAGACAGAAGTTCAAATGGAGTAGAGAAGAGAAAGGCTGAAATAAAAGGTGTGGCAAAATATGGCAGGATTGCAGAGGAATATTGAAAGCATGGTTAAGATTAATGATGACTTTTTAATAGCAACATACTATTTGTGATTTTCTCCAGTAGTACTTAGAAGCCAAAAGACTAATAATCACTTCCTCCAAACATACAAACTAACTCCATCCACACTCATCCTTTGCTCTCCCCTCCTACTGGAATGGTAGTTGGATGTATCTGAGTTTAAATGACACCAGGAGCAAGCCCCAAGACACAATGGTACAAGGGAATTTAGGATGAGGGTAAGTAAGAATGTTTGACATGATAGACCATGCAACCTGTGTTATTACATTTTTCTCTTTTGGCCTACCTGATAAAAAGCAACCTGTATCATCAAAGACTGATTTACGGACAACAAAGTGATGGATGCTATTTATCTAGACATGCTGTTGAAGAACAGGCATGATGAAAGTAAGCTGGAAAGACTTAGAGCGATGCACGGGGTTTTGATTTTGAAGATGAACGATTACAAAGAGATTCAAAGCCCAGAGCATAGCTATAGGAATGGGTATCTGAAACAGAAGTGTGACTACTTTCTACTTTCTCAATTCTTTTAGTTTTATGATATACTGCTTCCCTTCCACAAATACTGATTGACCCTGTTCTAGGGTCTAAGGGATACAGGAGTGCACAAAGCAGAAAAAGTCCTTTCCTTAATGAAGCTTACACTTTAGCAATAGTTTTGAAATGGTCCACTCCCAATTTTGAATTTCTTTCATTCTGCTTTAAAACTGTGGTTTTTGTTTGTCTGTTTTTGAGAGAGTCTCGCTCTATCGCCCAGGCTAGAGTGCAGTGGCACAATCTCGGCTCATTGCCAGCTCCGCCTCCTAGGTTCATGCCATTCTCCTGCCTCAGCCTCCCAAGTAGCTGGGACTACAGGCGCCCGCCACCACACCCAGCTAATTTTTTTTTTTTTTGTATTTTTAGTAGAAACGGGGTTTCATCATGTCAGCCAGGATGGTCTCAATCTCCTGACCTCATGATCCACCCACCTCAGCCTCCCAAAGTGCTGGGATTACAGGCGTGAGCCACCGTGCCTGGCCAAAACTTTTGCTTTTATAGCTCAAAATTTCCACAATACTTTGACATGTATTATTTGTTCCACTGAGAAGGATTACTGCCATATCAAAAATGAAGAAATTCAGACCAAGAGAAGTTAAGTTCAATAAAATAAATGTTTACTGGCTATCTATGTGCCAGCCATACACCTTATTAAGCTGAGGATACAGTGATGAATACGGGCCACTGTCAGCTGTTCATAGATGAGTAGTGAAGACAAATACTTCCAAGACTGGTAAATGTTACAAAAAGGTGTTTGATAGTCCCATCAGGGGTGAGATGGGAGGCAGTGACAGATCATCAGACATTAGATTATCATAAGAAGTGCACAACTGAGATCTCTCACATGGGCAGTTCACAACAGGGTTCACACTCACATGAGAATCTAATGCTGTTGCTAATCAGATGGAACTCAGGAGGTAATGTGAGCAATGGGGAGCGGCTGCAAATACAGATAAAATTTCACTCACTTGCCCACTGCTCACCTCCTGCTGTGCGGCCCAGTTCCTAACAGGCCACAGGGATGCCTGTTCTAAAAGATACCTGCCTTCAATGCAAAGAATGAACTAGAAGTTGGCAATAGATACAGGAAGATCATTTCAGAGGCTGCTATAATGTAGTAATAGTTAACATTTATGAAGTGTTTTGCTACACACTGGCTAAACACTCTATAGCAATTATCTTCTTTAATGCACCCAACAGCACTTCAAGGTAAATAGAGCTGGTCATGGACTTACTATAGTTTCGCTTAAGCTTTCTGACTTTACAATGGTTCAAAAGCAATACATATTCAGTAGAAACTTTACCCATACAAACATTGTTTTTCACCTTCAGTACAGTATTTAATGAATTACATGAGATATTCAACATTTGTAGACCTTATGTTAGATGATTGTGCCCTATTGTACGCTAATAAATTAAGTGTTCTGAGCATGTTTAAGGTAGGCTAGGCTAAACTACCATGTTTGGTAGGTTTGGTGTATTACATGTATTTTCAACGTATATTTCCTTTTCTAAGAGACAGGGTTTCACTCTTTTGTCCAGGCTGGAGTACAGTGAAGTGATCATAGCTCACTGCAGCCTCGAACTCCTGAGCTCAAGCAATCCTCCCACTTCAACCTCCCCAGTAGCTGGGACTACAAGCACATACCAGCACACCCTGCTAACAAAAAAAAAAATTTTTTTAAGAGACAGGGGTTTCATTATGTTGCTCAAGCTGGTCTCGAACTCTTGGCCTCATATGATCTTCCCACCTCAGCCTCCCATGTAGCTGGGTTTACAGGCATGAGCCACTGTGCCTGGCTCTCAATTTATGGTACTTTCAATTTATGATGGGTTTATCAGGATATAACCTCCACCCTAAGTTGAGAAGCATCTATATATATAATTATGATCCCCATTTTTCAGATGTAGAAAAATGAGGTACACAAGTTACAGCTTGCCTAGCTCATAAGTGGTCGCCTTAATACACAGCCCTTGTTTTTCCTTTTTGAGACAGTCTTATTCTTGTCGCCCAAGCTGGAGTGCAATGGCACGATCTCGGCTCACTGCAACCTCCGCCTCCCGGGTTCAAGCGATTCTCCTACCTCAGCCTCCCAAATAGCTGGGATTACAGACACCCGCCACCACGCCCAGTTAATTGTATTTTTAGTAGAAACGGGGTTTCACCATGTTGGCCAGGCTGGTCTCAAACTCCTGATCTCAGGAGATCCACCCACCTCAGCCTCCTAAAGTGCTGGGATTACAGGTGTGAGCCGCCGTGCCCTGCAGAGCCCTTGTTCTTTTTTTTTTCTTTTTCTGGAGATGGAATCTCGCTCTGTTGCCAGGCTGGAGTGCAGTGGTGCAATCTTGGTTCACTGCAACCTCCGCCTCTGGGGTTCAAGCGATTTTCCTGCCTCAGCCTCCCAAGTAGCTGAGACTTCAGGTGCGTGCCACCAGGCCTGGCTAATTTTTGTATTTTTAGTAGAGATGGGGTTTCACCATGTTGGCCAGGCTAGTCTTGAGCTCCTGACCTCAGATGATCCACCCAACTCAACCTCCCAAAGTGCTGGGATTACAGGTGTGAGCCACCATGCCCTGCCGAGCCCTTGTTCTTAACATTACTGTATCAGGCCTCTCCCAGCAGTCTAGATGAGATGATGGTCATTCAGACAACAGTAGTGAGAATGAGAAAGAAAAAAAGTGTCTAAGGTACACCAGTCTGATTTAGTGACTGACTGGAAGTCTGGTGATAAAAGAAAGGGAGAAGTTAATGACACTTAGATGTGAACAAATAGAGAATTTTGGTGAAATACCAGGTTTGAATGGAAAAGATATTGAATTAGTTTTGCTCTGAACAAAAGACATCTCAGAGATATCTAGAAAGAAGAATTAAAAAAAGATATATCAGCTTAAAGGGCCTAGGATACATCAGTTTAAAGTCGGAAAGGTCTGGGCTGGAAATATAGATTTGAGAGACCTTATCATATAATTGAAATTACTGAAGAGATGGAAGAGTATGAGGCCACTTGGACAAATATGTAGAATGAAGAAAGGACTAAAACATAATCCTGAGGAAATAAACATTAGGAATCAAAGGAGACTGACATGGCGTGACCAGGAGTAGGAGGGTCACATAGGGTAAACTGTAGAGCACCTAGTTTCAGTGCTCTTCCACTCAAGTGCCTAAATACGGTGACAGGGCTGCACAGACATAGTACTTATGGTTCCAGTGCCTGTACAGCCCTCACTTCCCAAAACAGAGAGAATTCTTTTTTTTCTTTTTTTTTGAGACGGCATCTCACTTTGTCACCCAGGATAGAGTGCGCAGTGGCACCATCTCAGCTCACTGCAACCTCTGCCTCCGGGTTCAAGCAATTCTCCTGCCTCAGCCTCCCAAGTAGATGGGATTACAGGCAACCGCGACCACACCTGGCTAATTTCTGTATTTTTAGTAGAGCCAGGGTTTCACCATGTTGGCCAGGCTGGTCTCAAATTCCTGACCTCAAGTGACCCGCCTGCCTCAGCCTCCCAAAGTGCTAGGATTACAGGCATGAGCCACCACGCCTGGCCAAGTTTCTATTTGATGCTTAAATATCAGCAGGACTTTTCTTTGATAATCTAACAACCAGACTCCAAACTGAACAAATATTCAATTATTTCTAAAAAGGTATAGTAACCTCTATGTCAACAATTAGGATTCTCTGCAATAATTTCTAGGTTGCCAAGTAACCAAATATCCCATACACAGATTCAGGTACTGTCTAGAGAAGGAACTGCTCTATATAGAAAAGCTATTATGTGTTGGATAACATACTAAATCCTTTATATCCATTATCTCATTTATTGTTGCTATGAACACATAAAAAAGAAGATATATTGGCCAGGCACGGTGGCTCATGCCTGTAATCCCAGCACTTTGGGAGGCCGAGGTGGGCGGATCACAAGGTCAGGAGATCGAGATCATCCTGGCTAACAGGGTGAAACCCCATCTCTACTAAAAATACAAAAAATTAGCTGGGCGTGGTGGCAGGCACCTATAGTCCCAGCTACTTGGGAGGCTGAGGCAGGAGAATGGCATGAACCCAGGAGGCAGAGCTTGCAGTGAGCCAAGATCCTGCCACTGCACTCCAGCCTGGGTGACAGAGCGAGACTCAAAAAAAAAAAAAAAAGGAAGATATATTAGCCTCATTTTAAAGATGAGAAATATGAGGATCAAACAGAGAAGTTGCCTTTTTCTTTTTTTTTTTTTTAAGAGACGGGGTCTCCCTCTGTCACCCAGGCTAGAGTTCAGGGGCATGATGAGTGAGTTGAGAGGCTCACTACAGCCTCAAACTCCTGGGCTCAAGCATTTCTCCCACCTCAGCCTTCCAAGTAGCTGGGACTACAGGCACATGCCGCCACACCCTCCTAATTTTTAAAAAATTTTTTATTTTTGTATGGACTTGGTCTGCTACGTTGCCCAGGCTGGTCTGGAACTCCTGGCCTCAAGGAGTTGCTTGAGGTGGAGGCAGCAGCATCTCTTGAGTCCAGTTCTAAACCAATCTGGGCAACATAGTGAGACCTCATCTTGACAAAAAATTTAAATGATTAGCCAGATGTGGTGGCACATGCCCATACTCCCAACTACTCAGGGGATGAGGTGGCAGGATGCCTCAGGCTGGGAGGTGGAAGTTGCAGTGAGCCATGATCGTGCCATTGCACCCCCGGCTGGGCAACAAAGCAAGACCCCGTCTCCAAAAAAAAAAAAAAAAATACACGAATAAGATCAAAAACAGAGAACAGCCAGTGAAAGATCCAAAAGTTAACAAGTGTATTTATTGTTTATGTCCCATATCTCAATGGCATGTCTAATCATAAAAATGCTAAAATTAACACAGACTTTTGTTCTTTAGGATGTTCTAATCTCATATTAATCTGATCAGATTATCATCCAACTCCTCTAAAAGAACATGTCTGTCTCTTTTTCTGTATATTTACTACAAGCGTATCAATAAGCTCAGTGCCTGAGACTAAGGTAAAACAACCATTCTTGGTCTCATAAATAATTCTGGGCAATGAGAGCAGAACAAAATAAATACATCCTATAAAATTCTCCTCTTGGTGCGTTCTAATTCCCCTGCCTCAGTAAACCCATTTCAGTAGTGCTCTTGATCCCATTACCTCCTCCTGTACCATGCTCCACCTGATAATCTTTTTTTTTAAGAGACAGGGTCTCACTACGTGGCCCAGGCTGTTCTCAAACTCCTGGACTCAAGCAATCCTCCTGATCAGCCTCCCAAAGTGTTGGGATTACAGGCGTGAGCCACGGCGCCAGTCTGCAGTTTACAACCTAAAAAAACAAATAAACAAACAAATCTTTCCCAAATCTTCTCTGACCCTTACGCCACTGCCTCACTTTCCCTGCACAGCATATTCCCTGAGTCTAGTACAGTGTCTGGGGTGTGTTAGTAAGGACTGATACCTCTCTAGGCAATCTCTTTGTGCGATAAGCGGGGGAAATTATTATTATTTTTGTTTTCTGAGACGAAGTCTCTCACTCTGTCGCCCAGGCTGGAGAGCAATGAAGCGATCTCGGCTCACTGTAACCTCTGCCTCCCGAGTTCAAGTGATTCACCCGCCTCAGCCTCCGGAGTAGCTGGGATTAAATGCACGCGCCACCACGCCTGGCTAATTTTTGTATTTTTAGTATAGATGGGTTTTGGCCATGTTGGCCAGGAGGATCTCGAACTCCTGACCTCAGGTGACCCGCCCACATCAGCCTCCCAAAGTGCTGAGATTACAGGCGTGAGCCACCGCGCCTGACCCCAAATTTTCGACTATATTCTTAGAAACCTTTTCTTTCCAAGCAGAGCTCAACAGCTCGAAACGCTGGGGGTATTCGTAAGTGCCCAGTTGAGGGTGTGAGGCCTGCTCGCCATTTTATCAATTTCAGAGAGACAGCATCGATACTGCCTGCATGGAGGCTTTGCTGGGAACTAGAAATTCTGAGTCCTCCTCTCCCCAGCAGTCTGCTCCTTTCTTCCCAAGGACGGTTCGCAGAACAGGAACAGAGGGCTCAGCGGCCCCTGGGCGGAAGACAGTTTATAAAGGAGAAAATGAAAAAGGTGGGTAATGAAATGAGGTGAAAAGAAACGTTCCTGCTAGAGAGAGAATGAATAATGATATTGGTTTCTTTTGCCCTGTAAGGGGCCAACCAACCTACCTACAGTACCTCTTTTCCTCACTCGCGCCTTCCCTTCTGGGCAGCGAACACGTTTCTATCGCTTGAGCTACCTCTTCCGGGGTTCCTGGGTAACAAGTTCCGGATCAAGAATCGCAAAGCGAGCAGTCATTCTTCCTCTTGCCACAGAGCCCGCACTAAGAGCCGAACTGAAATCCCGCGAGGATCAACCGAGCTCGACGAAAGCAGGGAGGAACGTTTCCCTTCTGGAGGCGGTCTCCCGGGGCAGAGGGACCGGACCGGAAGTGACGTGAGCGGGTTCCGGTTGGCCGGACCCCAGCGGCGGGTGTGAGAGTCGGTCTGGAGCAGCTTCCAGGATCCGGAGATCCGGAGAAGCCGGGGTCGGAGCGGGTAGGTAAACTAACTCAGGGAATTGGGAACCGAAGCCTGAGGCTGTCCTCAGAGCTTGGCGTCTTCCGGAACTCTCCTACTTAGGCATTGCAGATCTGTGGCACTGTGATTCCGACTTCCAGCAGTGTTTTAGGACGCTGCTGACTGGATGTCTCACCCTGGCGGTAGCCAGGTTATTTGGGACACCTCCTCATGGCTGGTCACCCGGACATTGAACCCAGGCACAGGACTCCCGGCTGTTCGTTCTCCTCTCCGCGGACTTGGAAGCCTTGCCAGGCTTCTTTAGAGAACATCTTAGTCCCGGGATGTCCAGGACCTTGGTGTAAGTGGAGAAGGTCTTCCCTGCTGATGACTGAGCTGTTTCTCAGGATCTGTCAGTTTGGTTTTTGCTCTCCCGAACCTTCAGCGCATGATGCTAAATGTATTCGCTTCTAAACGAAATCCAGGCGTGCAAGTGCCATCTAAAGCGCTGGTGGTACAGGGCAGCCAAGGGAATGGGCCTTCGCTCCGCAGAGCCCTGGGAGAGGAACTTCTCATTTTCACTGCTTTCATGAAAAAGAGTTGTCTGCCTTTCCAAACCCCTGACCCCCGACCCCTATATTTTATTACAGTGGAGGTGGACTTAATCTCTAAAATTCCAGAAACCATATGTGGCCCTGTGTCACACTGCTAAATTACTAATGACCTCCAGAAGATTTTACACAATCATCTTTTATGTACCTGCAACTCAATGTAAAAATCTAATAATACACATAGACTGGCCACTGTTGACGTATTTTGGCAGCATGGCTCCTTATCCTAATGTTAACGTCTTTCTTTCATTTCTACTTTGGGGCTTGTCAGAGATTTTTGTGGACAGATTGCATTGATCATTTGAAGAAGCTTGTACAAGTGTTTCTAGTGTTGTCATGATAGAAAATTTAATATTCTAATTGCTGCTACCTACTAATTGTATTGTCATTAGTTCTGATATTAGTTGTGTGTTCTTAGCATAGATGATGAAAGGAAGAAACTTATTTACTAGGCATCATTGTATGCATTGTAGCTTATGTTTTCACTGTGGAAGAGGGATGGTGGTACCGAGACAAATGTGACTGATTTGTGTAGGTATGAAGTGACTCTCTCAAGTAGAAATTTTTTATTTTACTACTTTGCCTACATTATCTTAAGGCACTGAAGGTTGCTTTTTTCTTTTGAGGGATATATCCTACTTGATTACAATTGATTAATATAGTTTAATTTCTGTGAGTCACATTCCAGAAGAAAATATACATAGAACCATGTTTTGATGCCTTTTACCAGTTTACCTATAACTAGTTTAATCAGTTTGTCAGTTTACATATTTTTCTTATTTTGAGTTTGAAAATTTGTTCACACTTGGCTTTGAAACAAGGTGACAAAATTTGAGATATGGAATTATGATAGATGTATCATTAGTTTAACATTCGGTAAATTTGCTTCTTGATTATATAACTGCCAAATCTGATCTTATATGCTTTATGTTCAATTGAAGGACTGATTATCCAGTTTTTCTCCCTTTTCCAACTTCTTGCTTTTGGCTTGAATCACCACTTTTTAGGATTTTGGTGACTGTTAAACTTTAAATCAGAAGATCTGGATTGAAGTCTGGGCTCCAGCACTTGTTAATGGCTGATAGGTTACCTAACATTCTGAGCTGGTCTAGATTGTGTTGATGAAAATTCTGCTCACTTTCTTTCATACAACTGTCACAAAGATTAAATGAGATAGTAAACATGAAATTATTATATAAATGAAAATATGTTATCACTTCACTCTTAGAACTGGAGATATGTCAGTGTAGAATACTGTTTCTTTGCATCATTATCTGAAAATATTATCACATACTTTTCTAAGATGATCTTTGAACACAGTAAAGTTAGCAAAGAATAGTTTGATACTATGATCCATTGAATTAGTCACCGTGGTTAATAAATAGGTGCCTAGAAAATGAGTATAGTTTTCCATTTGGGAGTTTAAATCTGATCCTTTTTGGTTGTCATGTATTGTCACTTGAGAATTTCCAAGTGCAGAAAAAGCTGAAGTTTTTTGCTTATGTATAGTTAACTAAAGAGTAGAAGTAGTCATATCTTACTTACGTTAAATAAGAAACATCATTATTTGGGCGGGCGCGGTGGCTCAGACTTGTAATCCGAGCACTTTGGGAGGCCGAGGCGGGCGGATCACGAGGTCAGGAGATGGAGACACTACTGGCTGATACGGTAAAACCCCCGCTCTACTAAAAATACAAACAATTAGCTGGGCATGGTGGCAGGCGCCTGTAATCCCAGCTACTCGGGAGGCTGAGCCTGGAGAATGGCGTGAACCCAGGAGGCGGAGCTTGCAGTGTGCGGAGATTGCTCCACTGCCCTCCAGCCTGGGAGACAGCCAGACTCCGTCTCAAAAAAAAAAAAAGAAAAGAAACCTTATTATTTCGCTGAAACCAGTATTTAGAATTGGAATCTCTGTGAACGTATAAGTAGATTCCTATTTAACAGAGGAGAAAATTAAGGCTCAGAAACACTCAGTAATTAGCAATTGGCTTGCTTGAGGTCATCTGGCTTAGGTAGTGCTAAAACCTGAACTGTAAGGTCTGAAGTGTTCTTTCTGTTCTAACAGGGTTGTATCCAGGCATCTCATTATGGTTTGGTAATATTTCCTGGTTCACATGAAAATAATTACTCTTAGGTATTAAGGGGATCTATCCACATATACACATAAATATACACATAGACACTTAAACTTTATTTACAGACTTTTTTTTCCCCTCTTTAGCTAGTTTAGTCTTATAAATTGTAGCATAACAAAAACTGTGCTTGGCTAGATTTTAAGTGTAATAGATAAGGAAAGAAAATCAGATATATTCTTCAGAATAGTTTGTCCGAGTTCATGCTTCATGACTGTCATGTGTTGAGTTATCTTCTTTCTGGCAAGTGGAAATGACAGAGGAGCCTTGTAACATGTGTCTGCCGTGAATGTTGTTGCTAAAGAGTAGGAGAGAACTGGTCAGGCGCCGTGGCCCGCGCCTGTAATCCCAGCACTTTGAGAGGCCCAGACGGGGAGATCACCTGAGATGGAGTTTGAGACCAGCCTGTCTAACATGGTGAAACCCGGTGTCTACAAAAAATACAAAAAAAAGAAAAAAATAGCTGGGTGTGGTGGCAGACGCCTATAATCCCAGCTACTCAGGAGGCTGAGGCACAAGAATCGCTTGAACCCAAGAGGCGGAGGTTGCAGTGAGCCGAGATCGCACCACTGCACTCCAGCCTGGACAACAGAGACTCTGTCTCAGGAAGAAAAAAAAAAAAGGAAAAGCAGTAGGAGAGAACTGTATTATTTGCTCGTACTAAAAAACAAACAAACAAACAAAAAACCCTCCGCAAGCTGTTTGTAATTTTAATATTTTGTTATGTTAATTATCTATTATATATAGAGCCATTTCTCTAGTTATTTAATTCTGAGTAAATAGTCATTGTAGAAGAGTTAATTCTTTGCATTGTTGGGTACTCTTTTTTTTGGTTCCATTGATTTCACAAACTTTTTAGTCTCTTTATTCTTTCTCGAAGATGATGGTGCTAGGTGCTACTGTCATTCCTGTTTTAGTCCAAGTGCCCTTGGTGTGTCTCCCATTTTGGTGTGGAAATGAACTCTAGATTAGAGAATCCTAATAAACAGGACAAATTGAAGTGATAACTTTGTTGTGGTTTTGTAAATTGTTAATCTGCTTTCACAAAGCCTTGCAAATATTTTGGGTAGTAGTAAATTGTTAAGAGCATATTGCCTCAAGAAATTCCTTATTTTGTATGGGAAAGCAGCTTTGGATAGAGTTTGCTGAACTGAAGTTAGGTATTATGTAGACTCCTATATGAAGCTCATTTTAAAATATGCTCCTTGGTTTGCAGAATCAAGGAAATTTGAATAGGAGATAATTTTATGTGTCAGATAAAAGGTGGTACTTAAAGATTAAGGCATATTTAAATTAAGCAAGGGCAATCCATTGAGTAATTATATCACAGCTAATATACCTATAATTGCTCAAGAGGTTGTTCGTATTCTTGACTACTTAATATTTTCAGTAGTTCATGGGACTATTTTCTCTTGTCCTTGAGTTTTTTGATGATGACTTTGTTCTTTATAGATTATCTGGAAGGACTAGGCAGGTAGTGTTAAAAGCCAGGGCTATAAAGCTAGACTTTTTCAAATTCCAACTCTATTACTATGCAACCCTTGGATTAGTTACTTCTTACTTCTTGCTATCTCAGTTTCCTCCTAGACGATGAAGTCAATACCTTTCTTGTTAGGATTAAATGAATAGGTTTAAATAAAGCATTTAGAACAGTGTCTGTAGTATATAGTTAACCATGATTGTGATCATTATCATCATGTGGCCCCCTAAGCTATTGCCAAGAACTGTTTCCCAGCCCTCTTTTAAAAGCATAGCCTTATGTTGCTGCTTATTTGTTATTTGCTCATTATTAATGAAGTTCCAGTAAATAAATATCTGAGCATACACTTCATTTTGTGTGTATTTTACAACATATGTGAGATTCTTAACCAAATGAGGCATTCTTTTGGGCCATTCTGTTAACCTTTTGGTATTAACAGACTACATTATCTGTGTAAGCCATAACACAGAATTTGGCAATTGAAACTTTTGATGTTTAATAATGTCTTTTAGCACTTTCTTGGAATGGAAAAATCATTTTCCAGTGACATCTATTGCCTTATCTGTTCATTATCCAGTCAGTAAACAAACATCTTGTGTCCCAGGCTTTACACCAGGTTCTGGGGAAAACAATGGGAAATAAGAATTGTTAGGAAGGCAGCAGATGAGGGTCTAAGAGAGAGTTAACAATGTGGATATATGCTTCTTTGAGGCTGGAGCATAATAGACTTGGAATACATTGACATGAGATGATATGGGAAATATATACAGGATCCAGGTCATGTAGAATTTTGCAGGCCGAGGGAATGAGTTTGAATTTGATTTTGAGTGCAGTAGGAAATCATTCTGCAATTTTAAGTAGAGGAGTAATAGGATTTATAAAAAGTTCGTTGTTGCTCATGTGTGAACGATGAATTGAAGTGGGCAAAAATAGAAATGGAGAGAGAAGTTGAGAGTCCACTGCAGTAGTCCAAATAGAAGACGAAGATGGTCTGGACTAGAAGGGTAGCAAAGAAGATGGACAGTAGTGTGTGGATACCAGATATATTTGGTATAGGACTTGGTCTTGGATTAGATGAGTGGTAAGGAAAAGGGAAGAGTCGGGGATGACTAAGCTTCTGGATTTAGTGACTGGGTGGGTGGTTGTGCCAGGTACTGGGAGAAGGGAGATTTGGAGAAGACCAGGTTTGTTTGTTACAAGAAGGTGAGTAGGTGTAGGGAGAAAAGGACATGTTAATTTTGAGACACTTAAGAATCATCCAAGTCGTGCACATTTACATATATAAATCTAGAGGTCAAAACCAGAAATACAAATATGGGATAGTATTTTAAACCATGGACCAGATGAGTCACTTGGGGAGATAGGAAGAGGAGAGGGCTGAGGTCAGGTAAAAGAAAGATCTGGCCTGGGTGCAGTGGCTCACGCCTGTAATCCCAGAACTTTGGGAGGCTGAGTTGGGTGGATCGCTTGAGTCCAGGAGTTCGAGACCAGCCTGTACAGCATGGCAAAACCCTGTTTCTATTTTTTTTTAATTAAAAAAAAAATTGATGTCTTTTAGCACTTTCTTGGAAAATTATTTTCCAGTGACATCTATTGCCTTATCTGTTCATTATCCAGTCAGTGAACAAACATCTTGTGTTCCAGGCCTTACACCAGGTTCTGGGGAAAACAATGGGAAATAAAAATTGTTAGGAAGGCAGCAGATGAGGGTCTAAGAGAGAGTTAATTAAAAAAAAAAAAAAAGATCTGGCAAAGGAGACTGAGAAGGTGTCTTATGGCCAGGCACTGTGCCCTGATTACAGTGTTGTGAGCCACCTATAATCCCAACACTTTGAGAGGCCAAGGTGCACAGATCATTTGACGTCGAGAGTTCAAGACCAGCCTGGCCAATATGGTGAAACCGCATCTCTACTAAAAATATAAAAATTAACTGGGCATGGTGGTGGGCACCTGTAATCCCCACTGCTAGGGAGGCTGAGGCAGAATAATTGCTTGACCCCGGGAGGCAGAGGTTGCAGTGAGCCAAGATCATGCTGCTGCACTCCAACCTGGGCGACTGAGCGAGACTCTGTCTCACAAGGAAAAAAAAAAAAGAGAAGGTGTCTTAGTCCATTTTCTGTTGCTTATACCAGAATACCTGAAACTGGGTAATTTATAAAGAAAAGGAATTTAATTTTTATAGTTGTGGAAGCTGAAAAGTTCAAGATCAAATGGCCACATTGGGTAAGGGCCTTCTTGCTGGTGGGACTGCAGAGTTGCCGAGAATATCACATGGAGGCGGAGGTGAGTGTGCAACCTCAGTTCTCTTTTTCTCTGCTTATAAAGCAACCAGTCCTACCCCCATGATAACCCATTAATCCATTAATTTATGAATGGATTAATTCATTCATAAGGGCTAAGCCTCCATGACCCAATCACCTCTTAAAGGCCCTGCCTCTCTAGACTGCCACATTAGGAGTTAAATTTTATTTTATTTTATTTTATTTTTTTTGAGACGCAGTCTTGCTCTGTCACCCAGGCTGGAGTGCAGTGGCCGGATCTCAGCTCACTGCAAGCTCCACCTCCGGGTTCACGCCATTCTCCTGCCTCAGCCTCCCGAGTAGCTGGGACTACAGGCGCCCGCCACCACGCCCGGCTAGTTTTTTTATATTTTTTAGTAGAGACGGGGTTTCACCGTGTTAGCCAGGATGGTCTCGATCTCCTGACCTCATGATCCGCCCGTCTCGGCCTCCCAAAGTGCTGGGATTACAGGCTTGAGCCACCGCGCCCGGCCAGGGGTTAAATTTTAACATGAGTTTTGGAGGGGGCACGTACTCACACCATAACAAGAGTCTTTGAAAAAAGAAAGGTCAGATACACAAAACTAATAAAAATGGTTACATCTAGCAGGGAGAGTGGGGAGCAAGGTTTTTCACTTTTTTCACATGTATATATGTAATTATTTTAAAGCACATGAAAGTTGTTCTTGGGTTTTTTTGGGGGCGTGGGAGCAGTGCGGGGAGAGGGCTTTGAGCCAGGATCTCTGTCACCCAGGCTAGATTGTTAGATTGCAGTGGCATGATCACGGCTCTCTGCAGCCTTGACCTCCTAGGCTCAAGCAATCCTCTCACCTCAGCCTCCTGAGTATCTGGGACCACAGATACCATGAGGTGCATGCCACCACACAGGAGTAATTTTTAAAATTTTTTGGTAGGGATGGGGTCTTGTTATGTTGCCCAGGCTGGTCTTGAACTCTGGGACTCAGGTGATCCTCTCACCTGGCATCCCGATGTGCCAGGATTACAAGCAGGAACCACTGTGCCCAGCCTATTTCTGTATTCTCTGTTCTTTTCCATTGGCTTCTAACTATCCTTTTACCAATACTATACTGTCATGATTACTGTAGATTTACAGTAATTGTTGACATCAGTTTGTGCAAGTCCTTTAACTTTGTTCTTTATCCCAATTGTGTTTGCTACTTTAAGTTTTTGCATTTCTGTAAAAATTTGAATTGCTCTTTTTATAAAACTTGCTTGAATTTGATTGATCTTTATTAAGGCTATACATCACTTTGGGGGATGTATTAGTGTGTTTTCACAGTGCTATGAAGATACTACTTGAGACTGGGTACTTTGTAAAGGAGAGAGGTTTAATTGACTCACAGTTCTATATGGCTGAGAAGGCCTCAGGAAACTTACAATCATGGTGGAAGGGGGAAACAGTAACCTTCTTCACAAGGCAGCAGAAGAGAGAAGAATGTGAAGGAGGAACTGTCAAACGCATAACCATCAGATCTCATGAGAACTCACTCACTGTCATGAGAACAGCATGGGGGAGACCACCCCCATGATCCAACCACCTCCCTCCCTCCACATGCGGGGATTACAGGACCCTCCTTGGGCACATCGGTATTACAATTTAGGCGGGGACACGGAGCCAAACCATATCGGGGAAATTGGCATAGTAACAATATTGAGTCTTCCAAACAATCAACAAAACATGCTAATCATTTATTTAGGCTCTGTATAATTTATTCTTTCTTTATTTCTTTTTAGATTTTGCTTATATTTTGTTAAATTTGTCTCTAAATATTTTATATTTTCAGATGTTACTGAACCTGAAATTTCAAAAAAATATTCCAAGTATATAATAGTCCAGTTTTTATTCCAAGTATGTAGCAGAAAGTATTCGTTGTGATCTTTTATCCTGTGACCTTGCTAAATTCACTTTCTTCTAGTAGTTCTGAACATTTAAAAATTTTCTTTTATTTTGACCTATGTTATTTAGGACTGTGTGCATTAACTTCTAACTACCTAGAAATTTTTTATTTCTTTTTGTGTGTGTGTGTACTAAAGATTGACATAATTTCTGGCTTATCAGAGATTGCCATTTATAATGCCCATTCTTAGCAGTTTTTTGAGACTTGTTTCTTAGCTCAATCATAAGTGTGGCTCATGAAAAAGTTCCGTATTCCTACAGTGGTGTTGCTTTAGAATAGAAAGAATAGAGGATATAAATGTCAGAGCAGATGTTCACCCAGGCTTTTCCAAGTCCAAATTCGGTAGTTCTTCTACTTTACTGTACACGACAGTCCAGTGAGAGTATTTTCACCCCAGTTACACAAGTGTAAATGTCCCAGGTATTTAAGGACAGTAAAGTAGGGAGTTTCATAGATATTATCTGAGTTTCATAGATAGTCAGTTTAAGTGTTAACTGACTTGTTAAGAACATTCATCCCAAAGAATCAATAGGGATGAGTGTTCTGTTAATTCTAGTAATGGGAAACATTTGAAAATACTAGGACAAGCTAAACTTCTGGGAGTGTTTTTTTATCTTGTGTGCATATGTGTGTGACTCTGGAATTCCTCAGTGACCACTGAAAATCTTCTCACTGGACTGTTTTGTATAGTAGAAGAACTATGGAATTTGGACTTGGACAAGCGAGATTGAACTCCTGCTTTGACATTTATATGCTGCCGACTTGCTATTTGGGGCCCTTGGAGCACTCAGTTTCTCATTTGTAAAAAAACAAGGATAAAAATAACTGTCCCTTACAGACGGCTGTTAGCATTATGTTTGTTAACTATTTTTAAACTATAAATCGCTATACATAAGTAGTTATTATTACATACATCCAAAACTCTACTCTTGTGCTAGTTGGAATTTTTTTTACAATTAGAAAGGAAATTATGGCACTCATTGACTCCATGTGTCTAATAATTGAATGAGGAAAAAGAGAATCAGGCATGTGAAGTGACAATACCAAGGTCTCACAGTTAGCCAAATCTCCCAGCTCTAGTCTGGTATTCCTTCATTATCTTAATTCTTGACCTTACTGTTAGTCCACCACCTTTTTGATGAAAATGTTTTGCTAAGATTGCATTAGTAATGAAGAACTGCATGAACATGTAGAAGTAGATTAAGAAAAAATGAGAAATGGGATTTTTCTTTTTCTAATTTATTTATTTATTTATTTTTGAGACAGACTCTTGCTCTGTCACCTAGGCGGGAGCACAGTGGCGCCAGCTGTGCTTACTGCAACCTCCACCTCCCAGGCTCAAGTGATTCTTGTGCTTCAGCCTCCCAAGAAGCAGGGACTACAGGCCTGTACCACCACTACCGGCTAACTTTTGTATTTTTAGTACGGACAGGGTTCCACAATGTTGGCCAGTCTGGTCTCGAACTCCTGGCCTCAAATGATCCTCCTACTTCCCACCTCTGGCACAGTGGCTCATGCCTGTAATCCCAACACTTTGGGAGGCCAAGGCAGGCAGATCACCTGAGGTTAGGCATTTGATAACAGCCTGGCCAACATGGAGAAACCCTGTCTCTACTAAAAATACAAAAATTAGCTGGGCATGGTGGTGTGTGCCTGTAATCCCAGCTACTCTGGAGGCTGAAACAGGAGAATTACTTGAACCTGGGAGGTGGAGGTTGTGGTAAGCCGAGATGGCACCACTGCACTCCAGCCTGGGTGATAGAGCAGAGCGAGACTTTGTTTTTAAAAGGAAAAAAAAAAAATTAGACCCAGGACAGTTTCTAGTTTTTCAGCAATTAGAAACCTGTGATGAGTTGAGTGTATTTTATACATCACTAGATTTAAGTTGAGGAACTTTTTACTCCAGAAATATGTACCCTCATAACCTGCTGATCCATTATTGGGAGATTTATGGAGATTCTGAATGCTTTTAAATTGTATCCTAATTTGGCATTTTAATTTGTCTAATTCCCCAAGACTGACTGACTTCCCTCTTTGCTTCCCTCCCTCCCTCACTTCCTCCCTCCCTCCTTTCTTTTCTTTTAACACGGTCTTACTCTATCGCCCAGGTTGAGGTGCAGTGCCACAATCATAGCTCACTGCAACCTCAAACTTCTGGACTCAGGCAGTCCTCTGGCCTCAGCCTCCCAAGTACCTGGGACTATACGCACATACCACCACACCTGGCTAATTGTTGTTTTGTTTTGTTTTGTTTTTCTTTTAAGAGATGGGGTCTCACTATGTTTCCCAGGCTGGTCTGGACCTCCTGGCCTCAAATGATCTTCCTTTGTCGGCCTCCCAAAACGATAGGATTATTACAGGTGTGAGCCATCATGCCCAGCCCTCCCCAAGACCTTAGAAAGTTGAAAAAGATTCAATAAATTTTTTTCATATATTCCAATTCACATCATTATGAATTTTCACAGTACATGTTGTTTAACTGGAACACCCACATGGTAGATACTGTTATCTGATTCAGAGTGTCAGATGATCTGATAGTTATTCTGATATTGTACGTTCTATTTGAATTATCTTTGGCTTTATACCCCTGCACAAGTGGAAAACTGTATCAAAGCCTCATTTGTAGAGATATATTACTCAGATTATTTTGTTTCCAAAAGTAAGTCACAGTTCCTTAATCTTAACAGTTTTAGGGAAATCTACAGCTATTTTGGAGTAGTCTAATCCAATTAAGAAAAGATACTTCTGGAGGTTGAGGCCAGAGCATCGCTTGAGCCCGAGTTCCAGCCTGTGGTGACCTGTGACCGTGCTACTGCACTCTAGCCTGGGTGACAGAGGAAGACCCTGTCACAAAACAAACAAACAACAAAAAATATAGATACTTCTGAAAGCAAGAAAGGTTACTGAGAAGCATAATACTTATTGGCTGTCTTTGTGTGCCTTGTATAAAGAACAATGTGTTTTATTGAGCACACTGACATAATTTTTTATTTGAGAAAGTAAAATTCATCTGGATAGATGATTTTTTTTAAAGGAAGTATGTTCGTTTTATTTTGGAATTATGTTGCTAAGAAAATGAAAATCAATGGTTCTGTTACCCTCACTTTCTTTTCCTTTTCTACGTTGTTAACTTTTCCAATAACTCTTATATTACTCAGGGAGATGCTTTTATCATGTTATCCATAAATGGTTTTTGTTTTCCTCGGGGGGGACTCTCAGTAATTTACTTGCACATTGTTTTTGTATTACAAGTGTGGCTAATGTTTAAAATGAATGGAGTATTATAGTCTTAGCACTGGATATACAGCCTACAAAGAACCTTTGTGAGCTGATTTTTGCAGTGTTTTCTAAGCACTTCTGCAGGAAACAAAAAAAAACCCACATTTAATTTAACTCTGTTTTAAATGCTTCAGCTTCAGTTAAGGTCTGTTACACTCTTTTAATACATTTCTTGTATCTATGTAAGTGTTCAAAATGAAAATTATTTGATGTTTGTGTTATGCTTCTGCCCGGTTTCTGTCTTCTCAACCCCATCCACAGACCTATAAGATTTGTTTCAGCAACTTCATTCTTACAAACAAAACTAAATTACAAACGTGCACTCGGTGCAAAGTAGATGCCACTGAAGGTCAAGAATATGTGTTAGATTTCTGTTTGAGGACATTTCAACATTTTAAACAGACTAGAAATACTTGGATTTACTCCTACATCTAGGAATCTCACTGACATTCTATCATCACAGATTTTAAAAATTAGTGCTATTTGATTGAATTTTGAAAAGTGGCTCTCCTTAAAAATGATTATTTCATCTTACTTTAGCTATGTGGATAGACTAGAACCCTTTTACCTCATAATAATTTTTGATGGATTATCCTTATAGTACATTTCAAGATGTTTAGATTGATGAAGAATAATTCATTTTTGTTATACAACACAAGCTAAGATTGTTCTAAATCTGTGGCTACTTCTGTTATGTAGTCTGTGGAAACCAGTTACATAGGCTTTTCTGTAGCATACTAATATGGAAAGGAAGTACCTGTAAGTGAATACTCAGGGCAGCATTTACCATGATTTTTTTGGAAAAATTGTGACATTCAAGAAGCATGGAGATTAATGGGTATGATACTCCATTAAAAATATTAAAGAGCATGGAGAAACTAACATTAAGTGACTGCTATGTGCCAGTCACTGTGTAGTGTACTTATATATAATTTATCTTGGCTGGGCGTGGTGGCTCACACCTGTAATCCCAGCACTTTGGGAAGCTGAGGCGGGTGGATCACCTGAGAGGTCAGGAGTTCCAGACCAGCCTGACCAACATGGTGAAACCCCATCTCTACTAAATACAAAAAATTAGCCGGGCGTGGTGGCAGACGTCTGTAATCCCAGCTACTTGGGAGGCTGAGACAGGAGAATCACTTGAATCTGGGAAGCAGAGGTTGCAGTGAGCCGAAATTGTGCCATTGCACTCAAGCCTGGGCAACAAGAGTGAAACTCTGTCTCAAAAAAAAAATTATCTTAAAGTAGAGAAACTAACTTGTTGAGAATCCCCCAAAGCAAAACAAAAACATTTAAGGATGACATAAAAATAGGGATGGGGGCTGGGCACAGTGGCTCATACCTGTAATCCCAGCACTTTGGGAGTCCAAGGTGGGTAGATCACCTAAGGTCAAGAGTTTGAGACCCGCCTGGCCAACATGGTGAAACCCTGTCTCTACTAAAAATACAAAAAGTAACTGGGTGTGGTGGCACACACCTGTAATTCCAGCTACTCGGGAGGCTGAGGCAGGAGAATCGCTTGAACTCAGGAGGCTGAGGTTGCAGTGAGCCATGATCACGCCATTGCACTCCAGCCTGGGCAACAAGAGCAAAACTCCATCTCAAAAAAGAAAAATAAGGATGGAGATATTTTACAAATATGCACAAATGCAAATTATTTAACCTAAAATCATATAACTAGTAAGTCAGGACATATTGGCAGCTTTCAGCCACCAAGTTTTCCCTTTTCCCTATAAAATGGGTCATGATGAAGATGATAATAAGTAAGATTAACAGGGTATGTTGATGCTAGATTAGTCACTGTTGCAGTTTGAAGACACATGCGGTAAAATACATCAGGTTTTTCTGGATAAAAGGTAGTCTAGCTAGACAAGATGGCTCTCACCTGTAATCCTAGCACTTTGGGAGGCCGAGACAGGAGGATCATTTGGTACCCAGAAGATCACTCTGGGTAACATAGTGAGACTCTGTCTCTACAAAAAAAACAAAACAAAACAAACAAAACTATTCTGCAGTCTGGATACCCTTATTTATACTAATCATCATTGTATTGCTCTGCTAGGGTTGTCATGACAGAATACCACAGATCGGATGGTTTAAACAACAGAAATTGTTTTTCTCCCAGTTTTGTAGGCTGCAAGTCCAAGATCAAGGTGCCAGCAGGGTTTATTTCTGGTGAGGACTCTCTTCCCGGCTTACAGACAGCCACCTTCTCTCTGTGTCCTTACATAGTCTTTCCTCTGTGTCCAGGTAGAAGAGAAAACTGTCTGGTACTTCTTCCAATAAGGACATGAGTCCTTATTAGGGTACCACCCTTATTACCTCATTTAACCTTGGTTAGCTTCTTAAAGGCAGTATCTCCAAATTATAGTCACATGAGTATTAGGACTTCACCATATGAATTTGAGGGGGCACAATTCAGCCCATTGCAAGCATATACTCTCCTTATAGCCAGTTGGCATGAGAAGTCAGATTATACACAAAATACTATTTGGGAGCATGAATTCAAAGATGGATGGTGAGATGATCAAAGGCCTTGATAATCATGCTGTGTGCCCCAATAGATACAAGATTTATAGGCTAACTTCCGCTGCACTGTGCTGGAGATAGAGTTACCATTTTGTTTTGTTTAACTTCTCTTTTATCATAAAACCAGTCCCCTTAAATTATTTTTTTCAGGCAGTTTAGTTAATAATTTTATGGTTATGAATCCAGCCTAATAATGCCCCCCAGTATAACATAAAAAACCTACAGCAACCTGTACTCCCATTTTGATTAGATTTGAGTCTTAGGCCAGGCACAGTGGCTTATGCCTGTAACCCCAACACTTTGGGAGGCCGAGGCTAGCGGATTGCCTGAGGTCAGGAGTTCAAGACCAGCGTGACCAACATGGTGACACCCCGTCTCTACTAAAAAATACAAAAAAATTAGCCGGGCATGGGGTTGCATGCCTGTAATCCCAGCTACTGGGTAGACTGAGGCAGGAGAATGGCTTGAACCTGGAAGGCAGATGTTGCAGTGAGCTCTGATTGCTCCACTGAAGGTGGAGGTTGCAGTGAGCTGTGATTGCTCCACTGCACGCCAGCCTGGGTGACAGAGAAAGACTATCTCAAGAAAAAAGATTTGAGTCTTTAACTTCTAAATCACATTTTAGGGCCAGCTCTTATGTTACCTCACTTTTTTAGATTGAGCTTGTCCCTTTCAATATTCTCAGAAAAATAATTTTTGATTTAGCTTGGAGGGTGGGGTTGTCTTCCCAATAGGTCAGTGTACTCCTAAGATGACCGTTGTATCTGGGTCCTGCCTCCAGGTTTGCCACTAACTTGTTCTGTGACATTATACAAGTCACTTACCTCTGAGATGTTTATCTGTGAATAAGTAGAATAGGCTTGATACTCTCTAAGGTTCCTTCTGTGATTCTAATTATTCTTACAGCATATTCATAAAGCACTTTCATAAAGCAGTATCGCAACATCATTTTGCCTTTGAAAGAAAGAATTGTCAGTATGTAGAGGGTATTTAAGGCTGAGTAAATAGATGACATCATTAGGGAGAGAGTATAAAGGGAATACAAAAAGGAATCTAGGACCAGGCTTTGAAGAACCCCAGGACATAGAGCAGGGGGAACCGTCAGAGAAATAGGAAGAAAAATGAAAGTATTTCAAGAAATAGGGAGTGGATACTTGTGTTCAGTGAAGGTAAGAGGTTCAGTAAGATGTGTCCTTTGGATTTGGCAAATGGAGGTAATCGGTAATCTTCACAAAAGCAATTTATTTTTATTTGTCGGGGCAGAAGTCATACCACAATGGATCAGGCAGAAATATAGTGATGAGTAAGTGGAGACTGTATGTAGGCAACTGTTTTGAGAACTGTTTATGAAGGAGGAATGAAAAATGGGAAATACTGAATAATGCTTATTTTCAGGTGAGAATAAAGGGGTAAAGATTGATTACACAGTGAGAACAGAAGGAGTAAAGTCCCTGAGAAGGAGGAAGGGAATGATATATATATTGACATAATGGCCTTTGGTAAGTAGAGGACACTGCCAAGTCATAAAGAGAGAAAGAATGCTGACATGGGTGAAGTGTAAATATTTTAGTAGGCTTAGTAGTAGTGGGATTGGCGAATTCTCTCACTGCTTTTGTTGTTTAAAAAAATGTAACAGGGCTGGACACGGTTCATACCTGTAATCCCAGCACTTTGGGAGGCCAAGGCTAGGGGATCACTTGAGCCCAGGAGTTCAAGACCAGCCTGGGCAACATGAGGAAACCCAGTCTCTACAAAAAAAATGCAAAAATTAGCTTGACATGGTGGCATGTTCCTGTAGTTCCAGCTGCTCGGGAGGCTGAAGTGGGAGGATCACTTGAACCCAGGAGGTCGAGGGAGCAGTAAGCCATTATTGCACTACTGCACTGCAGCCCAGGGGACAGAGTGAGACCCTGTCTAAAAAAAAAGTTAGCGTCTGAAAATAAGAAAGGAAAAAGGAGGGTAAAACATTTTAGGAGCAAGAACAAAGAATGAAATATTGTCAAAGTAAAAAAAAAAAGATTATTAGCAGGAATCATCAATTTTAGGTTTGAGATTTGGCATCTTAATAACTGGGCTGGGTACAGTGGCTCAAGCCTTTAATCCCAGTACTTTGGGAGGCTGAGGTGGGCGGATCACTTGAGCCCAGGAGTTTGAGACCAGCCTGGACAACATGGTGAAACCCCATCTCTATAAAAATTAGCCTGTCACGGTGGTGCACACATGTAGTCCCAGCTACTTAGGAAGCTGAGGCAGGAGGATTGTTTGAACCCAGGAGGCGGAGGTTGCAGTGAACTGAGATCGTGCAATGTTGTGCTATTGCACGCCAGCCTGCGAAACAGAGTGAGACTCTGTCTCAAAAATAATAATAGGCGGGGCACGGTGGCTCACGCCTGTAATCCCGGCACTTTGGGAGGCCGAGGTGGGTTGATCACGAGGTCAGGAGTTTAAGACCAGCCTGGCCAACATAGTAAAACCCCATCTTTACTAAAAATACAAAAATTAGCCGGGCGTGGTGATGGGTACTTGTAGTCCCAGCTACTTGGGAGGCTGAGACAGGAGAATCACTTGAACCCACGAAACAGAGGTTGCAGTGAACTGAGATCATGCCACTGCATTCCAGCCTGGGCAACACAGTGAGACTGTCTCAAAATAATAATGATAATAATAATAATTGGCACATAATGGACCATTGATACATATTTGTTGAATTAAGAATTTGAAGTGGCTGTGTAATTCTGTGATTTTCTTCAGTTATGTTCAGCTGCTTAGACAGATCATAAGAATGCAGAGGATTCTGGAGGCATTGCACTTTTGCAAAGTTTTACAGTATGTATGATTGGGGGAAGAAGAGGCAAAGTAATTGAGGATGTTTTCAAGGGAATTTTGAAAGGCAAGGAAAAATGTAAAATCCTTTACAAAATGGTTAAAATACAGAAAAGCTTTGAAATTTTTATAAGCTTAACTAAATAGTTTCTAAATAGAACACTAGTGGTTCTTTTATTTTGATTGTTTCATACTTGGGATGGTTTTAAATCATCCTAAATGGTCAAAATGCAAAAAAAAAAAAAGGATTTTGATTCTTTTTAAGCTTAACTGTTTAAACAGCCGCCCTCTTGTTTGGCCTTACGCTATATTTCCTTCTTTTGGGAATGACAAAAAGGTTTCGAAAAGTTGTTTTTTAAACTGTGAATTTATTTTGTTCGTGAAGAAATAGACTGATGAAAATAACTTCATTCCCTGGGTTATTTCTTACAAAACAAAATTTCAGACTATTATGTTTTCTAAACAGAATTTTGGAGAAGGAAATGTCAGTATGCTCTTCTTTTTTAGCACATTGTGTAAGAACACATTATTTGCTCAAATGAAAACCACTATTGCAATAGCTTAAAAACAAAACGTTCAAATAATTGTGCAATACCATTGTTATAAGTATGCACTCATAGACCCAAAATGTTTTGGGTAAAACAATGACACTATGGGAAAGAGTAAATAGGGGCAAATGAGTTCAATTGTGCCCTGTTTATCTTTTCATCACAGATTAAATAAATTTTACTTACTGTGATAGAGATGAATGGCTGGCTTTAAAATATCTTAAATATCCTTAAATATCTTATATGTAAACATCATATATTTAGATATTTACAAATGTTTAAATATCTTTAAAATATTTTTAAAAGATATTGCCTATAAGATTTGGTTGAATATGAACACACATAGGTTTTTTTTTTTTTTTTTGCTTGAGATGGAGTCCTGCTCTGTTGCCCAGGCTGGAGTGCAGTGGTGCGATCTCAGCTCACTGCAACCTCCACCTCCTGGGTTCAAGTGATTCGCCTGCCTCAGCCTCCTGAATAGCTGGGATTACAGGCGCAAGCCACCACACCCAGTTAATTTATGTATTTTTAGTAGAGATGGGGTTTTGCCATGTTGACCAGGCTGGTCTCGAACTCCTGACCTCAGGTGATCTGCCCGCCTCAGCCTCCCAAAGTGCTGGAATTACACTCATGAGCCACCACAACCAGCCAAACCCACATAGTTTTAAGTATTTGCAGAACTTAAGTATAGTTTCAAGTTAAATGGCAGGTGGAAAATCATTAACTTTTTTATATGGTTCAATTTCAAACATCCTCAGTTGATTTTTTTATTAATAAAATTCAGATTTGTGAAATAGATTTCCATTTTGTAATTGTATTGTGATGCTCTAACATCTTTGGTTTTTATTGTTGTTGTTTTGTAATTGCTTGAGCTACATTATATTTTTTGCTGAATCTTCACATAAGTATGACTTAAGTTTGCAAAGTCAAAATTTCAGCTTCTATGAACTCGTCTGAATATATTGTCCTCTGAGCTCCCACAATATTTTCTACTTCATAGACTTCATCATAGCTAGTATATGTTGAGGTCACATGAAAGGTGAGGCAATATGTTAGTATTTTATGTACATTACCTTGTTTAAACCCTCTGATGTGTGTCATGTTATCTCTGTTTTACAAACTAAGAAAACTGATGTTTAGATAGATTTACAAATTTCTCCAGTCTGTTAGACTCTTTTTTTTTTTTTTTCTTGCTCTGTCGTCCAGGCTGGAGTGCAGTGGTGCGATCTCGGCTCACTGCAAGCTCTGCCTCGTGGGTTCATGCCATTCTCCTGCCTCAGCCTCCCAAGTAGTTGGGACTATAGGCGCCCACCACCGCGCCTGGATTTTTTTTGTATTTTTAGTAGAGACGGGGTTTCGCCATGTTAGCCAGGATGGTCTCGATCTCCTGACCTTGTGATCCGCCCACCTGGGCCTCCCAAACTGTTGGGATTACAGGCGTGAGCCATCGTGCCTGGCCCTGTTAGACTCTTAAGACCTAACTAAAACATTTTTTTTCATCTAATTTTATTTAAATGCCTATTTCATCCCATTCTGTTATAATTGATTTCTTGTGTTCGTTTGGCTTCTTTACCAGACTGTGATCCTCTTGAGGACAGGGACCTCCTTATCCTATTCATATTTGTATCCTCAGTGCCCATTGGAGACCCAAGAACTTTTAAAATGAGAGCTGAATGAACAACACTGGCATCACAGATACCGTAACAATGAGGCATGTGCTGTGAAGTTGTTTTTCTAGTTTAGGCATTTTGTAAGTTTATTACCTCCTACCCTTTTGATGTATTGGCATTTATAGTCACACATGCATGCATATCAACAAACATATATATACATACATAGATTATTTCATCTACACATCAATCATTTGAAAGTGGCAATTATTGTCCTCATTTTGTGAATCCAAAAAATCAAGGCCTAAAGAAAATGAAACTTTGCTTAAGATCACACAGCTAGTTAGTGGCAAATCTGGGATCAAATCCAGATTTTTCAGATTTTAAATCTTATGATTGTCTACTTAAGGATATCTATACTAATAGAAACCTTTATTTTATTTCTTGATATGTTTATTTGCTTATTCAGCATTGAAAACAACAAAACAAAGGTATCCACAAATGGATTGTACCTTAAAAAGGAGAATATTACACAGATGAATGTGTGCTTTTTTTTCCATCATTTTTGTAGTCTTTCACTTGTTTTCCTTTATGAGGCATAAATTTTGAAAATATTTACAATAATTATAGTTTAGTCAAGGAATAAATTAGCACCAGCTATCAAACTACAGGAAGATTGGACCCATGACCATATCATATTCTCATCAGCTAAATATAAATCTAGCATGACTCTTGGCACATACAGAGTGTTCAGTTAATATTTTTTGAGTGAATGGGTAAACAGACCTTATCAAGTGATTTCATGAGTTTTCTTTCTTAATAATATAACCCCCTGACTCATATATCTGACTTTGAATTCTAAACTGTCACTGAATCTGCTCATAAAATATAAAAATTTGAGCCACTTGGCCATGAGAATACTCCTAATACTCTTGGGTCTTCTATTAAATATAGACAAGCCTGGGTAGTGGCTCATGCCTGGAATCCTACCACTTTGGGAAGCCGAGGCAGGAGGATCACTTCAGGCCAGGAGTTCGAGACCAGCCTGGGCAACATAATTAAATGAATGAATGAATAAATGAGATTTGTAGAACAGTATACCATTCTTTTTCATATGTATTATTATTCATATGTACTCACAACATATATTTCCTATGAATATTTGGAAGTTCAGATAGTTCCTGCTGGTAACTGTTCTTAAACAGCTTTATTGAAACATAATTCACATATCATATAATTCACCCATTTAAACAGTATGTTCACATCTATGCAACTATCAAAACAATTTTAGAACATTATCACCCCAGAAAGAAACTCACAACTCATTGGCAGCAACTCCCCATCTTTCTCCAGCTAATTTGCTACTTTCTGTTGTTATGGATATGCATATTCTGGAAATTTCATATAAATGGGAATCATTACATGTAGTCTTTTGTGACTGACTTCTTTCACTTAGCATATTTTCAGACTCCATTGATGCAGTAGTATGTATTACTACTTTATTTCTTTTTATGGCTGATTAATATTTCATTGTTTGGATATACTATATACCATATTTCCTATATCCGTTCATCAGTTCATAAGACATTTGGGTTATAGGCTGGGTGCGGTGACTCACTCCTGTAATCCCAGAACTTTGGGAGGCTGAGGCAGGTGGATCACAAGGTCAGGAGTTCAAGACCAACCTGCCCAAAATGGCGAAACCCCGTCTGTACTAAAAATACAAAAATTAGCCAGGCATGGTGGCGGGCACCTGTAACCCAGTTACTCGGGAGGCTGAGGCAGGAGAATCGCTTGAACTCAGGAGGCGGAGGTTGCAGTGAGCCGAGATCACGCCATTGCACTCCAGCCTGGGCGACAGAGTGAGACTCCATCTCAAAAAAAATAAAAATAAAAAATTAACACCTTTTGTCTGTTGACAGTGTCACTATGAACATTCCTGAATTGCTGAGTCATATGATAACTGTATTTTACCTTTGGAGGAGCTGACAGATTGTTTTCCAAAGCAGCTGAACTCTTGCATTCCCTTCAGCAGTTCCGATTTCTCTACATCCTCACTAACACTTGTTATTAATTATTATCTGTCTTTTTTTTTTTTGAGACAGAGTCTTGCTCTTATTGCCCAGGCTGGAGTACAATGGCACAATCTCGGCTCACTGCAACCTCCGCCTCCGGGGTTCAAGCGATTCTCCTGCCTCAGCCTCCCGAGTAGCTGGGTTACAGGTCCTCACCACCACACCAGGCTAATTTTTGTATTTTTAGTAGAGATGGGGTTTCGCCATTTTGGCCAGGCTGGTCTTGAGCTCCTGACCTCATGATCCGCCTGCCTTGGCCTCCCAAAGTGCTGGGATTACAGGTATGAGCCACCGCACCCAGCCTATTATCTGTCTTTTTTACTATAACCATCCTAACAGGTATGAGATTGTATCTCATTGTGGTTTAATTTGCATTTCCTTGATGGCTGAAGATGATAGACATCTTTTTATGTACTTATTAACGATTTGTTTATCTTTGGAGAAATATCTGTGCAGCTCCTCTCCGTTTATTAATTGGATTATTTGCTTTTTATTACTGAGTTGTAAGAGTTTGCAGTCCAGGTACATGCATCTTATGAAATATATGTGATTTGTGAATACTTTCCCCTGTGGGTTGTATTTATTTTCACTTTCTTTTTTTTTTTTTTTTTTTAAGCAGGGTCTCCCTCTTGCCCAGGCTATAATGCAGTGGCACAGTCATACCTCACTGTAGCCTTGAACCCCTGAGCTGAGCAACTAGAACTACAGGCATGGATCATCACTCCTGGCTATTTTATTTATCATACGTAGAGATGAGATTTCACTGTGTAGCCCAGACTGACCTCAAACTCCTGACCTCAAGCGATCACACCACCTTGGTCTCCCAAAGCGCTAGGATTATAGGCATGAGCCACCGCACCTGGCCCCAGTTGTCTTTTTATAAGTGTCTGGACAAGGGGAATTTAATATTGTATTAAGGACTCAGCATTTTAGCCTTTTATTGAGCATTTTAGCCTTTGATTGAAGTGATATACTTTTTGAGTGAAAGTTTTGCTTTACTAACACCTGAAGAATGATACAATCACAGGCATTCTGGTTTTTATATGTTGTATTACAGTGATTTAAAGTAGAAGCACTGATATCTGTAGTATGAAGCATGTTATAAATAAAGTACACTTACCCTATCTTAAACATTTCAAAAAAAATTTTTTTTTTGCCCATATCATTTTATTCAGTAGAATTGTTTCCTAAATAAAACTGGTCTATGACTGGGCGCGGTGGCTCAAGCCTGTAATCCCAGCACTTTGGGAGGCCGAGATGGGCAGATCACGAGGTCAGGAGATTGAGACCATCCTGGCTAACACGGCGAAACCCCGTCTCTACTAAAAAATACGAAAAAAAAAAAGCAAAACTAGCCGGGCGAGGTGGCAGGCGCCTATAGTCCCAGCTGCTTGGGAGGCTGAGGCAGGAGAATGGCGTAAACCTGGGAGGCGGAGCTTGCAGTGAGCTGAGATCGGCCACTGCACTCCAGCCTGCGCGACAGAACGAGACTCCGTCTCGAAAAAAAAAAAAAAACTGGTCTATGATCTTAGATTTATGTATCAACATTTGCAGCATCTTTCATAGTATATTCTATTTTGTTATAATAATGTTAAAGGAAATATGAAAGAAAATGGTAAAAAGATAAAAATGATAAGATTAATTCTGAGTACATAGTAGTATGATATTAAATTGTAAATTAGAAAGATATTAGACCTTCTAGTGTGTTAACATTTGGAGGTGCTAGTGCTTGATATCCTCCTTCTGTGGACAAATTACCTCCAAATTTCAATCTGGAAAATACCTGAAATAACTACTAGGAAAAGGTTTACAACTATATGGCTTTTATATTTTTACTATTTGTATTGGAATATCTATATAAATTGTTCAAAGTTTGGTTATAAAAGAAAAAAAGTGTAAACACGTCATACATATCGTATGGGTTATTACTGTGATGTTATTCCTGTATTCAGTTTTATTCAGTCATGGCTACACAGCAGAAGTTTGTAACGTATTGCTGGATTTTATTTTGCTGTATTAGCTCCTCAAGAGTTACTGATCTATAAAATGGCAGAGAATGGAAAAAATTGTGACCAGAGACGTGTAGCAATGAACAAGGAACAACATAATGGAAATTTCACAGGTAAATTTTGATGGTTTGGAGGGAGGAATGCTATGGGTTTAAATGATATAGTTTTCATTGGAATAAAATAGAGATATATTACTTCTTGTATTTTTAATCTTATATTAATATCTTCTTAGTAAATTAAATTATGGGTCAGTCAGGGCCTGTAAGGTGATTTTTCACAGTGATGGCAGAAGCAGCCTGGCTACAATCACATAAACAGTGTTCCAGGTGCAAGATTACTTGTTAATCTTATGGTATGGTCAGTGTTTATTTGGCTTTGCTCAGTGCTCAATTTTATTGTGCTATTTTGTAATTCTAGAAGTAGATTATAAACTTACTACACTGTTCTTAAGTATACAGTTATCAAAAAAGTTAGAATGTGAATATCATTTAAAAATTTATTTTAAAATTATAGTTTGAGATGAATAAACTTGTATTTTAGCCAAATTGGAATTTGTGGTAAATTTCAGTGTATTTGACTCCTGTTTATACAGTTTCACTGAAAATGATGACCTTTATTAATATGGATGATTTAAGTAGAAACTTTCCTTCATGCATTTAAAGGAAAATGAAAGAAAAGTTTTTCTTTTCTAGTAATCATGCTGTTTTTTTTTAGCTTTTGAATTGTTTGACATCTCAAACACATTGCAAATAATACTCTAGTGTGGCAGTATTTTCACAGCAATTCTCCTCTTTTAGAGGAAGTGCAAGCTATCTGAAATAGTAGTTTTCATTTGTTTGTTTGTTTGTTTTTTTGAGACGGAGTCTCGCTCTGTCACCAGGCTGGAGTGTAATGGTGCATTCTCGGCTCACTGCAACCTCCGCCTCCCGGGTTCAAGCAGTTCTCCTGCCTCAGCCTCCCGAGTAGCTGGAATTAAAGGCATGCGCCACCACGCCCAGCCAATTTTTGTATTTTTAGTAGAGATGATGTTTCACCACGTTGGCCAGGGTAAACTCCTGACCTCAGGTGGTCCACTTGCCTTGGCCTCCCAAAGTGCTGGGATTACAGGCGTGAGCCACCATGCCCGGCCTCATTTGTTTGTTTTAATCACCGTATTGCCTTGTGGACGACATTTTGCAGCACTGATCTGACTTTTGGGTTACTTTGGTTATCAGTAAACTTGGCAATTTCACCAAGAGTTTCAGGATTCCAAGATGGGCATTGCATACATCATAGTGTCTTCCCATTAGGAGCTTTTGTGTGCTATTTTTTTCTTTCTTTTTAGCGAGCACATATGTTTGTATATTCTTCCTCTACTGCTCACCCCATTGGAATTTAAAATTAACATTAGCAGGTCACACTTACTCTTTTGTACCATATATTTTTTACTTAACATTTTAGGGCCGGGTGCGGTGGCTCAAGCCTGTAATCCCAGCACTTTGGGAGGCCGAGACGGGCAGATCACGAGGTCAGGAGATCGAGACCATCCTGGCTAACCCCGTGAAACCCCCTCTCTACTAAAAAATACAAAAAACTAGCCGGGCGAGGTGGCGAGCACCTGTAGTCCCAGCTACTCGGGAGGCTGAGGCAGGAGAATGGCGTAAACCCAGGAGGCGGAGCTTGCAGTGAGCTGAGATCCCGCCACTGCACTCCAGCCTGGGTGACAGAGCGAGACTCTGTCTCAAAAAAAAAAAAAAAAAAATTAAAAACATTTTAGAGATTGTGCTATAACTGTACATGAAAAACTTATTCTTAGGCTGGGCGTGGTGATTCATGCCTATAATCCCAACACTTTGAGAGGCCAAGGCGCGAGGATCTCTTGAGCCCAGGAGTTTGAGACCAGCCCGGGCAACACAGGGAAACCTCATCTCTACAAAATATTTTAAAAATTTGCTGGATGTGATCATATGCACCTGAAGTTCTAGCTAGCTACTGGAAAAACTAAGGTGAGAGGATCGCTTGAGCCCACAAGACTGCAGTGAGCTGTGATCACACCACTGCACTCCAGGCTGGGTGACAGAGCAAGACCCTGTCTCAAAAAAAAAGAAGCGTTTTTTATTATGACTGCTTAGTTTTTCTTTCCGTTTAATGAGTGTGCCATACTTTAATCACTCTTCTGTCCTCTATTGGTAATATGTAGCTTATTGATTATTTTTTGCTAATACAAATAATGCTGCGGTGAATAAAGTTGTACAAGTCATTTCACGTTATACCCAATCATTCCTAGAAATGGAATTACCAACTTACAGTGTATATGCATTTTGTGCCGGGCATGGTGGCTCACACCTGTAATCCTAGCACTTTGGGAGGCCAAGATGGGGATCACTTGAGGTCAGGAGTTTGAAACTAGCCTGGCCAACATGGTGAAACCTCATCTCTACTGAAAATACCAAAAAAACTAGCCGGGCGTGGTGGCAGATGCCTGTGATCCCAGCTACTCGGGAAGCTCAGGCAGGAGAACCGCTTTAACCAGGGAGGTGGAGGTTGCAGTGAGCCGAGATCGTGCTGCCACGTGCATCCCAGCCTGGGCAACAGAATGAGACCCTGTCTCATTACAAAAAGCATTTTGTAATTTCAATTAATTACAAATTAATTGAATTTGTAATTAATAGCTAACAATTAATAGCTAACCTTAATTGGACACTTACTAAGTGTTAAACTCTTCTGAGAACTTTACATATATGATCTCATTTAATCCTTACAAGGATCCTGAAAAGTACTATTTTCAGTACTTTTGTGTACTTTGTGTACACAAGTACTATTGTGATCCCCATTTTACAGAAAAGAAAACTGAGACACAAAAGTATTAACTAACTTCCCAACATCAAATTACTAGTAGAAGGCAGAGCCAGGTTTAGAACCAACTAGTTTGCCTCAGCATTTTGTGATCTAAACCACTTTGTTCTGTAATATGATCCTAGGTTGATAGAATGCCCTTCATAGAAGGTGGACCAATTTAGACTTATTTCAGTAATTTTCCCCAAATCTGTAGCTCTAATTCAACTGCTGGAATTTTCAGTACCATTTCTTTAGGACATCCTCTACAAAAGGTTCTGATGTTTATCAAGGCAGGGAGTTGGTTTTGCCTCAGTTGTTCTCTAGGTAACACTCCTTAAGAAATGGCAACTATAATATAGTAGCCCCCCTTATCCATGAGGGATACATTTCATGACTCCTAGTGGATGTAGGAAAAACACTGTGTTGTTCTGTATATAGTAATGGGGTAACATATACAGCAAGGATGTACTAAATAAAGGGATGAATCAGGTCTTGGGCTGGATGGAGCAGGACTGGTGAGATTTTATTACACTACTCAGAACAGATACAATGTAAAACTTAGGGGCTTGGCTGCAGTAGCTCACACCTGTAATTCCAGCACTTTGGGAGGCCAAAGTGGGAGGATCGTTTGAGGCTAGGAGTTTCAGATGAGCCCAGGCAAAGTAGTGAGACTGCGTCTCCACAAAAACCAAAAATATTAGCTGAGTGTGGTGGTACACACCTGTAGTCGTAGCTACTTGGGAGGCTGAGGTGGGAGGATCACTTGACCCCAGGAGTTGGAGATTAAAGTGAGCTGTGATTATGCCACTGCATTCCAACCTGGGCAAAAGAATGGAGACTCTGTCTCTTAAAAAAAATAAAAATAAATTTAAAACAATAAAACTTATGAATTGCTTATTTTCAGAATTTTCCATGTAATATTTTCAGACCATAGTTGACCATGTGTTACTGAAACTGTGGATAAGGGGGAGCTACTGTGATTCATCTCCTTTCCATGCTGAGTTTGGACTAGTTGCCCTTTTTTTTTTTTTTTTTTTTTTTTTGAGACCAGAGTCTCATTCTGTCACCCAGGCTGGTCTGCAGTGGCACACTCTCAGTTCGCTGCAACCTCTGCCTCCCAGGTTCAAGGGATTCTTGTGCTTCAGACTCTCTAGTAGCTGGGATTACAGGCGCATACCATCGTGCCCTGCTAATTTTTGTATTATTAGTAGAGACGGAGTTTCACCATGTTAGCCAGGCTGGTCTTGAACTACTGAGCTCAAGTGATCCTCCCTCCTCAGCCTCCCAAAGTACTGAGATTATAGGTACTACCAGTTGCCATTTCATAAGACTCTAGGACTTGCTGTTAGTTGTTATTTGGGAAATAAACAAAACTCTTTTCATCTAAAGTGATTGAAGAGAATAAGCATAAATATTAGAAATTCTGTTTTAATCTCTGCACTATTGCTTTTCAGACCCCTCTTCAGTGAACGAAAAGAAGAGGCGGGAGCGGGAAGAAAGGCAGAATATTGTCCTGTGGAGACAGCCGCTGATTACCTTGCAGTATTTTTCTCTGGAAATCCTTGTAATCTTGAAGGAATGGACCTCAAAGTAAAGGGTCTTCTCCCACTGCCTTTTGCATACACCTCATTTACTCATTTAAAAAATAATCAGTAATCTTTTACTTTCTGCCCTCTACTCCATCAAAATAGATTAATTACCTTTAGAATATTACCATAGGGACATATTTATTCTTCTTTCTTTATGTTGAAGAAAAATAGATTAGGGAAAGACATTGCTATATGCTGTTTGCTTACTGGATTATCACAGTTTTCTACTGTGTTTTCATGTTGAATCTGCAATGGAGAGCACTGAAAAATATGATGTTTATTTTCTCTCCTGATTTTACCGTCAGGAGAAATCAGGCCTGTGTAATTTAGATACACTGATTCTTTAGCAGGACAAGGTTCAGCATACGTGGCAGTTTTACTGATAGTTTGAGCCAATGAAAAAGGACTCTGCCATGGAAATGTGTTCTGTCTTTAAATTTAGCACTTGTAAGCCCTGTTCCAAGTACCATAAAGAACAAGTTGAACTTTTACATGCCTTATCTTGTATGCCCTTCCAAGTTATTATCTGTACTATTATCTTAACATTTTTATTGTACTAAGAGTTTATAAAGTATTTTGTAACATTTTCAGCTGATTTTGATCCTTAGGGCAACTCCATAAAGAAGGTAAAACAAGTATATCATTATAAACATTTTAGGCCAGGAGTAGTGGCTCATGCCTGTAATCCCAGCACTTTGGGAGGCCGAGGTGGGTGGATCACCTGAGGTCAGTAGTTCGAGACCAGCCTGGCCAACATGGTGAAATCCCATCTCTACTAAAAATACAAAAATTAGCCAGACATGGTGGCATGTGTCTGTAGTCCCAGCTACTCAGGAGGCTGAGGCAGGAGGATCACTTGAATGTGGGAGGCAGAGGTTGCAGTGAACTGAGATCGCACCACTACACTCCAGCCTGGGCAACAGAGCGAGACTGTCTCAAAGAAAAAAAAAAAAAAAGTTAGCCCATCATGGTAGTGCACGCCTGTAATCCCAGCTACTCAGGAGGCTGAGGCAGGAGAATCATTTGAACCCAGGAGGTTGAAGTGAGCCAAGATCATGCCACTGCCCACCAGCCTGGGTGACAGCAAGACCCTGTCTCTGAAAAAAAGAAACAAAGGCCGGGCGTGGTGGCTCACGGCTGTAATCCTAGCACTTTGAGGGGCCGAGGCAGGTGGATCACTAAGACAGGAGTTCGAGACCAGCCTAGCCAGCATAGTGAAACCCCATCTCTACTAAAAATACAAAAATTATCTGGGCATGGTGGTGTGTGCCTGTAGTTCTAGCAACTTGGGAGGCTGAGGTAGGAGAATAGCTTGAACCCGGGAGGCAGAGCTTGCAATGAACTGAGGTCACACCACAGCACCCCAGCCTGGGCAACAGAGTGAGACTCTGTCTCAAAAATATAAATAAAAATAAGTAAATAAAGATTTTAAAAACAAGAAACAGAATCAGATCGGTTAAGTGTCTGGCCCAAAGTACAACATGAAGGGTCTCTGACCCAGGTCCTCTGACTTGAAGGCCAGTGCTCTTTCTATTATACTATAATGCTTCTCCATATTATAAGTTGAGGTTTAGTAAGATCAGGCTTTGGGTAAGGAAAAGGCTACAATGAGGTTTATAATAAGAACTTGGGTTCTCTGCCTGTGTGTCTTCCCTTGACCCCCTTCTGTTCCTCCAAGAGGCCATGATGTTTAAGGAAAAAAGCTCAGCCCAGCTGAGCTAGTTAACCTAACTGCTTCAGCAAGAAATTGTTTTGAGAATGATGAATGCTGAAAGTGAGACTGTGAGATATTTCTCTTTTTTTATTTGTTTTTAAGATTATGGCATCGTCAAAGCATTGTGGTGTCTTTTTTACTGCTGCTTGCTGTGCTTATAGCTACGTATTATGTTGAAGGAGCGCATCAACAGGTGAGAGGTCAAGCAGTTCTGTTTCTAGTCTTGCACATTCTAATTCTCTAATCCCAGTTTCAAATGGGATGAATGTGGGTTTTATAGAATTTCTACCCTCAACATTATCTCATAACTAGTATCTCAAACGTTTTACTTTTAAAGACATACACTAAAAATATTCTTGTGATGTTTTATGGCTGCTGAGCATTTATATTTGGTGTATGTGATTCATTTTACCTTCAAAGATTTTTTTTTTTTTTTTTTTTTTTTTTTTTTGAGATGGAGTCTTGCTCTGTCGCCCGGGCTGGAGTGCAGTCGCCAGATCTCAGCTCACTGCAAGCTCCGCCTCCCGGGTTTACGCCATTCTCCTGCCTCAGCCTCCGGAGTAGCTGGGACTACAGGCGCCCACCACCTCGCCCGGCTAGTTTTTTTTTTGTATTTTTAGTAGAGACGGGGTTTCACCGTGTTAGCCAGGATGGTCTCGATCTCCTGACCTCGTGATCCGCCCGTCTCAGCCTCCCAAAGTGCTGGGATTACAGGCTTGAGCCACCGCGCCCGGCTTTTTTTTTTTTTTTTTTTAAGACAGAGTCTCGCTCTGTCACCCAGGCTGGAGTGCAGAGGCGCGATATAAGCTCACTACAACCTCTGCCTCCTGGGTTCAAGCGATTCTCCTGCCATAGCCTCCCAAGTAGCTGGGATTACAGGCGCCCGCCACCACACCCAGCTAATTTTTTTGTACTTTTGTAGAGATGGGGTTTCACCATGTTGGCCAGGCTGGTCTCAAACTCCTGACCTCAGGTGATCTGCCTGCCTTGGCCTCCAAAAATGCTGGGATTACAGGCCACTCTGCCTGGCCCTACCTTCAAAGACTTAAATGTAACTTTCCTGAAGGTTTTCAGTTACAGCAGCCTGAATCCGTTAATCACTGCCAAAGTTTTCTTATTTTCTCTAACATATTTTTGTGACCCATCCAAATAGGGAGGCCTCTCATCCAAAGTTGATGATTACTTTTTATTTGTATAAAAAGACAGGTTCATTTGCCTGTAGTCTACAAGTACAACATTACTGATGGGAAAATGGAATGCTTTGTTAACCTCTTTTGTTAAAATAGCAAAACATTAATGTATTTTAACAGGAAATGGTTCTAGAATGGTATTTTAAAGCAGTTTACCGCCAATCACAGAAATGGCTCTAGAATGGTATTTTAAAACAGTTTACTGCCAATCACAGAGAAGTTTTTATAGTTCTAAAAGCATTTATTTTAAATATATCTAAAATATCCTCAAATTATCTTACTCATAATTTGCTTTTTCCTGTGTCCTGTAAATAGTAGGACTTTAAAGGTTTAGAAACAAAGCTTTTATTAAAGGTTTAGAAATAAGATCTTTATTCCAGTTAGATGAATCTTTTTGTCATCTTTGCCATTGTATATTAAACAAATTAGGCCTGAAGGGTTTTTAATCGTATTAGTTTTTTCCTATTTGAAACTTATTTTAGTTGGTTTATTTAATTTTGATGATAGTTTATAAATACCGCATTTCTGTATAGAGAATTCACGTTTTTCACCTCATCCCTTTTTTTCAGTATGTGCAACGTATAGAGAAACAGTTTCTTTTGTATGCCTACTGGATAGGCTTAGGAATTTTGTCTTCTGTTGGGCTTGGAACAGGGCTACACACCTTTCTGCTTTACCTGGTAAGAATAATTTTATTTTAATAAGCGAAAATGAGATTTCCTATCTTTTTATTGGTGCTTTTACTTCAGAAATAAAAATTCTAAGATTTGTTTTAGTTACCTTTGTGTTTTGTAAGCATTCTGATCTTCCAGTCAGTGCTTTAAGTTTGACTTAGAGTTCTGTTTTGTTTTTCCTTTGGGGTTAGTATTTAAAAAGTAAAGAGAAAACCCCAGTTAAGCAGATAAGGTTGTTTATTTAAATTAGTTTAGCCTGGAAGGTTTTTCTTTTCCTTCTAGATTTAATTGCTTAAGCAATTGTTATTTTAATAAATGAAGTCCATTTAAATATACAAAATTCCATGTGAGAAATGATGTCTTCCCTTACATCCTCTAACATCATATACACACTTGGATATGTATTTTGGTATTCTTATTGAATGTAATTGATGGAGTATTAACATGTAGAACTAAATGCTTTCTTAAGCCCTTTGAACCAAAGTATAAAAAGTGCCCCTTCTAGGCTGGGCACGGTGGCTCACGCCTGTAATCCCAGCACTTTGGGAGGCTGAGGCGGGCAGATCACGAGGTCAGGAGATCAAGACCACCCTGGCTAACACGGTGAAACCCTGTCTCTACTAAAAATACAAAAAATTAACTGGACATTGTGGCGGGTACCTGTAGTCCCAGCTACTCGGGAGGCTGAGGCAGGAGAATTACGTGAACCCGGGAGGCGGAGCTTGCAGTGAGCCAAGATCGCACCACTGTACTCCAGCCTGGGCAGCAGAGCGAGACTCTGTCTCAAAAAAAAAAAAAAAAAGTGCCCCTTCTGAATAATATTCTTTTACTAGTTGAAATCAGAGAGAATGAAGATCAATTTTCCTTTGAACATTCACAAATATACTGGAATAATGTCAGAGCTAGAACTAGGGAGAGGTTGAGTTAGATACTAAGGGCACAAAATATAAATAGGCACTTTCAGGGTCATGCAGATACAGAATGGATGAGTAAGTGCCTCATTAAATTTCGTGCCCCATGTGCCTTGGTCGTTCATGCTGTTGCTGTCCCTAGATAATAAATTGAAAACACTTCCATATTTGAAAGCAGTTTGATCTTCATTGGGGAAAAACAGGTGAAAGGGTGTCAAGCAGTACCCATTGCTGAATAAAATCCATCACTACAAGCACTTGCAATCTCTGTGCTATAATGAATTCATTTCTGAAGCAGCTACGATAAGTATTAAGGAATGATTGTCTGCTTGCCTCAGAAAGGTACTGAATTAATGATCTAACGAATGCTTTGGGAATTAATCTATATCATTTCTCCAAGTTTATGGGAGTTTAAAACTTGGAACTTCAGAATTATGTTCATGTTTGCTTGGTGATTTAACTCAAACAGGGACATAAATCCTAGGGAATTAACCCATATCACTATTTTTCTGATAACTGCATTCATAGTAGAATAACACTACATTCACTAGTAGAGGTTGAGGGAGAGAGGAAAAGAAGGAATTACAGGTTACAGGATACTTTTCTGTTGATGTCTAGACCTGTCCTCATATTCCTTGGGAAAACCAGATTAAGAAACTCATTTGCAGCATTTAATTAATTTGGAAGCCTCTGAAAAGCAACCCAGATAGCAGATTCTGCTGAATGTCAAAAGAGATTCAAATTATGGCTCTGGCTGGGCGCGGTGGCTCACGCCTGTAATCCCAGCACTTTGGGAGGCTGAGGCGGGCGGATCACAAGGTCAGGAGATCG
>NW_012117043.1:4059905-4062247 GCF_000951035.1 Colobus angolensis palliatus | reverse complement strand
CGCCCGGCTAGTTTTTTGTATTTTAGTAGAGACGGGGTTTCACCGTGTTAGCCAGGATGGTCTCGATCTCTTGATCTCATGATCCGCCCGTCTCAGCCTCCCAAAGTGCTGGGATTACAGGCTTGAGCCACCGCACCCGGTGCAAGGAGTATTTATAAAAAGAATTTGTAGAGAGAAGTCAAGCAAAATGAAGACAAAAGATGGTATAGATCTTTGATGTTTTAAAAGATTGCTCAGAATGGCAATAACGTTTGGGATGAAAAAGGACAAATCTGAGAGAAATTTTAGAAGTACAATCAAGAGTGTGGTAGGTTATTATGGAGGAAGAAGGAATGAAAGATAACTCTTGGATTTCCTTTTGTTTTGTTTTAATATGTTTCATGTGTATTTAAGGTATATAACATGATGTTATAAGATATATATAGTAAAATGATTACTATTGTGGAAAAAATTAACATATTCTTTATCTCATGTAGTTACCGTTTTTACCTTTTTAACTCCCTGTGGCAAGAGCAGCTATAATTTACTAGTTTAGCAAAAACTTTGAATACAATACATTGCTATTAACTATAGTCCTCATAGTGTATGTAGAGTACATTGGATCTTTTGACTTATTCCACCTGTATATTGGCTACTTTGTATCCTTTGATCTATATCTCCTCCCATCTCTATCTCTATAAATGAGATCTTGCGACATTTTTCTGTGTAGTTATTGGTTTTTTACTTGAGTGACTGGGTAGATTTTGATGCTATTAACTGTATAGAAAACAGTTATATGTTCACTTGTTCACATTTAATGCATATTAATTATAAGTATGTGAAAAGAGAAATTTAAAGGTATACTGTAATTGTGCTGCAAGTTAAATGAGATCTTCGCTTTATCCAGGTGGGTTGCTGGTGCCCGTGGTTGAATGGAAAGAGAAGGGAAATTTATAAAGGGCTGAGAATGCTTACAAAACAAAACAAAACAAAAAATTATTAGAGCTGGGCACAGTGGCTCATTCCTATGCTTCCAGTGCTTTGGGAGGCCAAGACAGGAGGATTGCTTGAGACCATGGGTTCAAGACCAGACCTAGCAAGACCCCATTTCTAAAAAACACATAAATAAATAAAAGATAAATAAATTAACTGGGTGTGGTAGCATGTGCCTGTGGTCCTAGCTCCTTGGGAGGCTAAGGAGGGAGGATTGGTTGAGCTCAGAAACTCAAGGTCACATTGAACTATGATTGTACCACTGCACTTTAGCCTGGGAAACAGAGCGAGACCCTGTCTCAAAAACGAAAATAATAATAATAATAATAGGCTTTATTGTTTAGTGTAGTTTTAGGTTTACAGAAAAAGTGAGCAGAAAAGATAGAGGGTTCCAATTCCCCAAGGGTCCCTAATCCCTGGGCCACAAACCGGTACTGGTCCCTGGCCTGTTAGGAACCAGGCCACACAGCAGCAGGTGAGCCGGTGGGCTGGCAAGCAAGTGAAGTTTCATCTGTATTTGCAGCCACTCCCTATCACTCGAATTACTGCCTGAGCTCTACCTCCTGTTAGATCAGCAGCAGCATCGGATTCTCATAGGATCTTGAACCTTATTGTGAACTGAGCATACGAGGGATCTAGGTTGCATGCTCCTTATGAGAATCTAATGCCTGATAATCTGAGGTGGAACAGTTTTATCCCAAAACCGTCCCCCACATCCACAAGTCTATGGAAAACTTGTCTTCCACGAAACTGGTTCCTGGTGCCAAAAAGGTTGGGGACCACTGCCATACACCTTTCCCCACCACACAGTTTCCTCTATTATTAACATCTTATATTACTGTAATTTATTTGTTACAATTGAGGAACTAATACTGATACACTGTTAACTAAAACCCATAGTTTATGGGATCTGCTCTTTGTGTTATACAGGTCTATGGGTTTTGACAAATGCATAATGTCATGTGTATACCTATAGTATCATACAGAAGAGTTTCACTTTCTTAAAAATGCCCTGTGCTTCACCTGTTTTTTTCATTTCCCCAGCTGCCCCCAAACCTTTCACAACCACTGATATTTTTACTGTTTCTATAGTTTTGCCTTTTCCACAAGACACTATAGTTGCAATTACAGGGTATGATCCTTTTCTGACTGACCTCTTTAACTTTGCAATATACATTTAAGGTTTTTCCTTGTCTTTTTCTGGTTTGATACCTCATTTCCTTTCATCACTATTTAATAAGATTCCACTGTATGGATGTACCACCAGTTTGTGTATCCATTCACTTATTGAAGGATATCTTGTTTGTTCCCATGTTTGGCAATTATTTTTTTAAAAACTGCTATATATATATATATGCTATATTTATAAA
>NW_012117043.1:4044145-4059220 GCF_000951035.1 Colobus angolensis palliatus | reverse complement strand
TCCCAGCTACTCAGGAGGCTGAGGCAGGAGAATCACTTGAACCCGGGAGGTGGAGGTTGCAGTGAGCCAAGATTGCACCACTGCACTCCAGCCTGGGCAATGAGAGCGAAATTCGGTCTCAAAAAAAAAAAAAAAGGCCAATATTTAAAAAAGAAATAAAGGCCGGGCATGGTGGCTCATGCCTGTAATCTCAGCACTTTGAGAGGCCAAGGAAGGATCCCTGCTTGAGACCAGGAGTTCAAGACCTGCCAGGGCAACATAATGAGACCCCATCTCTACCAGAAAAAAAAAAAGAGAGAGAGAAGGAAAGAGAGAGATGAAAGAAAGAAGAAAAGGAAGGAAGGAAGGAAAGAAATTCAATATTTAGAAGCTTGAGGAGAAATCTGTTAAATATAAAAGAAATTTAAAGAGAAATCTAGTATATGCCATTTCCATTTAACCAAATGACCTTTAGTTCTTACACCTTTTTGATCCTGACTTCCATTTAGGATCCCCTGGGTTTAACAGGGAGAATGAAGAAGAAAGAGCATTTATAAAATTTAATTTGCAGAGAAGCAAAAGGAAAACAAAAGCTATCACTGGTCTTTATTTTTTCATTGACTGGTGGGGGTGGAAATCAGTTTGCAAGAGGTTAAGCACTACTAACAACAAAAAAGGCAAACATCATTGTCATACTCATGCTAATACTAGCTGGTCAGTTCTTTTATTTTTACTCATGTTTGGTGGCCATTTTGTGGTACCCATTCTTATGGGAAGATTTTTCATCCCTACCTTACTGAACTCCAGCCATATTATTTGCTTTGACCAATGAAATGTGAGCATAAGTGATAGCTGTTGTTTGAGATCTTTGTGTTGTTTGTTATTATGTCATAATCTAACCTATCCTGACTGACAGACAGCTAACATTTATTGAATGTTTACTAGGTGGTAGGTTCTGTGAGCATCACTTTAAATGAATTATCTCAGTTAGTCCTCCCAAGAGCCAAGCTAGTCAATAAACAATAGCAAGTGTAAAATTTTTAATTAATAAGTGTAAACTATTTACTTGTGAACTTTGGCAATTATAGAAAACAGTAAAATAAACCAGAAGCAAAGCAGAGTCAAAAGTTTCGAAATTTGATCTGGGTTTTTACTTAATAGAAACAATTTCAAATAATCTCTGGTTAGATTTTTTTAAGCTTATACCATTTTCTTGCTAATTAGTGATCAACAGAGTTTTATCCTTATTGGTCACTATTTCTTTTCTTTTGTATGTAGGAAATGCAGTTGTGTTTAGGATGTCCTAATTACACTTACTTTCATTTTCCAGGCTTAACATAATCCTCTCAAACAGGCACCTCTGCCATATACCCATATAACTAACCCTCAACAAAGAGAATAAATGATCATATTGGGAGAGTAGTCTAGTGAGAAATATGGGCCTCCTTTTGACAATAGTTTGTGGTGAAAAAGAAACCAATTTTAACAGACAGAAAAAATGTAATTCATTATTTATTATGGCTGTCTTTACTGGAAATCATAACTTAAAAGTGAAATATGAAATTTTTTTTTCTGAATAGGCAAAATTTCCCAATTAGGTTTTTGAAATTTGTGTTTAGAATGAATGATTCCTAGAGTGTGGAAGGTATCTTTTTTGGAAATATCATTTAGTAAATTATAATTAGTTGTGTACTAGTCACCTAAAAGACTTACTAAATTTCCTAAAATATTAGATACCTGCGTGTTTGGCTTTAAAATGGAGAATTTATCTTAAGTTTATCTGTAAACAATTTCATTTACATTTATATATTTTTTTATTTATTTATTGAGACAACATCTCGCTCTGACACCCAGGCTGGAGTGCAGTGGTGTGATCTCGGCTCACTGCAACCACCGCCTCCCGGGTTTGAGCAATTCTAGTGCCTCAGCCTCCCAAGTAGCTGGAATTACAGGTGTGCACCACCACGCCCAGCTAATAGTATTTTTAGTAGAGACAGGATTTTGCCATGTTGGCCAGGCTGATCTTGAACTCCTGGCCTCAGGTGATTCACCTGCCTCAGCCTCCCAAAGTGCTGAGATTACAGGCGTGAGTCAATATGCCTGGCAATATTTTTAGATATAACTGAAAGGTTATAACTTGAAATTAAGATGTCTTAGAAGTCCTCATCACTTCTTTAAATGTTACAAGTAAAAGTGTTTAATTGATCATTAAATTTAATGAAAATCATCAGGGAAAAATTACTAACCATCAAGTTTTATAAATTGGTTTGAGTAAAGTGTGAATCGAGTAATTTGCAGAGACCAAGTACCTAGCCCAGAGGGACAAGTTAAGATACTGTTTATGCAGGAATAGTGGTTGCCAACCAGAAAGGAGGAGATGAAGGGGGAGTAAATAAATTTTTTCTGCCCATGTATTATGGAGAGTTGGTTGGGCTACTGGGTTACTTGGTTTGTTCTATTAATTTTAATAGTTAAAAAGTGGGTTTCAGGAGGCCTGTTAATTTCCCAAAGCACTATAGTTGTTATATATCATTGCAAATAAGCTTTTTTTCTAGCAAGAAAGAGCCTATAGTGTTCATCTGATTCTCTAAAGACTGTGAAATGTTAAGAACCATTCTTCTAGAACTTTTCAAAAAAATATATCTATGTTTGGCTGCCACTAGGTGGCATTGCTAATACAGCCAATATACTGTATTATATTTACAGTTTCTATTCTGGATAAATATATGTGTGTAGAGCAACTTCACCCAAAAACCAAGCCATCAAATTGTTCTACTAAGCTAGGAGACATATTCTGTTATTTACCTGTATTCATGCCTGCCTAAAACGAGTTTACGCATGTAGGTAAAAAGGGCATTTCTTAATAGTTTTTCGCATTCATTCATTAATTAGTTCAGCAGTTAATAGTCTGCCTTTCTGGCCAGCTTATGACTGTAATCCCAGCACACTGGGAGACTTGATGCCAGGAGTTTAAGACAAGCCTGGGCAACAAAGCAAGACCCCGATTTTTTGTTTTTTCTTTCTTTCTTTTTTTTTTTTGAGATAGAATCTCACTCTGTCGCCCGGGCTAGAGTGCAGTGGCACAATCTCGGCTCACCACAACCTCTGCCTCCCAGGCTGAAGTGATTCTCCTGCCTCAGCGTCCTAAGTAGCTGGGGTTACAGGCACGTGCCACTACCACCCAGCTAATTTTTGTATTTTTAGTAGAGATGGGGTTTCACCATGTTGGTCAGGCTGGTCTTGAACTCCTGACCTCGTGATCTGCCTACCTCAGCCTCCCAAAGTGCCTATAGGCGTGAGCCACCACGGCCAGCTGATAAATTTTTTAATGTATGTTTAAAGGTATCATAGAGTTAGAAGAGAGTAAAAGAATTATAAGACTAAGATCTAAGTTATACAGGAAACCCAAAAAAGAGAGACTGACCAAGGATAGGCCCTGATTAACCTGCAGGCTTTGAATTTGAACTCTAAAGAGCCACACTTTAAAAGAAGTGATGAACTAGATAAAAGTCAAACTTCACGGGTACTGAAGCTCAAGTTTAATTTTTTTTTTTTTTCGAGGCAGAGTCTCGCTCTGTCACCCAAACTGGAGTGCAGTGGTGTGATCTCAGCTCACTGCAACCTCCACCTCCTGGGTTCAAGTGATTCTTATGTCTCAGCCTCCCAGGTAGGTGGGATTACAGGCATGCACCACTACACCTGGCTAGTTTTTATAGTCTTAGTAGAGGCGGGGTTTCACCATGTTGGCCAGGCTGGTCTCGAATTCCTGACTTCAGGTGATCAGCCCCGTCAACTTCCCAGAGTGCTATGATTACAGGCATGGACCACCATGCCCTGCCTACTCTTATTGTCTGCTTAAAATTTTAAGTGGCCCAGCCCATCTACCCACTAGAAGCAAACTTGTCTGGAGGAAAATAAAATCATCCTAGGTTTTACATTACCTCTACTTAACTTACTGTTGTATTCCAGCTATCTAGAACAGAGCCTAGTACTCAATAGGTGCTCGACAAATATATGTTAGATATATTAATGTAAAATAGAATCTTTGCAAAGCCTATGAGAAGAGAGATAGAATAACTGGACTTCTTTTATTGGCAAAACAGTCTGTTCCTGACATCTGAGTCTTATTTGTGACAGTTGATGAAAAATGACCTAATCTATATATAGCTTTTTCTTAATTTGCATAATAGTTTTATATTAAATATCAGTACATCATTTTATTTCTCCAGCAAATAAAAGTGCATCTACTTCTTGCTGTGTAAACATTATGCTCTTTGCATTCAGTTTACTTAAATTTAAACAAAAAATAGGTGCAATGAGTGTTTTTTGTTTTTTGTTTTTTGTTTTTTTTTGAGATGGAGTTTCGCTCTTGTTGCCCAGGCTGGAGTGCAGTGGTGCCAGCTCGGCTCACTGCAACCTCTGCCTCCTGGGTTCAAGAGATTCTCCTGCCTCACCCTCCCAAGTAGCTGAGATTGCAGGTGTCCACCACCACACGTGGCTAATTTTTGTATTTTTAGTAGAGATGGGGTTTCACCATGTTGGCCAGGCTGGCCTCGACCTCCTGACCTCAGGTAATCCACCCACCTCGGCCTCCCAAAGTGGGATTACAGGCATGAGCCACCAGGCCCATCCCACAATGAGTGATTTTTAAAATCATTTTATTCAACATATACTAATATGCTTATGTCTCTGGTTTATCTTTATAGTGAGGTATATTGTACTTTGAAATTAGAAATTAATAGCATTTGTAAACTGCATTTCCTCTGTTTTTAGTTCTTATGCAGGCATATTTTTGTTCATTTATTTGCTATCTGCCTTGAACAAATTTTGCCTAGCAAGTAGTGCAAGTTATAAATTTCATTCATTTACCTTATTTGAGTTTATATGTAGATTAGGTGCAAAGAAGCTTCTGGGGCTGGCAGATTTTTCCAAGATAGCATTTTTTAAGCTCTCTTTTATTACATATTGATTCCCCAAAATCCATTGACAGATTTATTTTAGTCTTAGCAAACATTCAGATTTCCTTTTAGAAGATCTGGTACATGAGCGATTAGGAATGCTTATTTATTCTCTCATGTAGCGGAAATTATATCCCAAGTAAGAATAATAAGTTAATGTTTGCATAAAGAGAACATAGCTGCTGTTGACCTCTTTGGTTCATCTCTGTGCAGCCTGTTTTTGTGAGTCAAAATTTCTACCTTAATAATGGTCTAGACCGGTGCGGTGGCTTATGCCTGTGATCCCAGCACTTTGGGAGGCTGCAGTGGGTGGATCACCTGAGGTCAGGAGTTTGAGACCAGCCTGGCCGACATAGTGAAACCCTGTCTCTACTAAAAAGACAAAAATGTAGCTGGGCGTGGTGGGGGGGGGCGGCACCTGTAATCCCAGCTACTTGGGAGGCTGAGGCGAGATAATTGTTTGAATGGGGGAGGCGGAGGTTGCGGTGGCCTGGGCAACAAGAGCAAAACTCCATCTCAAAAAAAAAAAAAAAAAAGAAAATTAGCCAGGCATAGTGGCACATACCTGTTATCCCAGCTACTCGGGAGATGCTGAGGCAGAAGAATCGCTTGAATCCAGGAGGCGGTGGTTGCAGTGAGCTGAGACTGCTCCCCTGTACTCCAGTCTGGGCAACAAGAGCAAAACTCCGTCTCAAAAAAAAAAAAAAAAAAAGGTCTAACCCAGGGCTAGAGAGCGTACTTTCTCTTTTTCGTTTTCTTTTATCTTCGTTTCTTTTTTGAGACAGAGTTTCTCTCTGTTGCCTAGGCTGGAGTACAGTGGCATGAATATGGCCCACTGTAGCCTCAACCTCCTGGGCTCAAGAAATCCTCCCACCTCAGCCTCCCAAGTATCTGGGACTACAGGTGTGCACCACTACACCTAGCTGTTTTTTGTTTTTTAGGGGTAGAAACGGGGTCTCTCCATGTTGCCCAGACTGTTCTCAAACTCTTGGACTCAAGAGATCCTCTCACCTCAGCCTCCCAAAGTGCTGGGATTACAGGCATGAGCCACTATATCCAGCCTCACTTTTTCTGTAAAAGGTCAGATCTGTAGCTATTTACACATCGTGGGCTATCCAGTCTGTGTGCAACTACTCAGATCTGTCATTGTAATGAGAAAGCAATTACAGACAGTACATAAATGAATGAATGTGGCCGTTTTCCAGTAAAACTTTATTCACAAAAAGAGGTAGCAGGCTGGATTTGGTCTGCAGTTTGTAGTTTGTTAACCCCTGCTGTAACTCACTGAATGACAGTAGTACACCAGAAGAAACATTTTGAGCCTGGGAGCCTTAATTAGAGCTAGCTGTCTTCTAAGGATTTTTGTATGACATCTGTGTATTTGGTTCACCCATTTGCCAAATAAGTACTATCATTTCTCGCTTCTTGATCAAGAAATAACAGGTTTAACATGATGCTTTAGAAAAGAATATAGTTGTGCATATGCTTGAGTTGTATAAAAAAAAATTAAGAGTAAAAAAAATGCTTTTTATGAAGGGAAAAGCAGAAGAATTTCTTCCAAATGAGCTGTCTGATGACAGGAAGATTTGGTTCCAGTTTCATATAACCATTGGTATGTTCAATTCCTCTTAAATACCAGATTTTACAAGATTGCAACCATTTTGAGGAATAAATAACTTATGGATTAAGTTTAGATGTCATGTGTAGGATGAACATTTCCAAAGATCTAAGGTACCACAGTTGTGAAATTATAATGGATTAGGGATTTTTGTTAAGTAGATTTTTAGCTGTTCTTATTTTTAAAAAGTAGCTATGTAAGATGATAGACATGTTAATTTGCTTTACTATAGTATAACCATTTTGTTTTCTGTACGTATACTATAGCATCATATTGTAAGCCTCAATTATGCACAATAAAATTTATTTCTAAAAAGCATAGGCCAGGTGCAATGGCTCGCACCTGTATTCCCAGCACTTTGGGAGGCCAAGGCAGGAGGATCACTTGAGGTCAGGAGTTCAAGACCAGACCAGCCTGGGCAACCTAGTGGGACCCCGTCTCTACAAAAAAATTTTTTTAATTAGCCAGGTGTAGTGGCATGCTCCTGTAGTCCCAGCTACTCAGGTGGAGGTTGAGGCCAAGGTTGGAGAATCGCTTGAGCCAAGGAGGCTATGATCGCGCCACTGCAGTCTATCCTGGGCGACAGAATGAGACCCTGTCTCAAGAACAAAAAAAGGTGTAGATGTTGTACACAATTAGGAGAAGTGATGGGGTTATTTCCGTAGCCACCTTGTAATTATTTCCCACTAACAGAGAAATATGATTCATAATTCTCTAATTAACCAGGTTAACAAAAACAGGAACTTCGGTACTTGACTATGAGAAATGTATTCTGGACATGCTCCTTATATGCATGTACATTATGATTCATCAAGTTACCAGACAAAAAGATGATTAAAGAACCATTTGTAAACTGTATGTAACATTAAGGATTTATAAAGGCTCTTCTTAATAGCAAAGGAGTCCATCAGCTACAATTTACTCTCCTATATAATGTGATGTACAATTTTTGACACTAGATGGAGCAGTTTCCTGGCAAAAGGCTTCACAAAGCCTTATATCCCTTTCAATCAAGCCCAGCTTCTAGACAAAGAATTGTAAAGAGAAGAAAAACTGTCGACAATCATTTTATAATTTAAAAAGATACCCAAATATTTAGCTATAAGTAGAAGGCTGAATATATTTTACAATTTTTCTGTTTGCCATATATTTTAACCATTGGATTTTCTCATGTTTTAAGTGTTAGAGTTTTACTTTCTAGAAGCAGTTTGAAAGTAGAAAAGTTGGGAACTATTCAGTTACATTGTAGAACAGATCAGGTTTTATTAGAAGCTGTAACATCAAGGAGTTATCCTTTGAATGATATCTGTGAGCCATTTGTTTCATATGACCATTATTATAGAAAAAACTTGACTCTTTGTTATCAATTAGATACAAAGAAAGCTGTGAGATATGTGCCTCTGTGTAAGATTTAGAGGCCTGTTTCTGCTTTAAAGTTTGGGATTCTTTCATTATTAAAATATGTGTTAAAAATTGTACATTTACCCTGAAGTGCAGGTCAATTGATGACTAAAAAGAAAACAAAAAAAATTATACAAGTTAAAAATCTGACGTCTTAATTGCTTTTTCATATTTATAACCTCCTCTGTACATGGCACCCTAAGGAAGAAGTACTGTATAGTATTCTGCACTTTTTAAAAGCTGTTTTTTCCTTAGGTATAGACATTTCTGATATTTTTTGACTCTTGGCTATTGCTGAAAGTAAATATTATTCGGAAAACTGCATTGATATGGGTTGAAATAAAATAGTGAAATCGTTTCAGTAAGTGAAATATTGTAGTAGTTGTTAATACCATAAAGTGGAATCATTCTTTTAAAAAAAATTGTTAGCCAGCTTCTTCCCTATCAATTCAGCTTGACTTCTGAATATTCCTTTATTGCTCACTTGTCTATCCTCCTTTTAAGACAAAAAAGAAATTACCAAAAGTTAAGGCTCTGGTATGACTTGATACCAGACGCTTATAACTATGGCTGTAAGCATGCAGTGACTCAGTGCTGTTTCAGGAAGACCAACAGACCCTTCTTAGAAAAAAAATCTATTTGCCTTTTGTTTGATGAAGGCATGAAAGCTCTTCTCTCTGTCTTTCCCTAAGGAATGACTCATATATTAACTCTGCTGAGCATCACCACATCAAAAGAAGAAACCAAGGTCTTCAGGACATTGGGCTGGGTTTTTGCCAAGGAAAAGGGGTATGCACAGACTGGGTAACTTCCTGCCCTTAAGTGTATTAATGTATGCTTAAATGAAAGACAAGAAAATTTAGTTTAGCTTAAATTTGTTGTTGGGCATACATTTTAAACAATTTATACTAGCCCCCCCTTTTTTTAACAGCACTCTCATAAATATATAGTTCATTACTCCTGAATACTTCAGTCAACTGTACGATCAAAAGTTGCTTGGGTCTAGAGAACAAAGGCGAAACATGCCTTTTTTTCTTTCTCTTTTTCTTTTTCTTTTTCTTTTGTTTTTTAGATGGAGACTCACTGTGTCACCCAGGCTAGAGTGCAATGGCGCGATCTTGGCTCACTGCAAACTCCGTCTCCCATGTACAAGCGATTCTCCTGCCTCAGTCTCCTGAGTAGTTGGGACTACAAGCATGCACCACCACGCCTGTCTAATTTTTTATGTTTTTAGTAGAGGCAGGGTTTCACAATGTTGGCCAGGCTGGTCTCGAACTCCTGACCTCGAGTGATCCGCCCGCCTGGGCCTCCCAAACTGCTGGGATTACAGGCATGAGCCACCACGCCTGGCCAAACATACCTTTTAATATGGATTAATTCAACATAATAAAAATAGCTTCAAAGACAGTACCTTATAACTTGGAGCATGAACTAATACTATAGAGTTCATATTTCTTTTGTTTTGTCCAGCAATTTTACACTTGCACTTTTATAGTATAATCTCATATTTCTACCCTATGACCTAGGTAACTGTCATTATTAGGCTTTTTGTTAAACAAAGGAGATGAGATAGAAGTTACCAACAGTAATTTACCAACAGATTTAGAAAACTGAAATCCACATTAATGCATGCCCAGGTTCCTGCTTTTTGACAGTTTGTTTCTTTGTTTTTTGTTTTGGTTTTTGTTTTTGTTTTTAGACAGGGTCTTGCTCTGTCGCTCAGGCTGGAGTGCAGTGGCATGATCATAGCTCACTGCAACCTTGAACTCCTGGTATCAAGTGGTCCTCCCATCTCAGCCTCCCAAGTAGCTGGGACTACAGGCATATGCCACTACACTGGGCTAATATTTTTTCTTAGTAGAGACAGAATTTCACTGTGTTGTCCGGGCTAGTCTTGAACTGCTGGGCTCAAGTGATCCTGCTGCCTCGGCCTCTCAAAGTGTTAAGATTACACACGTGAGACACTATTCCCAGCCTTTACTGCATTTTGTAAAGAGAGACCAGAGGCATAACTTGGGACCTTCGTCACAAAAAGAATATAAACACTGGTTAAACTTGTCAGTGCCCATTGGGAATCGATGTTTTACACTCTAGCCTTCTAGATTTATTTGCTGTAGATTATAACCTCGTTTTTTGACTCTAATGATAAAAACAATGATTAAAAAAATTCTGAGGAGAATTTCTGTGTTTGCAAAAGGGTTTCTGAAGTCCCTTGAAAGAAAACAAAGGTTTTGCAAGTCATACAAACAACGATTTGTCATCTTCTTTTGTTTGTTTATCACCCAGATATTCCTAATGAATCACATTCCAGACTAACCACTGACTGCTTTTGTTCCTTAGTGAAGAAGTGTGGCAAATAAATGTTTTCCCAGTGAATCAGCACAGGATTCTTGATTTTATTACCTTTGCCCTAAACTTTCCAGACAAAACTAATTGGAAATTTTGCCTTTGGGATCTCACTTGACTTCTGTGTATAGATGATGGATTAGGCTATGAATTGACATTACAGATGTTGTCGAAACAACTCCAGTCTTTAGGAATGTTTTATCAGTTCTGAGGGAGCCGTCTAGAGTGGAAGAATGTCTGTCTGTTTTGTCTGCTTGCCTTCCTTAAAAATATTCATACACACACAACACACATTTTGTAATCTTAATGTGATGTTATATTCTTCATCTTGGTTGATACATATACTTGCCTAAATTAGGCTAATAAATTAACTAATATGAACATTTTAGGTCTTTCATTTTTAAAAGATGTCTCTGTAAGAAAGGACCGTAAAGTAAACCCAACAGTATTCTATCTTTGGTCTTTTGGATGATATACTGTTTTTCTTGATGAAACATAGACATGAGTATAACCTTTTCAGTCCTTTAAATGCTACAAAGTGTGTGAAGAATTATAGTAAATCATGAGCGAGCTGCTATAGTATAAATCCAAAGAACTTGAAAAGTTCAAAATCCGGAAAATGTTTTACTTACTTAAAATTAAGTAGCAGTGTACATACTAGTTTATCATTTTACTAATATGATTTTTTCACAAATTAAAGTATGAATATATTCACCCCTTTCTTACTATGACCCTAATTAGTGTCTGTAGCACAAGGATTTCTTTCTCTGGGCTTACATAGATACTACATTATTATCAGAAAACTATTTAAAACTCTTCACTATCAGATTAGGATGGAGAGAGAGAGGGAGAGAGAGAGAGAGATGTGATTTTGTATAATTTTACCTTTCTAGGACAATTTTTTTTAATTCTAGGTTTCTCTTAATTAGAAGAACTAATAGTGTCTTATCATTATTCTTGAAGCTAGAGTAAAAATTGATTACATAGACTTATCTCAGTTCGGTTTTTTTCTAATCACTAAAACTCATGAAAGAATGTAAATCATGGAAATGTAACTTTTTAAACATATGTAAAAGGAGTTTTTAAAAGATAAAATATATTTTTCCACAGACAAATACCTACATCTGCTCTTATTAGAAATCTTACCCTTTCATCTAAGTATGGTTTGCTCTCACCCAGACATACTCTTGCCTGGCCAAGCACTACATCTTTTATCCTGGACAAGGCAAAATTATTCCATTACCAATCTTTGGAAAATATAATGTAATACAGCTCATGAGACTAGATATATGGAACTCTGAAATGAAGCAAATCCAGATGTCCAATATGTTGAAAATAACTGAGCTATCTTGTTGATTTGACTTCATCTAGAATAACTATACTGAGTTACCAAAAATAAAACAGGCCTTTATTTGCCACTTTTCTTTATCTTTTTTTTTTTTAAGACAGGGTCTCACTCTGTCGACCAGGCTGGAGTGCAGTGGTTCAATCTCAGCTCACAGCGACCTTGACCTCTCAGGCTCAAGCAATCCTCCCACTTCAGCCTCCCAAGTAACTGAGACTGCAGGTGCACACCACCATACCCAGCTAATTTGTTTTTTTGTTGTTGTTTTTTTTGTTTTTTTAAAGAGACAGGGTCTCACCATGTTACCCAGGCTGCTCTCAAAACTGCTGGGCTCCAGTGATTCTCCAGCCTCAACCTCCCAAAGTGCTGAGAATACAGACGTGAGCCACCTGCCTGGCCTATTTGCCACTTTAAGACATACTCCCTGTATTGATCTTTACCTTGCCACATGTCACATCCTTTTAAATGTGTTCAGACTCATTTTATAGCACAGCATATGGTCTGTCTTGGCAAATATGCCATGTGTACTTGAAAATAATATATATTTGGCTCTTGTTGGGTGGTATTTTCTATATTATTCAAATCTTCTGTGTCCATACAATTATCAGTGTAGTTGTTCTATCAATTAATGAAATATAGATGTTGAAGTTTTCTACTATGTATGTGCCAGGCATGGTGGCTCACATCTAATCCCAGTGCTTTGGGAGGCCAAGGCAGGAGGATCCCTTGAACTAAGTTTGAGACCAGCCTGGACAACATAGGCAGACTCTGTCTCTACAAAAAACAGAAAAATTACATGGGGCCAGGTGTGGCGGCTCACACCAGTAATCCCAGCACTTTGGGAGGCCTTGGTGGGAGAATCTCTTGAGCCCAGGAGTTTGAGACTAGCCTGGGCAACATAGGGGGACCCATCTCTAAAAATAATGAAAAAAAATTATCTGGGCCAGGTGCACTGGCTCATGCCTGTAATGCCAGCACTTTGGGAGGCATTGGTAGGAGGATCCCCTGAGCCCAGGAGTTTAAGCAACATAGGGAGACCTGTCTACAAATAATGAAAAAAATTAGCTGGGCTGGGCAGTCTGGCTTACACCTGTAATCCCAGCACTTTGAGGCAGATAGATCACTTGAGCCCAGGAGTTAGAGACTAGCCTGGGTGGTAGGCAAAACCCCATCTCTACAAAAAATTAGCCAGGCATGATGGTGCACACCTGAAGTCCCAGCTACCCAGGAGGCTGAGGTGGGAGGATCACCGGAACTCGAGAGGTTGAGGCTGCAGTGAGCCAAGATCTTGCCACTGCACTCCAGTTTGGGTGATGGAATGAGAGACCCTGTCTCAAGAAAAAAAGAAAAAAAATTAGTTGGGTGTGGTATCTTGCACCTGTGGTCCCAGACAGGTGGATCACCTGAGGTCAGGAGTTCAAAACCAGCCTGACCAACATGGTGAAACCCCATCTCTACCAAAAATACAAAAATTAGCTGGGTGTGGTGGTGGGTGCCTGAAACCCCAGCTACTCGGGAGGCTGAGGCAGGAGAATCACTTGAACCTGGGAGGCAGAGGTTGCAGTAAGCCGAGATCGCAGCATTGCACTCCAGCCCGGGCAACAGAGTGAGACTCCATCTCAAAATAAAATTAAAATTTTTTTTTTTTTTTTTTTTTTTGAGACGGAGTCTTGCTCTGCCACCCAGGCTGGAGTGCAGTGGCCGGATCTCAGCTCACTGCAAGCTCCGCCTCCCGGGTTCACGCCATTCTCCTGTCTCAGCCTCCCGAGTAGCTGGGACTACAGGCCGCCTCGTCGCCCGGCTAGTTTTTTGTATTTTCTATTAAAGACGGGGTTTCACCGTATTAGCCAGGATGGTCTCGATCTCCTGACCTCGTGATCCGCCTGTCTCGGCCTCCCAAAGTGCTGGGATTACAGGCTTGAGCCACCGCGCCCAGCCTAAAATTAAATTTAAAATAAAGTAAAATTTCTAGCTCTAATTGGGGATTTGTTCATTTCTCTGTTCTCCCTATGTTGCCCAGGCTAGTCTCAAACTCCTGGGCTCAAGAGATTCTCCCACCAAGGCCTCCCAAAGTGCTGGGATTACTGGTGTGAGCCGCCACACCTGGCCCCATGTAATTTTTCTATTTTTTGTAGAGACAGGGTCTGCCTATGTTGTCCAGGCTGGTCTCAAACTCAGTTCAAGGGATCAGTTTTTGCTTTATGTATTTTCACACTCTGTTATTGGGTGTATACACAATTAGAATTGGTCTGACTTCCTGAGAATTAGACCGTTTATCATTGTGAAATGTTCCTGTGAATCTCTGTTAGTATTCCCTGTCCTTAAATCTACTTTGTCTAATATTAATTTAGCTACTTTATCTTTTTTATGGATTTTTTTTTAAAATGGTTTTTCTTTTCCCGTCTCTTTACTCTTTCTTTTCTGGGTTCTTAATATTTAAAGTAGGTTTCTTACAGACAGCATATACTAATCCAGTCTAACAGTCTCTGCCTGAATTCATGTTTGGTCCATTTGCAATTAATGTAGTTATCAATATGATTGGGTTTAAGTCTGCCCTCAAACTGTTGTATCTAATTTTTTATTCCTTTTTCCTTTTTCTCTGCCTTCTTTTGGACTGAGGGGGTTTTTTTTTGTTTTGTTTTTTTGTGGGGTTTTTTTTTTTTTTTTGGTATTGAATTTATTTGCTTGTTTGTTCTACTTCTTTTAAAATTTTTAGTGGTATAGTTAGGTGTAGTGATGCATGCCTGGGTCCCAGCTACTCGGGAGGCTGAGGTATAATCTCATGAGCCCAGGCAGTCAAGACTCCAGTGAGCTGTGGTCACACTACTGCCCTTCAGCCTGGGCAACAGGGTAGGACCCTTTCTCAAAAAAAAAAATTAAAAAAATTTTGTGGTTGTCCTAAGGTTTGCAATATGCCCCGTTAACTTACCGGGTGAACAATGAAGTATTATTTTCTTATTTTGTATATAATGTAACAAACAACCTTATAATAATGTTCTTTATTTTCCTCCTCCCATAATTTATAATTTATGCTTTAGTTGTCATACATTTTACTTCTTATACATTTTACTTCCTCATATGTCATAAACCCACAGTACTGTTTTGAAATATATTTTTTTGAAATATATTTTCCCTGGGGCCCAGATTCACAGGTATTTTTTTCTTCAACACTTTAAAGAAGTAATTCTGATGTCTTTTGGTTTGCATAGTATTTCTGATGAAAAGTCTGACCTGTTTTTCTCTGTAGATAATGTGTTATTTTTATCTCCTTTATTTTATTTTATTTTTTTTTTGTGAGACAGAGTGGCTCTGTCACCCAGGCTGGAGTGCAGTGGCACGATCTCGGCTCACTGCAAGCTCCACCTCCCGGGTTCACGCCATTCTCCTGCCTCAGCCTCCGGAGTAGCTGGGACTACAGGCGCCCGCCA
>NW_012117043.1:4037185-4043739 GCF_000951035.1 Colobus angolensis palliatus | reverse complement strand
TTGGCCAGGATGGTCTCGATCTCCTGACCTCATGATCTGCCCACCTTGGCCTCCCAAGTGCTAGGATTACAGGTGTGAGCCACCATGCCCGGCCTATATGTTTTCTTTTCTTTTTATTTCTTTTTCTTTTCTTTTTTTTTTGTATTGGCGTCCAGTGATGAGATCTCAGCTCACTGCAACTTCTGTCTCCTGGGTTCAAGTGATTCTCCTGTCCCAGCCTCCCCAGTAGCTGGGATTATACGCACTTGCCACCACGCCCGGCTAATTTTTTGTATTTTTAGTAGAGATAGGTTTCACCATGTTGGCCAGGGTGGTCTCGAACTCCTGACCTCATGATCTGCCCACCTTGGCCTCCCAAAGTGTGGGGATTACAGGTGTGAGCCACTGCACCCAGCTTATATGTTTTATTTTCTTTGTGTCAATCGTGACTGGATTTGTTCAGTTTCTTAAGTCTATGGATTGATATTTTTCATCAAACCTGCATCTGTTTCTATTGAGCAATATTTCTTTTGGTTATAAGTTATATATTGCTGCCTCACATGTCTAGTAATATTATATTGAGTGCTAGTAATTTTTAATTGAATGCTAGATATGTAGTGTTAAATTGTTGCTTGTGTGGATTTTGTCTTCCACTATTGTGGGCAGGGTGAAGGGGGCAATTAAGTTACCTGTGGATCAGCTTGATCTTTTGAAGACTTGTTTTAAACCCTGTTAGGGTTAGACTAGAGTAGCTTTCACCTTAGGACCAGAAGGAAAGGTCGTACCTACCCAGGCATGACCTTTCTGGGTTGAATGCTGAGTCTCTCTACTCTAGCTGGTTGATCACAGATGTTTCCCAGGCCTGTGTGAAGTCTGGGTATTGGTCAGTTTACAAATCCCCAGTAATTGTTCTTTTCCCGGTGGTTTTTTGCCTGGACTTGTGTTCTCACCTTAGCATACAGTGCAGCTTTGTGTGCCAGAGTCTGAAGGGGACCCCTGTGCAGATTTCTAGAGTTCTTTCTCTCTGTGTACCTTTCTCTTTTCTGGTATACTGCCTCATAAATTCTGACTGCCTCAGCCTCCCGGAATCCTGAACTCGTGAACCCCAATCTCATTCTCAATTCAGCAGGAGCAACATGCTTTGTTTGGGCTCTTCCTCTTTTGACCGTGGCATTTTTGGCAGGCGTGGAATGTGTCTACACACAAGAAGCCAGAGTCAATGTATGGTTTCTTCATTTTTATCCCTTCTCTTGGTAATCAGAGTCCTGTACTGCCTGTAGTACAATGTCTAAAAAGAATTGTCCCATATATTTTGTTCAGTTTTTTAATTGTTTGCTATGGAAATGAAAGTCTAGTATCCGTTACTTCATCTGGTCCTGAGGCAGAAAACCTTCAGCCATCGACCAGGATCCTTAACCCATGTTCCCTGAAGAGTTAGAACCTGCTGCTCAGTAAATGTATAACTTTTATATCCTGTGGCAGATTTTATCCAGTTAAGCTTTTCAATTAATACTATAGCTGTTTGGGTCTTTACTCTCTTGTTTCTTTGTTTAGTATGGTTAAAAATGTGACACATATTTGCTATATTGTAGTGAGACCTGTAGTTTTTAGAAAATATACTTTAAAAGTAGTTTGAATTCTGTGTAACTTTTAAAACTTTTAATCAAAAATTTTTTTTAGTTTTTGTTTGGATTTTTCATATAAACATATTTTTTCATTCAAATTGGTTATATTTAGAAACCATTAAGCTATAATGTTGAATAGAACTTGTGAGGTTTCCTATCACTTAACATAGTTTAAACTATGAAAAAAGGACAAGAAACTGAGTTGTTAATGTTCATTTTGTCTGGGAACCACCACATCTGCCTCAAAGGCTGAGTAATCATGACTTATTAGTGTGGTTATGGAAAATATATGTCAGTTTAGTTGAGTGAATGAACAGACTTCTTTAGAAGAAAGAATTCTCAAATCGGAGACTTGAGAAAACATTCTCAAATCAGATTGTTGAAAATTTCCCTTTTCAGAATTACTAAAAATTAAAACTATGAAGAACTTTTATTTTATTGGATAATGTGTTTAATCTGTTAGGATACATTTTTTATATTTCTGGAATGCAAATATAGCTTTTTCTTTCCTGTATATCCCAGAAATCTCATTATTTTAGCTCCCAGGGCAATTTTATTTTTTGTTCACTTGAAACTCATTTCTAACTTTAGCTGTAGACTGTACCTGTAGCCAAAGAGGACATTACCTGGGGACAGCATGGACAAACTCTTAAATTTTCTTCTTTTTCACTTATTGGCATTCATATGTCTCTTTTGTGTTTTCTTTTCTTTTTTTTTTTTTTGAGACGAGGTCTTGCTCTGTCGCCCGGGCTGGAGTGCAGTGGCCGGATCTCAGCTCACTGCAAGCTCCGCCTCCCGGGTTCCCGCCATTCTCCTGCCTCAGCCTCCCGAGTAGCTGGGACTATAGGCGCCTGCCACCTCGCCCGGCTAGTTTTTTGTATGTTTTAGTAGAGACGGGGTTTCACCGTGTTAGCCAGGATGGTCTCGATCTCCTGACCTCGTGATCCGCCTGTCTCGGCCTCCCAAAGTGCTGGGATTACAGGCTTGAGCCACCGCGCCCGGCCTCTTTTGTGTTTTCTAACAGTCAAGGTGGAAGTTACAGCTGATTTCTTTTTATCTTTTTAAAATTACGTCTGACAGCTATAATTGTATGAGGAGAAATGTTTCACAAACTATGCAGTTATTTTGAATATCACAAACTTTGGAGTTTTTTTTGTAGTATCACAAAATAATTCTTTTTTCCTCTAACTGTGAAATCTCTTGTGTGCACCTAGTGTTTTAAGAAACAATTGTAGATTTCATGGTTAATCATAAGTTTTCAAAAATCTAAGTAATCAAAGTATTCTTTTCAAAATCTTCTATACTTATTTTAACAGTTTAATATTTCTGCATTTCCAAGAATTAAAAGTCCCCCAAAAGAGGAACAAAGGCTAAAACTTCACATCGATTTTTTTTGATCCAGAAAAAAACTAATAATTAACTGATTCAGTGCCAAGGATTTCGTTTTTTAGGTATTATTTTAACAGAAAATGCCGATTCTGTTTAGAGATAAATATCACATGTGTGAACGACTTTGTATTTTATATTAACATCAAAGAAAATTTTATTATCTTGGTAGTAGAATATCTTAGTTTTATTTTTATCACTAGATTTTATGTGCTTTGAACCACAGATTCTTCCATCATGTGATCTTAAAATACTTTCTTATACACAGAGCCGACTTACTTTTCTGTGGGACTGACTCATTTATGAAAAATCATTGGAGAAACCTTTAACAGAAATCTTCAGATTCAGAAATACTCGCACAATATAGTTACTAATAAAATCTCGTGTGTATATATGTAAATAATTTTATTCTACAAATAAAGTATTTCTCTTCATAATAGCTGATGGCTGCTAGTTACTGTATGCTAGAGGGCATCTATCAACCTATGCTTAAGGGACCCAGGAATGTATATTTTAACCAACTCCCTAGTATGCGGACCCCTCGTCTTGTGCTTTTAGGAACCATTGTGTAAAACTCATTGATACTGGTTTCACAGTTACATTTTTGCTTTATGATCTCACTAGGAAAGGTTACGTGAGGTGGTACATCACTAACTGTTTTTAAGTAAGGACATAAAGTGATATTCTCAAATTGTGCCTAAAAGAACAGTGGCTCAGAAAGTTGTTTTTTTAATAAAAGGAATAATCTAACAAATGAGTAATATAGATACATAAAATAAAAGTCAAGCAAGGAATTAGATCAGTGGTTGCCGGGGACTAGGACTTGAGGGAGGGAATTGGCCACAGAGGAACACAAGATATTTTTTTTTTAATAAGGCATGGGGCCTCGTTCCATCATCCAGACTGGAGTGCAGTGGCGCAATCATAGCTCACTACAGCCTCCAACACCTGGGCTCAAGCAATCCTCCTGCCTCAGCTCCCGAGTAGCTGGAACTACAGGCACATGCCACAGTGCATAGCTAATTTTTTAAATGTTTGTAGAGATGAGGTCTTGCTCTGTAGCCCAGTCTGGTCTTGAACTCCTGGCTTCAAGCAGTCCTCCTGCCTCAGCCTCCCACAGTGGTGGGATTACAGGCATGAGCTGCCGTGCCTGGCCAAGGGATCATTTTTGCAGTGATGGAAATGTTCTGTATCTTGATTGGTGTAGTTATATGGCTGAATGTATTCGTCAAAGCTAATTGAAATGTAGACCTCAAATAAGTGACTTATTATATGTAAATTTTACTTCAATAAATCTGATTTTTTTTTTTTTAAGTCAACCAGGAAGAGATTCTGGGAAGGATTATTTTCTTCATGTTACTAACTGCGTCTTGAAATTATTTAGAATTATTTTGTTCTTTGAAAGCTAAGATTTTTATTATATGGTAATTAATATACTATTAAAATAACATGTATTGATAATTTTTTAGTAGTTCTCATCAGAAGTTTCTTGTATTTGTTTTATAGGGTCCACATATAGCCTCAGTTACATTAGCTGCTTATGAATGCAATTCAGTTAATTTTCCTGAACCACCCTATCCTGATCAGATTATTTGTCCAGATGAAGAGGGCACTGAAGGAACCATTTCTTTGTGGAGTATCATCTCAAAAGTTAGGATTGAAGCCTGCATGTGGGTAAGATATGCATTTTCATATTTGTTTAAAACTAACCTCACCATCTTGATAGTGTGTTGTACCTTATTGAAATGGAATCTAAACATATTCCTTGTCAGTGAATGATTCAGTAAGTAACCAGCTACCTACTTCTAAGGCAAAAGAAACCTTTTAGAGCATCTCCTCTTCTTGAATGGCATTGGGAAAAAAGGCATGAACCATATGTATCACAAAGCAACTGAGGCCAAGTAGACTCCAGCAGGGAAAGGGAGTACAGATGATGGAACTACAGCTGAGCCTTGAACAACGTGTGGGTTAGGGTTGCCAATCCCCTGTGCAGTAGGAAATCCACATATAACTTTTAACTCCCCAAAAACTTAACTACTAATAGCTTCCTGTTGAACAGAAGCCTTAATGATAAATAGTAGATTAACACATATTTTGTATTTGTTAATATAGTATTATATACTATGTTACAAAGAAAATTATGAGGAAAAGGAAATATATTTATTATTAATTTAGTGGAAGTGGATCATCATTTCCACTCCATTTGCATGCTGAAGAGATTGAGGAGGAGGAGGAGGGAAAGAAGGGGTTGGTCTTGCTGTCTTAGGGGTGGCAGAGGCAAAGGAGGTGGAGGAGGTAGATGGGGAGCCATGAGAAGCACACTGATTATAACTTGTACTGGCACAGTTCAAATCCATGTTGTTCAAGGGTCAACTGTATACTACATTATAAAATTTGTTCCAGTATTTCTATACCTGATAAACTCTTAGAATTTGTCTAAGAGTTATATAAAATATATATAAATATTAGATTGGTAATATATAGTTATATATAATTATTAGATTGGCAAATGTCATGTCTTACTCTTTTAATTTAAAATTTTATTTTTATTTGGCAAATACAAATTGTGTGTGTATATGTATGTATGCATTTATTTATTTATTTGTTTGTTTGTTTATTGAGACAGGGTCTTGCTCTGTTGCCCAGGCTGGAGTGCAGTGGTGCCATCTCGTCTCATTGCAGCTTCAACCTCCTGGGCTCAAGTGATCCTCCCCATATGTCTTAGTTTTAGATTTAAAATACTATGTTCTGGTTGGACCTGGTGGCCATCCCTGTAATCTCAGCACTTTGGGAGGCCAAGGCAGGCAGATCACTGGAGGCCAGGAGTTCGAGATCAGCCTGGTCAACATGGTGAAACCCTGCCTCTACTAAAAATACACAAATTAGCCGGGCATGGTGGCGCATACCCGTAATCTCAGCTACTCAGGATGCTGAGGCAGGAGAATTGCTTGAACCCTGGAAGTAGGGGTTGCAGTGAGCTGAGACCCACCACCACTCTCCAGCCTGGGCTACAGAGCGAGACTACAGCTCAACAACAACAACAAGAAAATACTGTGTTCTTAGAGGACTCGTTTCATTTTCTGAGTTGTTATAATGCTAACTAAAGTAAGGTCAGACATTTCTTAATATAAACCAAGCCTTATTATAGTAAAGGTATCAGGCTGTATGGTCGTATATGGCAATTTTACTTTCAGTTGTTCCAGTTATTCTTTTTGTGGTTTGCTTAAGTTTATTTTACAAAATTCTTTGGACAGCATGTTAAGTGGCAGATGGATTCTAATCTACACAATTTTTTTTTATGCCTAAATTTTTTTTTTTTTTTGAGATAGTCTTGCTCTGTCACCCAGGGCTGAAGTGCAGTAGCACCATCTCAGCTTACTGCAACCTCCGCCTCCCAGGTACAAGCGATTCTCCTGCCTCAGCCTCCCTAGTAGCTGGGATTACAGGCACCCACCACCACACTTGGCTGATTTTTTGTATTTTTAGTAGAGACGGGGTTTCACCGTGTTAGCCAGGATGGTCTCGATCTCCTGACCTCGTGATCCGCCTGTCTCGGCCTCCCAA
>NW_012117043.1:4029098-4031820 GCF_000951035.1 Colobus angolensis palliatus | reverse complement strand
GGAGTCTTGCTCTGTTGCCCAGGCTTGAGTGCAGTGGTGCGATCTCAACTCACTGCAACCTCCACCTCCCGGGTTCTCTCCATTCTCCTGCCTCAGCCTCCCGAGTAACTGGGACTGTGGGCGCATGCCACAACGCCTGGCTAATTTTTTTTTTTGTATTTTTGGTAGAGACGGGGTTTCACCATGTTAGCCAGGATGGTCTCGATCTCATGACCTTGTGATCCGCCGTCCTCAGCCTCCCAAAGAGCTGGGATTACAGGCATGAGCCACCGCGCCTGGCCGGTGACTTTTCATAAAGTCTGTGTCTATACACATGCTATGTACTCACAAAAAGAAAAAATAAAATACAAAGTTTATATCTAAATAAAGAAATAGAATAGCATTGGTGGTAAGAAAGAGTCAGAATCGAGGCTACTAACTTTCTAAACTTCCAGCAGTTATTATCCTATGTGTAAAAGAAACAAAGTGGAACCTAAAATTGACAGCAACATCGGGCCAAACCACATTAGATTAGCAGTTGAGTGAGGATGTAAGTGCTAGAATCAGGCGGTGGGTTCTGTTCCATTGTCTGCTTGAATTTTTCACCTGAGAAACCATTTAAAAAATCATTTTGGAAATTGCCCCAGTTGTGAGCCAACAAACGAGTTCCTTTTTTTTTTATGGTTTTGTTTTTTTATTTACTTTTTATTTTTTAATTTTTTTTGAGACAGAGCTTCGCTCTTGTTGCCCAGGCTGGAGTGCAGTGGTGCAATCTCAGCTTACCACAGCCTCCACCTCCCGGGTTCAAGCTATTCTCCTGCCTCAGCCTCCCGAGTAGCTGGGATTATAGGCATGTGTCACCATGCCCTGCTAATTTTGTATGTTTAGTAGAGACGGGGTGTCTCCATGTTGGTCAGGCTGGTCTTGAACTCCTGACCTCAGGTGATCTGCCTGCCTCAGCCTCCCAAAGTGTTGAACTGTACCGCAACCTCCGCCTCCCAGGTTCAAGCAATTCTCCTGTCTCAGTCTCCTGAGTAGCTGGGATTACAGGCATGCGCCACCAAGCTCTGCTAATTTTGTATGTTTAGTAGAGACAGGGTTTCTCCACGTTGGGCAGGCTGGTCTCGAACTCCCGACCTCAGGTGATCCTCCCGCCTCAGCCTCCCAAATAGCTGGGATTACAGGCACCCACCACCACACTTGGCTGATTTTTTGTATTTTTAATAGAAACAGGGTTTCTCCACGTTGGGCAGGCTGGTCTCAAACTCCTGACTTCAGGTGATCCACCTGCCTCGGCCTGCCAAAGTGCTAGGATTACAGGCATGAGCCTCCTCACCCAGCCCTGTATGCCTAAATTTATTCAGGTATCCATAGGAATAATTCATTGGTTAAAGACTTCTGTTTCCATTTGAGTTTTTTTTAAAACTCATTTGGATTTGTTATGTTCCTGTAATTTTTTCCCACTAACAATTTCTTAGGAAATTAAAGATTATGGAACAAATCACTTACAAATCTTAACTCATTAAAATGAGCATGAATACCATACCCTCAGAAGAAGCAGTTTTGAAACACAGTTAAGTGTTAGCAATTATGTTTTGCTTTAAAAGAATTATAAAGGAAATACCATAATGTTGAATTTGTTGAATACGAAAGACAGGAAAAATTGTCATGTTTCCTGTTGCTCTTTTATAAACACTGGTAACAAATTTATTATACTATTTGCATATGCTTTATAAATTTGATGACATTAGTCTTTTGATGAAAAAAATGTTAGAATAACAAGATACTTGGAACATGCTAGAAAAGGGACTTTGTATGTAAATTTGTCTTTTTTTCTTAATATTATACTTTTATTCTTTCAAAAATTATTTACATTGCTGGATTAACCTTAAGGCCAACAAATGAAAACCACAATCTCAGCTGGCCGTGATAACTGCCTCCTCCAAATTTCCATAGTATATATTGTCTGTAGTGCTTATTAGGCCTGGCTTTATACATGCTTTAAATTAATTTGGCTGGTATGGTGGCTTTCTTCTCCAAATAATATTTAGGATCCTAAAAAATATTAAATATACCTTAAATATATTAGCATTACAGTAATCAGCATCAAGTTTTGCACATAGGGCTGGGCACAGTGGCTCACTCCTATAATCCCAGCACTATGGGCGATCGAGGTAGGTGGATCACTTGAGGTCAGGGGTTTGAGACCAGCTTGGCCAACATGGTGAAACCCCATCTCTACTAAAAATACAAAAAATTAGCTGGGCATGGTGGCTCACACCCATATTCTCAGCGACTTGGGAGGCTGAGGTAGGAGAATCACTTGAACCTGGGAGACAGAGATTGCAGTGAGCCAAGATTACACCTCTGCACTTCAGCCTGTGCAACAGAGCGAGACTCCATCTCAAAAAAAAAAATTAATTTTTTTGAAAAAGTTTTGCATGTAGTGTAGGAATGTCAGTAAATACTGATTAATAGGTCAAATGTTTGCTTTTCCTTCCTTCTTTGTAACTGTCTAGTTATATTAAAAATACAGCACACACTAAGTTATGTTTAAATTTGTTAATATTTTTCTCAACATTTACAAGGACAGTCTTCAACAAATGGTGCTGTGGGCTGTGTGTAGTGGCTCACGCCTGTAATCCCAACACTTTGGGAGGCCAAAGCAGGTGGATCACCTGAGGTCAGGAGTTCAAGACCAGCCAGACCAACATGGGGTGCTACTCAGGAGGCTAAGGCAGTA
>NW_012117043.1:4026314-4028938 GCF_000951035.1 Colobus angolensis palliatus | reverse complement strand
TTTTTTTTGAGATGGAGTCTCACTCTGTTGCCCAGGCTGGTGTGCAGTGGCAGTCCCGAGTGGCTGGGACTATAGGCGCCTACCACCATGCTCAGCTAATATTTTGTATTTTGTTTAGTAGAGACGGGGTTTCACCATGTTAGCCAGATGGTCTCGATCTCCTGACCTCGTGATCCGCCCATCTCGGCCTCCCAAAGTGCTGGGATTACAGGCTTGAGCCACCGCACCCGGCCTCTGTTTTTTTTTTTTTTAAGACAGAGTTTCACTCTTGTTGCCCAGGCTGGAGTGCAATGGCGCAATCTCAGTCACTGCAACCTCCACCTCCCGGGTTCAAGTGCTTCTGCCTCAGCCTCCTGAGTAGCTGGGATTACAGGCATGCGCCACCATGTCTGGCTAATTTTTTTGTATTTTTGGTAGAGACAGGGTTTCTCGATGAAAAAGATAGATTTTTAAAAAATTCCTGCTCTCCAGATTTTTATCATTAAATTTACATTTCTTAATATAAAAGCACCATGCTGCAGATTTGCTTGTGCGTCCACTTGACAAAATGTTTTTTCCCCACCTCACCCAACAAAACTTCTTAAAAGTACAAATTCAGAATTTTTGTCTTCCCTAAAATCTTTGAATAAAATTAGCACTCCAAGAAGATGTTGTGTTACCAGTTGGTTTGCATATTTTGTGCGTATTAAATTCTTCTCTAGTTCAAGAAGGATTGAAGGGTAATAAATTTGTATGTAGTAGATGGTTTGGAGGGGAGCTTTCTGAATTATTGGTTGACTATATGTACCACTTATTTTGCAGTAAGGAAGCCAGTCATTCTCTCTCCTTAATTAAACTTAGGCTGTCAGTTTTTAGTGTTCCAACGATTTATGTTTTGTTTTTCATATAAACAGATGTAAACTTAGGCTGACAGTTTTTAGTGTTCCAACAATTTATGTTTTGTTTTGCAGATAAACAAATGTAAAGAATTTTGTATTTGTGTCTTATACAAATATATATTTGAATTTTGTAGAGAATCATAAAATTGTTTTGTAAGGATTATGAAATGATGAGACTTCAGTATCTAATCTGAGATAAATAAATGTCTGTATCTAGGATATCATGTGTTTTGGGACACCTGCCTGGATGACTAAATTCCCTTGTATTTATTTGCATAATTAGAGAGTACTGACTCATGATTCCCATTGTTTCTTGCTAATACGGGAAAACATGAGGAGAATTAAACTAAAATATAACAGTAAATATAGTCAACTACGTGTAAGACAGTATACAGCTCTTGATTTCATTTCAGTCCATTATGTCATCTGGGATCAGCTTCAAGATAATTGAGAAGAGAAAGAGAAAGGGTATAGATAGAACAATATAAACTATTAGTTAATATTAGCTGAAGTTGAGTGAGAGTATATTAAATTCATTTTATAATTCTCTGCACCTTTGGAAAATCTCCCATAGAAAAAAGTAGGACAGAAAGTGTAACATTTTATTCAAAACATGAACTTCTCCTAAGTCAAATGTTTAACAGTTCTGAAAGCAATCATGTGATTCAAACTCATGACAAATTTCCTTAAAGTTAAGAAGGAAGTAACTTTTCCTTGTCACTAATTTAGTTACCCTGAGATATAGTTTATATCAGAAAAAGATAAATACTTGGTCTTTATTATACCAATTTTTAAAATAATAAGTTGGTTCTCTAGCATCCTCCAAAGTTGGCCAACATTACCGATTTTTGTGTGTGTGTGTGTGTGGTTTTTTTTGAGACAGAGTCTCACTCTGTCACCCAGGCTAGAGTGTAGTAGCTTGATCACAACTCACGGCAGCCTGGACCTCCTGGGCCCAGGTGATCCTCCCACCTCAGCCTCCCAAGTAGCTGGGACCACAAGTGCATAATTTTTTGTAGAGACAGTCTCATTATGTTGCCCAGGCTGGTCTTGAACTCATGTACATAAGCAATACGCCTACCTTGGCCTCCCAAAGTTCTGGGATTATAGGTGTGAGCCATGACGTCTGACCAGCTTTTCTTGTTTAGCAATATATATGATTTGGTTTTTGCCTATATCCATGTATATATGTCTCTCCTGCCTTCTCTCTCTGTTTTTTGACTAAATATAGGCTTAATCTTTTGGCAAAAAGTATTCTTTTTCTCTTTTGTTGGAGATAGAGTCTTGCTTTGTCACCCATAAGCTGGCTGCAACCTCTGCCTCCTGGGTTCAAGCAATTCTCATGCCTCAGACTCCCAGGTAGCTGGGACTACAGGTGTGCACCACCACACCCAGCTAATTTTTTGTATTTTAATAGAGCGGGGTTTCGCCATGTTGCCCAGACTGTTCTCAAACTCCTGGGCTCAGGCAATCCACCCCCCTTCGTCCTCCCAAAGTGCTGGGATTCCAGGTGTGAGGCACTGCGCCTGGACTCTTTTTCAAAATTCTTGTTTCAAGTGTGGATAATGTAGTTACACATGGAAATTTTTGATTCCACCCATTGTGAATACAAAATGTTTGAATTTGATTTGGTCCCTTGGGAATTCTTTTTGAGGCATTTGGAGGCAGAACCATAAGACAGAGCAAACTGAAATGCTTAACATTGCTTTTTAAGAACTAGCAGAGCGGCCGGGCGCGGTGGCTCAC
>NW_012117043.1:4016633-4017869 GCF_000951035.1 Colobus angolensis palliatus | reverse complement strand
AATGGCAGGCACCTGTAATCCCAGCTACTCAGGAGGCTGAGGCAGGAGAATTGCTTGAACCCAAGTGGCAGAGGTTGGAGTGAGCCAAGATAGCACCACTGTACTCCAGCCTGGGCGACAGAGTGACACTCTGTCTCTAAAAAAAAAAGCTAGCTGAGCATGGTAGCATATGCATATAGTTCCAGCTATTCAGGGGGCTGAGGTGGGATCACTTGAGCCTGAGCCTGGGTGGTTGAGGCTGCGGTGAGCTATGATCGTGCAACTGCACTTTAGCCTGGTGACAGAGAGAGACACTATCTCTAAAGAAAAGGAAAAAGTTGGACCGGGCGCGGTGGCTCACGCCTGTAATCCCAGCACTTTGGGAGGCCGAGGAGGGCAGATCACGAGGTCAAGAGATCAAGACCATCCTGGCTAAAATGGTGAAACCCCGTCTCTACTAAAAATACAAAAAATTAGCCAGACGAGGTGGCGGGCGCCCGTAGTCCCAGCTACTTGGGTGGCTGAGGCAGGAGAATGGCGTGAACCTGGGGGGCGGAGCCTGCAGTGAGCCGAGATCAGGCCACTGCACTCCAGCCTGGGTAACGGACAAACAGACATTATATCTCATGATAGAAATACACACACACAAAAAAGGAAAAAGTCCACCAAGTGAGTGGAATATGAGTCAATGTCATGAGGAAATAAACATTTTTCCTGTAGTGAAAACTTATTTGCTGGGTGCGGTGGCTCACACCTGTAATCCCAGCACTTTGGAAGGCCAAGGTAGGTGGATCACCTAAAGTCAGGAGTTCAAGACCAGCCTGGCCAACATAGTGAAACCCCGACTCTACTGAAAATACAAGAATTAGCCGGACATGGTGGCACACACCTGTAGTCCCAGCTACTGGGGAGGCTGAGGCAGGAGAATTGCCAAGATTGTGCCACTGCACTCAAGCCTTCGTGACAGAGTGAGACGCCATCTCGAAAAAAAAAGAAAAGAAAAAAAGAAAACTTATTCATCCTAATGTTTAGTTTTCAAAGGGCTTCCTGACCACAATTTGTTAAAAGTTTTAACTCAACAGAAGAAACGCTGTATTTAAATTAAAGCAACTTCTGAAGTTACAGAAGATTTCCTAGAGAATTTTTATCTATACTGTTGAATTTTTTTTTTTTTGAGACGGAGTCTCGCTCTGTTGCCCAGGCTGGAGTGCAGTGGCCAGATCTCAGCTCACTGCAAGCTCCGCCTCCCGGGTTTAC
>NW_012117043.1:4016024-4016447 GCF_000951035.1 Colobus angolensis palliatus | reverse complement strand
CCTGTAGTCCCAGCTACTCCAGAGGCTGAGGCAGGAGAATGGCGGGAACCCGGGAGGCGGAGCTTGCAGTGAGCCCAGATTGCGCCACTGCACTCCAGCCAGGGGGACAGAGCGAGACTCCTTCTCAAAAAAAAAAAAAGAACTAGCAGAGCTTTTTCATTCACTGTGTATGGCTCAAAGTTGAAAATTTCCCTAGAGACTATGTGCCTGTTGCATTATTAACTATCCTGTATTTAAGCCATTTAAGTCCAAACTAAGTTACTAGTTCATAAACCTTTGTTTTCCTTATCTTTAATGTCACAGCGGGTCACGGTGGCTCACACCTGTGATCCTAGCACTTTGAGAGGCAAGGTGGGAGGATTACTTGAGCCCAGGAATTTAAGACCAGCCTGGGCAACATAGTGAGACCTCATCTCTTTTTTT
>NW_012117043.1:3994555-4014473 GCF_000951035.1 Colobus angolensis palliatus | reverse complement strand
GGGGTTTCACCATGTTGGCCAGGCTGGTCTCGATCTCCTGACCTCGTGATCCACCCACCTCAGCCTCCCAAAGTGCTGGGATTACAGGCATGAGCCACCATGCCTGGCCTGCAAAAAAATTTTTAAAAAGCTTAGCTGGGCCTAGTGGCGCATGCTTGTAGTCCTAGCTACTTGGGAGGCTGAGTTGGGAGGATCACTTGAGACTGGGAGGCAAAGATTGCAGTGAGCCCTGATTGTGCCACTGCACTCCAGCCTCGGCAACAGAGTGGGACTGTCTCAAAAAACACAAGTTACTCACCAGCCTCAATCTCTCAAGTAGCTGGGACTACAGTTATGTACCACTATGACCAGATAATTTTTATTTTTTGTAGAGACAGGGTCCCACTATGTTGCCCAGGCTGGCCTCATCTAAACTCCTGGGCTCAAGTGATCCTCCCACCTTGGCCTCCCAAAATGCTGGGGTTACAGGCGTGAGCCACCACGCCTGACCTGAACTTTCTTTTTGAATAATATTTAACAATTCAAACTATTCAGCTGTTCAGTCTTTCCTTTGCCTTAGTCAGAGTAATGGATGCCCTGGAGTATTCTAGACAGTGTCCTCAAGATGAGCAAGGTAAACTTTCAAAACAGAAAAATAGTAAATGCTAGGCCTAGGCAAGCAATAACATAATTGGTTGAGGCTTTTTTGACCTAATCACAATCTGTGTATCAGCCTCTATCTCAATTATCTCAACAGAGTGTTTCGTTTTCAGGAAAATTCCTAAGAACATTGTTGAAAGATTGAATCTCCATCTTCAAGTCAGATAGGCTTTTAAAAAATGCATTTTTACCCAGAAATTCAAGACCAGCCTGGGCAACATGGCAAGATCTCATCTCTACAAAAAATGAAAAATTAGCTGCATAGGATGGTGCATTTCTGTAGTCCCTGCTACTTAGGAGGCTAAAGCAGGAGCATTGCATGAGCCCAGGAGGTCGAGGCTGCAGTGAGCTACATTTGCACTACTGTACTCTGGGCAACAGAGCAAGACCCCACCTGAAAAAAAAAAACAGAAAACAAGAAGCATTATGAAATAGAATTCAGCCAAGTATGGTTATAGTTTTTAATTAAATACAAAACTTTCAAATGTGAATTTAGAATAGCCAGATATAAAACAAATGAAATAAAGAGCCATGAGCATCTGCTATTTGTGGAAAGAGCAAGTTGCCCTGGTATCTGCTTTACCTTATCTGCCAACCAAATATTATGCCTGTCATGACATCATAATGTTTATATTAATGCTAATAATTATTACAAATATAAACTTTTAAAATTATTTTTAGCATTTTAAAAATCCAATATCTAATATGACCCTTGTGTTAACTCTGAGGGAGTTTGGAAAGTTACCATTCTTCTAACTTTATAGAAAACTGTAGATCTAGTTGTTACTTCCCAAATTTCACATACTTATAGGTAGAACAAAAACTCAGAATGCCAGCATTACTGGTATATTCCGATTACTGAAGCCAGTCTGTCCACAGAAGTAGATGGGTGAGACTTGTGACAACTGGTAGTTCTTTGAGTTATGGCACTAACTAATGTATATCATTTAGCATCTCTAAAATTCTTTTTTTATCTATATGAAATCAGCAAGTTGAAGTGGAATAAGTATAAGGTGGCTTATAGCTACACATTTTTATGCTATGACTTGGATTCCAAATGGGTATGAGAGTTGTTCTCTCATAAGTAAACTAAGGTACTATAATTATTTCTCTCTTTTTTTTTTTTAAAGCTTTTTTTCTTGGAATTAACATTTTCAAATTTGCATAGTCTTTAAATCTCTGGCTTGCCTTCTCTCCCCTCCAACAGCTCTGTAAAAACACCTCATGGGCCGGGCGCGGTGGCTCAAGCCTGTAATCCCAGCACTTTGGGAGGCCGAGACGGGCGGATCACGAGGTCAGGAGATCGAGACCATCCTGACTATCACGGTGAAACCCCGTCTCTACTAAAAATACAAAAACTAGCCGGGAGAGGTGGCGGGCGCCTGTAGTCCCAGCTACTCGGGAGGCTGAGGCAGGAGAATGGCGTAAACCCAGGAGGCGGAGCTTGCAGTGAGCTGAGATCCGGCCACTGCACTCCAGCCCGGGCGACAGAGCGAGACTCCACCTCAAAAAAAAAAAAAAAAAAAAACACCTCATGATACCACTTTCCACTTGGTAACACAAATAAAATCGTATCAACTCCATTTTTTTTATCAAGAAGTCATATCTCTGGAGCCCTCCCTGCTCCCACTTCATTCTGGAATTGCTATTCAGTTGGCCTTCTGCACAGTTGCTTCTGTCTTGGTTTAGATTTCTTGTCTTCCTCCTTCTTAATTTACACCCTCATTTTGCTTGAACATATTCTGCTGTAGCTTCCTGTGAAAGGGGGAGTAAATGGAAAATGTGATACCTTACATTCTAAACTAGCATGTTCTTCATTCACAATTAATTAACTGAATATAGGATTGTGGGTTGAAAATCACTTTTTATACTTAGAATTTGGAAGGCATTGTTCAATTGTCTTCAAGTTTCTGTAATTGGTATCCAGAGCACTGATGCCCTTCTGAGTCCTCTTTATAAGCAGTCTACTTTTGTTTTGTTTGTTTGTTTTTCTCTCTAGAAGCTTTTAGGTTCATTATCTGAGGTACAGTCTTTTTAAAATGTATTCTGGGTTGGGCACGGTGGCTCACACCTGTAATCCCAGCACTTTGGGAGGCCGAGGTGGGTGGATCACCTATGGTCAGGAGTTCAACACCAGCCTGGCCAACATGGTGAAACCCTATCTCTACTAAAAATAAAAACAAATTAGCTGGGCGTGGTAGCATGCGCCTGTAGTCCCAGCTACTTGGGAGGCTGAGACAGGAGCATTGCTTGAACCCTGGAGGCGGAGGTTGTGGTGAGCCAAGATCATGCCACTGCACTCGAGCCTGCACGACACAGCAAGACTCCATCTCAAAACAAAACAAAAAACAAATAAAATGTACTCTGATAGGTGCTCAGAAAACTTGTTCCTTAGTTTTGGGAAATATTCTTGTATTTTTTATGTGAGAGTTTTCCCTCTTTAGTCTCTATTCTTGCTTCCTGGAATTGTAGTTGCTTCAGTGTTAGGCCTTCTATGCCCATCCTTTTAATTTTTTAAACCTTTTTGCTTCTAATATTTATCTCATTTTACTACTTATGAGATTTCCCAAGTTTATCTTCTAAGTCTTATATCGAAATGTTTTTCTGCTGTTACATATTTATTTTCAAAAAGCAATTTGTATGTATTTTTCAGGCATCATCTTTTCTATTTGTTCAATTTGGAGTTTGAGGCTTTCCTCAAAGCCTGATAATCCTTATTTGTCTGTTTATATAAGAATAAGACACTTAAAAGCTAAGTGGAAGCTGTGTGTGTAGAGGCCAGGTGTGGTGATGGTGAGGCTTCCCTATTGTACAGTCAAGTGGCATCCAGGCTTACTGTTTACTGAGAACCTCCATGTGTCAGTGTCTATTGATCTTTTCTTGGGGATAGTTCAGTTTCTCCATGATGGATCCTTCAATTTCTTGCCTAGGCAATACAGACAGTCCCTGACTTACAATGGTTCGACTTATGATTGTTCACTTTTACAATGGTATGAAAGTGATACACATTCAGTACAAACCATAGGTCGAATTTTGGATTTTGATCTTTTCCCGAGCTAGCGATATGTGGTACCATACTCTCACACAATGCCAGGTAGCAGCAGTGAGCCACAGCTCCCAGTCAGCCAGGTGATCATGAGGGTAAACGTCCATACTCCGCAGTATACTGTAATTTTGCCCAACTATAGGCTAATGTAAGTCTTCTGAGGATGTCTAAGGGAGGCTAGGCTAAGCTATGATGTTTGGTAGGTTAGACATACTCAATGCATTTTTGATTTACGATGTATTCAACTACAAAGGGGTTAAGACACGTCACCTATTGTAAGTCAAAGAACATCTATATCAGCCTTGCTGCTGACATGCTAAAGCTAGACTGGGGAAGAGTAATTAGAGATCTCCATTTAGTATGTGGACGGTTGCTTAACTCACTTTCTGTTCCATCTGTGAATACCTGCACAAACACAAGCACAAGTATGTCCAGAGCCCACAACATTCACTTTGGTCTAGAGACTATGTCTCCTACTTATACGGGAGAGAGAGTTGCCTGGCTGTGCTGAGTAGGGATGGGACCTGGGAGTCTTTTGCATTCTCCTTGTTTTCAGCCCTATGCCAGCCTCTTCTGGCAGTTCTGCTAAAGAGCTCTTTTGGAGTTTTGTGGGGCAAAGTATTTTGCTTCTCTTCCATATCCCTCCCCTGTACGCTCTCAAGTATAATCTTTGCTTCTATTTGTCCTGTCCTCATTTATTAATACTAACTTCATCAAATATTGAGTTCTCGTTTCTGTTTTCTATGTTTTGGGGTTGTTTTTAGAACAAAGAGTATTCCAGTTGTCTGTTACTGAGTAACAAATCACCTCAATATTTAGTGGTTTAAACTAAGAAAAGTCATTTGTATTGCTCATGGAGTGCAGTGAGTGCCTTGTCTCTGTGTGATATCTCTCAGGGATCCCATCCATAGCACACCCTACATTGGCTAGAATATCAGACTGGAAGACTTATTTCATTCTTTGCAGGGTTTTGATTTTAGAATTTTAAATAATGAATTTCATAAGCTTATTGCCATCTAAAAGCTCAATTCCAAAAACTAAGATCTTCTAGAATTTGATGAAGAATTCTTTATTTTATCCATATAATTTGAGCTCTTGAAGACTTTGACCATTTCTTTTCTCAGTCTTTATCTATCTACTGTTGGGGTAATAATCTTTTTCTTACATCTCTTCTATCCCTGATTAGTTACTTTTTGAGGGGATCTTCTCTGATTCCACTTTTTCTTTGAGTCACGCACACAATACTTCTGTTGGTTATGAGGTTTGGCTATTTTCATCCTGCAAAGCCAGTAATTAAAATCACTATTTTAAGATAAACTGTACATTTCTCAGGCCCTAATTTCATATTTACTTATTTATATTGAAAAATCCAGTGAGGAAAATGTACACACATACTGTTTCATGTTCTTTGTTAGAAATCATATACTGTTGCCTGGTGCAGTGCCTCACATCTATAATTCCAGCACTTTGGGAGACCAAGGCAGGCGGATCACTTGAGGTCAGGAGTTCGAGACCAGCCTGGCCAATGTGATGAAACCCCATCTTTACCAAAAATACAGAAAATTAGCTGGGTATGGTAGTAGTACTGTGCTTACCATACCATAATGTAGCAATATTTTCTGGCGCCATCTTGGCTGACTGCAACCTCCGCCTTTTGGGTTCAAGCAACTCTCTTGCCTCAGCCTCACAAGTAGATGGGATTACAGGTGTCCACCACCATGCCTGGCTAATTTTTTGTATTTTCAGTAGAGATGGGATTTCACCATGTTGGCCAGGCTGGTCTCGAACTACTGACCTCAGGTGATCCACCAGCCTGGGCCTCCCAGAGTGCTGGGATTACAGGCGTGAGGCCCTGTGCCCAGCCTGATTTTTCTTTTCTTTATTCCTTTTCATGATTTTTTCACCAGTTTCCATCAATTTTGTGGCCTATTATAGATTTCAGTGGATGTGGATATAATTTTCCTTACATACTTTTTCCCAGTTTCAGATAAGTTGTATAAGATTTTTAATTTTTATTTATTTGTTTATAGTTGTTTTTCAGTTGAAGGGGTGAGGGAGAATAGGTGGAAAGAGACTATTCCGGTTTTCCATGTTATAAATTATCTGAGAGGGTACTAATGTTTTAATTGTTGTTCAAAGGAGAGTTTCTTGCTATGGCTTGGCAAAGAAGATTTTCAATGCTTTCAATCATGAATTTGTCTTAGGCCCTTTGCTTATATTACGTTTTACAGATCTGCGTATTTTTTAATTATACAAGTGCTTTTAGTAATAAGATTCTTACATTCCAGAAGTATTGTAAAGTAAAAAGTGAAAGCTCACATACCTTCTCCCCAGCATAGTAGGGTAATAATCACTGTATTCCAGACTGCTTTCTTTGCATACATAACTTTTTATAAAAATTAGAATCATACTATAAATGTTAGTCACAAGTTCCTTCTTCACAGTATCATAGACATGTGATACCGATGTTATTATAAAATTATTTTTTATTACAAAGTGATACATCTCATTGTAGAAAATTGGTGAGTGCCTTTAGTCTTTTCTTTATAAATATTTATATACCTAAGAGTGAAATCATATTGTTTGTTGTTTTGTGACTTGATTTGAATCTAAAAATATGAGCATTTTTCCACTCCGTCAAATATTTTCACATCTTTGCTATAACAAGTTTTTTTCTTATTACAAAGTATGTTTATTATAATGAAATGCTGAAAATACAAATAAAAAAGAAGAAATAGAATGTTCATCTAACTGGTGCATGTATCTATTTTTTATAATGTATTTTTCATTTTCTTACTGGTTTACATATTTAAGAAGATGCTCTTTGTCATATGCTGCCAGTATTTTTCCTTATTCCCAGTAGTATTTCCATGTCATTTACTGGGTATGTTTCGTTATATTTTACTTTTTTTGAGACAGAATCTCCCTGTGTCACTATGCTAAAGTGCAGTGGCGTGATCTTGGCTCCGCCTCCCAGGTTCAAGTGATTCTCTTGCCTCAACCTCCCAAGTAGCTGGGATTACAGGCACATGCCACCACGCCCAGCTAATTTTTGTATTTTTAGTAGAGATGGGGTTTCACCATGTTGGCCAGGCTGGTCTCGATCTCCTGACCTTGTGATCTGCCCGCCTCAGCCTCCCAAAGTGCTGGGATTACAGGCTTGAGCCACCACGCCCGGCTTTTTTTTTTTTTTTTTTTAAGATAGAGTCTTGTTCTGTTGCCAGGCTGGAGTGTAGTGGTGCAATCTCAGCTCACTGCGACCTCTGCCTCCCAAGTTCAAGTGATTCTCCTGCCTCAGCCTCCAAAGTAGCTGGGACTACAAGTGCGCACCACCACACTCAGCTGATTTTTGTATTTTTGGTAGAGATGGGGTTTCACCATATTGGCCAGGATGGTCTCGATCTCTTGACCTCGGGATCCACCACCTCGGCCTCCCAAAGTGCTGGGATTACAGGCGTGAGCCACCATGACCAGCCACTGGTGAATTCTTATTACCAGATCATTTAGATATCAGAAAGGTGGGGGGGCACAAATGATAAAAATAAGAGTCTAAGTAGAGATTCTAGAGAACTAAAATTTACTTAATGTCTACAATGCGCCAGGTGTTGTCTCAAGATTTTTTTTTTTTTTCCCATAGACAGGAATCACAATGTTGCCCAGGCTGGCCTCAAACTCCTGGGCTCAGGTGATCTTCCTGCCTCAGCATCCTAAGTAGCTATGGCTACAGGTGCGTGCCACTGTGCCTGGCTTGTCTTAAGGGTTTTATGTGTATTATCTTGCCCAGCATCAGATAGGTCAGAATTAGAGCCAGGATTCAAACTCTTGTTATTTTGGTTATGTAGCATATACTTTCCCCCAATATATTGCATCTCAAAATGCTTCTGGTGATATAGAAGAGTATGGGTTTGATCTATTAAGTGTCACCGTTGAGAACAGAACCTCATTGTAAGTATTTTGGTTTTTCACCTAGGGTATCGGTACAGCAATTGGAGAGCTGCCTCCATATTTCATGGCCAGAGCAGCTCGCCTCTCAGGTGCTGAACCAGATGATGAAGAATATCAGGAATTTGAAGAGATGCTGGAACATGCAGAGTCTGCACAAGTAAGAACAGTGGGGATAGAAAATAGAACACTTTACTTATTCCTAAAGAGGCTATTAAGGTAAAATTGTTAGTAGTTACTCTGAAGAACAAAACTGCTAAAGTAAAAAAAAAAAGAAAGAAAGAAAGAAAAATACTACTTGAGATAGAATATTTAGAAAGGTCAAAATATAAAAGATAATCTTGATCTTAGAATAGAAAATTACAGAAAAATGCAATAAGACAACTCTTAATACACTAAAACACATTATCAGAAACCAGGGTAAATTAATGTTGCCGGTGATGTTAAGGAGCTGAAACTTGCTTTCTCCATTGTTTGTTTAGAGATATTACCAAGCAGACTGCTGCTTTGAGTCCAAAATAATAGAACTTCTGAATTAATTGTTAAACATAACATCAAAGGCCAGATGTGGTAGCTCACTCCTGTAATCCCAGCACGTTGAGGACCCAAGGCAGGAGGATTGCATAAGCCCAGGAGTTTGAGGCTGCAAGTGAGCTATGATCATCCCACTGTACTCTGGCCTAAGCCACAGACCCTGTCTTTAAAAAAAAAAGAAAGAAAGAAATCTTATTATATGGCTATATCTATAGTGGCCCTTTCCTCCCTTGAAAGCAGCTTCATTCTGTATTCCACAGAGTGTACAGAGCTGCTGAAATGTTTGCTAGGGGAGTATATGAATTATATCAAATTCTTAAGTAGTTACTAAAACTTTAAACTAGTAAGCAGTATGTAGTAGTATTTATTACAATAGTAATAGTAGAACTTTTTCTTTCTTTGCTTCTTTCTTCCTTTTTTTTTTGTTTTGTTTTGTTTGTTTTTTATTCAGGGTCTCACTCTGTCACCCAGGCTGGAGTGCAGTGATATAATCATAGCTTTCTGCAGCTTCAAACTCTTAGGCTCCAACCAGGTGTGGTAGCTCATGCCTGTAATCCCAGCATTTTGGGAGACCAAGGTGGGCAGATCACTTGAGCCTCGGAGTTTGAGATCAGCCTGGGCAACAGCGAGACCTTGTCTCTACAAAAAATTTTTTGCTTTTTTTTTTTTTTTCTTTTTTCTCCCGGGTTGACGCCATTCTCCTGCCTCAGCCTCCCGAGTAGCTGGGACTACAGGCGCCCGCCACCTCGCCCGGCTAGTTTTTTGTATTTTTTTTAGTAGACACGGGGTTTCACAGTGTTAGCCAGGATGGTCTCGATCTCCTGACCTCGTGATCCGCCCTTCTTGGCCTCCCAAAGTGCTGGGATTACAGGCTTGAGCCACCGCGCCCGGCCATGCTAAGCTATAACTTTACCAACATCTGTCTAATCACATCTTATTGGTTATCATTTACAAATTCTTATAGTAATCAATTTAGCAAAGATCCAAAGTTTATCTTTGTTGCTGGGATCTGCTCATAGATAACGTGTATTTGGTAAAACCTCCAATTTGATAGAAGCAATAAAATATGGAAAAGTTGGGTCAACTATAGCTAAAACAGCAAATTAAGTAAAATCAGTAACTGTGAGTGGAAATTTAAATTTTAAGATTGCATGAGAATGAGTTAGAAAATATGGTTTTTTATTCTTGAAGGGAAAACCCTGTAGTAGAATAAGTTTATCAGCCAAAAAAGTGAAAACAAAACAAAAAAAAAACCACTTGGCTCTCATTGCTTTGCCATGTGCTCTCCAACTAGGTTAAATGCTGTATGTGATTTTACTAAGAAATTGTTGTGGCCAGGCGCGGTGGCTCATGCCTGTAATCCCAGCACTCTGGGAGGCTCACGCGGGTGGATCACCAGGTCAGGAGATCGAGACCATCCTGGCTAACGCAGTGAAACCCCGTCTCTACTAAAAAATACAAAAAATTAGCCGGGTGTGTTGGCGGGCGCCTGTAGTCCCAGCTACTCCAGAGGCTGAGGCAGGAGAATGGCGTAAACCCGGGAGGCGGAGCTTGCAGTGAGCCGAGATTTCCCCACTGCACTCCAGCCTGGGCGACAGAGTGAGACTCCATCTCAAAAAAAAAAACGAAAAAAGAAATTGTTGTTATGAAACAATTTTATTTGCTTGAATTCCAATGTTGACTAATGGTTGGATGTCATACTATAGATGTTTTAAGGGGGGAAAAAAAAGATGACTAAAGCATTTATTTGTATTCTGATTTATTATGATACCTGCTGTATTTTTCTGAGTACAATGTTGAGATTAGGCAGTATTTTTCCACTAAGCTGACTTCCTTTTGCTCTTGGCTTTCTATCATGTTTCCACTAGATGTCTGTGAGAGGCACACATGAATGAATGTAGCTTCCTCTGACCTTGAGCAATTTTAGCGTCATTTATAAAAGTTAGGTCTAGATAGCTGTTTATGTGCTTTGTTGACTATTTTATACAAGGTTTAATTATTATCTTTATGATCTTCTTTTCCTTCTTGGTTCCTGTGTTCTGTTAATGCTATCATCATCCTAACAATCGCTTTGGGTCAAAATCTGAGTCATCTGACTCCCGCCTTTCCTCCCGTCCCCAGTAATTAATTCCTTAAGGCCTGTTGATTCTATCTCCATAGTATCTTATATGCCCTCTCTTCTCCCTTCCCACTACTGGTTCAGGCCTTTATCAACCCTTACCTAAATATTGCCAGTGGCTTCCTAGTAGGACTACTCTTTACTAGTTTTTTTCTCCCAATCTTTTCCCACACAAAGTAACCAAAATAATTTTCTGAAAAATATCTCTACTTGTGGAACGTTGCTGCTCAAAAATCTGTGATGGCTCCCACTGTGTATAGAGTGAAATCTAAACTATTTAACCCAGTTTTCTTCATTACTTGGCCCCAACCTACAACTATTTCTGATTTCCCTTTAACAGTTTTTTATCCTCTGCATTGATGGTTTTCAAGTTGAACTTTAAAAAGCTGCTAGAATACCCATTCAACATCAAAAATTGTGTGTGTGGGGGTGTGTGTGTGTGTGATTGGAGGGAGGGAGGGAGAGAAGGAGGGAGGGAGGGAGGGAGGAAGAGGGAGATTTCTTTTAATTAAAGAACTCTGAAATTTTTAAGTTTAAAAATTACTGACCTGATCATTTGCAATAATTTAACTTTTTCCTCCACCACTGTACGGTATTGTTCTTTTTCATAACTTTACTTAGTGTGTCATTTCTTCCCATCTGCATGTCTACTTTTTCAGTTTTCTTACCTTTCGATTTATGTGCTGCTGGCTTCTTTGTGAACTATTTTATGATTCCCTTCCTACCCCTACCTCAACCCCTTCGCTCCTCTCAAATTGTCTCTGAATTCCTATCTCAGCCCAGCTATGTCTTTCTTGTGTCACTTATCACATTCTACCTTCTCTTAAAACTATTTATAGACTTTTCTTATCTCTCTAGGAGTCTATAAACTCCTTCAGAAGGGGGCTTAAAAATGCGTGTATTTTCAACAATGCCTGCCTACTCTTGCACATACTACTCATGCAGTGGATACTTTGAATAGATGATGAAATAACAGTAAGAAAAAGTGTAGCATTACATGAAACATGTCCATTAATATTCAGTCTTATTTTGCTGTAAAATGTAATTGAACACCAGTAATTTTACAAAGAAAGGAAGATTTAACTGTTTTGCATCTTTGAGTTTAATAGTCATCTGAGAGCAATTGTCATCTGAAGATAATGTAAAAGACACCAAGTTAAATGACTTGCAAATTTTTTTAGACTTGGAAATTTTAATTCACATTGAGTAAAACAACTCTTGTAAAATTATATACTTTATACTTCAGAAATAAGTGAAGATTCTTGTGATTTGTTTATTCTCTAAGCTATATAACCAAAAAGGAAAATTAAAGATACTTTAAGAATAAAAGAATTTGAAAAATAAAAGAACTTATTTGCATGATGTATCCTGAAAAATTAGGGCAGCCAGTATTACTGAAATAATGGAGGAGTCTGGGACTGGTTGTGGTATTTTTGTATTTAAAGCTTACACAACAGAGGAGAAATGTTGTTGTACATATTTACTTACAAGAATATGTTTTGAATAAGTTTAGTTTCCTAAATGCCATCTGTTTTAATGACCTGCTACTTGGATTCTTTCTCACAGTGTTAGGTTGCTGACTATGTGAAATTTCCTGCTGCTGCTTATTGCTATCAGAATAGGAAATTTAAAATTAAATCAGAAATGTAAAAGTCTTAAAACTTCACGTTTTCAAAGAATATCGTGAAAACATATTCAGGCTCATGCCTGTAATCCCAGCACTTTGGGAGGCCAAGGCAGGTGAATCATTTGAGGTCAGGGGTTCAAGACCAGCCTGGCCAGCATGGTGAAACCTTGTATCTACTAAAAATACAAAAATTAGCTGGGCATGATGGCAGGCACATGTAATCCCAGCTACTTGGGAGGCTGAGGCACGAGAATTGCTTGAACCAGAGAGGCGGAGGTTCCAGTGAGCCGAGATCACACCACTGCACTCCAGCCTAGGTGACAAAGTGAGATTCCATCTCAAAAAAAAAAAAAGAATGTGAGTTTTTTTCCCTCTATTTTCCTATCAATTAGCTTGTCTTTCTGTTGAGTATCGTTCATGAGTCTGCAGACCATTTTAGGCTGAATATTTCCCCAAAGGCTATTTTGTAGTTTTGGAGTTTAATCTTACTTTAAGGGAACATTTTTAGGTTCTATTTAGGACTATAGTAATTAAAGTAATTAATACTCAATAATTGCTACCTACTCTGTATATTGAAGCTAAATCCCCAAATTGAGTTTTAATACTAGCATCTTTTACCTTACTAATTTGTATTAAATTTAAGGCTGAAAAAAGTCTTATTTTTTAGCTTAATAGAATCTTTGTCCTTTTCAGAAGTTTCTAGCTATTTACATTATTTTACTAGTGAAAATATAAAACCAAAAAACAGTTTATCCATTGTAATGGTAGTTCTCATTCTTATGACCAATGCCTTTTTTTAAATATAGTAAAATAAAATAAACATTTATCTAGTGAACATCCCTTTCCAAAGTATAGGGTCAAAGTGAAGGATTCTTTTAATAATGATAGAATATGTGTTTGATCATTTGAGTTTAAAGACTATGGGAAAGGAATTGATAAGATTATTTACATACTCATGAAAAAGTGCTTTGGCATTCCACTAATGCTATTCTCTTAAGCACATTTTCCTATGAAGTGTGTGCAGTTGCAGTTACCTACACTGTGTCAATGCCTGCCGGTTTTTCCTGCTGTGAAGTTTTTCCTTTACATATACAGATTCATGAAAGAGTTTATGGTGTAGATGATCTGAAACTAAACAGGACACATTTTCATACACTTCAGTACCATTTGAACACTCTGGGTGTCAGTTGTTGCTGGGACCTGTTTTTGACTCTGATGAACCTTTACTGGTTGTGGTTTGTCTGGCCATCACATGACTTCTCTGAAAATTCCCCCTCCCCTTCATTTCCAGTAAACTGTTTGAGCAGGAGTGAGTCACAGTGAAACCAGCTTCCCTGTAACCACAGGGCTTGTTAAAGAATTTGTCAACGTGGACTCTAGAGGGTTTGCATTAAGCTTTGCAGTAACTGTTATGGTTTGTGTTCCATCAGGAGTTCCACAGAAAAGCTTCCTGCTTGCAGGATCTCTTGCTTGTTTGCGAAGAGTTAAAACTGATAAACTTTACCGTAGTGAATATGAGAGACACATGTTAAACACACTTCTTTATCATTAAAGGCATTGTCAAAACTACCAAGAATTAGTGTAGTTTCTCTTTTCATAATCAACCAACCACACCCCAATAATGTTTAGTTTTTGAAAAGGCGGGCCTGGTAGATAGTCTTTCACAGTTGGCTCATGATTTTATCACAAAGTACCATCAAAATTAAGCAACTTTAAGTGGTCTTGATCGATTCTGTTACAGGATATTTTGACTATTCGCGCAGTTAGGTGTGGGTACCAAAGGTAACTTACTTGCATTTTATTCGTCAAGAAAAGGTAGCACTTAGAGTAATTCTGGAGTTGTAATGTCTAAGCACACTTAGCATGATTTATAGTGGAATTCTTCATGCCCCTTTTACTTGCTTTCTCTAGAAGCATTTACTTTATTTTGAACTCTTGCTACCTCACTCACAGACGTTAATCTTTCTCCCTTTTAATTTCTTCTATTTCTTTAACTCATTCGCATATTATCAACAAGGAAGGACAGTTGCAATGTGATGCAAGCTGTTGATTGAATGGTCAATGGGAAACTTGTCTTCTCACCATACTCTTTTTACATGCACATTACTGTATTTAGCCTTGTCACCTTTAGCTAGACTTACTTATTTAAAAAATAAATTTAGGCCAGGCACAATGGCTCACGCCTGTAATCCCAGCACTTTGGGAGGCCAAGGCAGGTGGATCACCTGAGGTCAGGAGTTTGAGACCAGCTTGGCCAACATGGTGAAACCCCATCTCTACTAAAAATACAAAAATTAGTCAGGTGTGGTGGCAGGCGCCTGTAATCCTGTCTACTCAGGAGGCCGAGGCATGAGAATCGCTTGAACCAGGGAGGCAGAGGATGCAGTGAGCTGAGATCGCACCACTACACTGCAGCGTGGGTGACAGAGTGAACTTTGTCTCAAAAAATAATAATAATAATTAATTTAGTGAAAACTTTTAAACTCAACCTCCTAAAAATTACTTTTATTCTGCTTACACTTTTGTAACAAAATAGGAAAAACATTCTAGAAAATGTTGAAGCTAGTTATTCCTCACAGGAAAAAAATATACAATAATGAAGTTTAAAATTGTTTATGTGCTAACCATGCTGTCAGTCATCAAACTAAATTAAAAAAAAATTGTTTTGATGACAAAGCAATCAGCATTGAAACCAGATGATTTTCAAATGAAAATAAGAGGTTAATACAGCCTAATCATTAATAAGGAAAGTAAGAATAAATATTTAAGGTTTTTCTTGTTAGGTTGCTTTGCACATTGGAGTAGAAAATAGTTTTGGGCCGAGCGCGTTGGCTTAGGCCCGTAATCCCAGCACTTTGGGAGGCTGAGGCAGCGGATCACAAAGTCAGGAGCTCCAGACCAGCCTGGCCAAGATGGTGAAACACTATCTCTACTAAAAATACAAAAATTACTCGGGTTGTTGGAGGGCGCCAGTAGTCCCAACTACTCAGGAGGCTGAAGCAGGAGAATCACTTGAACGCAGGAGGCGTCGGTTGTAGAGAGCTGAGATCCCGCCACTGCACTCCAGCCTGGGTGATAGAGAGAGACTCACTCTCCAAAAAAAAAAAAAAGAGAGAGAGAAGAGAAAAGAAAATCATTTCGTGGCCAGGCATGGTGGCTCACACCTGTATTCCCAGCACTTTGGGAAGCCGAGGCGAGCGGATTACCTGAGGTCAGGAGTTCCAGACAAGCCTGGCCAATAATGGCGAAACCCTGTCTCTACTAAAACTACAAAAAAATTAGCTGGGTGTTCTGGTGGGTGCCTATAGTCCCAGCTACTTGGGAGGCTGAGGTAGAAGAACTGCTTGAACTTAGAGGCAGAAGTTGCAGTGAGCTGCGATCACGCCACTGCACTCCAGCCTGGGCAACAGAACTAGACTCCATCTAAAAAAGAAGAAAGAAAGAAAGAGAGAGAGAGAGGGAGGGAGGGAGGGAGGGAGGAAGAAAGGAAGGAAAGGAAGGAAGGAAGGAAGGAAAGAAGGAAAGAAAGAAAGAAAGAAAATAATTTTCTCTTATGTCGGCGTGTTCTTTTCACTTCCACACCTGTTTGCAGATACGGGGGCGGAAAAAGCACTGGATAAGCATTAGGTTACCTTTGTTAAACTAAAGGGTTTTTTTTGTTTTTTTTGTTTTTTTTTATTTTTTCAGTTTTGTGTTTCAAGCACCTTTTATAAAATGCCTTTAGAAAGGCCCCTTTTGGGCCGGGCACCGTGGCTCTCGCCTGTAATCCTAGCACTTTGGGAGGCCGAGGCGGGCAGATCATGAGGTCAGGAGACTGAGACCATCATGGCTAACACGGTGAAACCCCGTCTCTACTAAAAATATAAAAAATTAGCCTGGCGTGGTGGCACGTGCCTGTAGTCCCAGCTACTAGGGAGACTGAGGCAGGAGAATCCCTTGAACCCAGGAAGCAGAGATTGCAGTGAGCCAAAAAAAAAAGACAAGAAGAAAAGAAAGGCCCCTTTTGGCTGAGCTCTGTGGCTTATGCCTGTAATCCCAGCACTTTGGGAGGCCAAGGTGGGCAGATCACGAGGTCAGGAGTTCGAGACCAGCCTGACCAATATGGTGAAACCCCATCTCTACTAAAAATACAAAAACTGGCTGGGCATGGTGGCATGCACCTGTAGTCCCAGTTACTCAGGAGGCTGAGGCAGGAGAATTGCTTGAATCTGGAAGGCAGAGGTTGCAGTGAGCCAAGATTTTGCCACTGCACTCCAGCGTGGGTGACAAAACAGGTCTCAAAAAAAAAAAAGGCCCCTTTATTGAAACTTGGACCAACAGACTACTTACACTTCTTTATTTTTGCTTATGAGTTTGTAAATCAGTAACATGCTAAGTACAAACCCACCGTGTTACATAACTGCTTAGTGCTTTGAGGGGTACATCAGAGTTTAATGGGAGACCTGGACAGCAGAAAACTATTTTACTCATTTCCTATTGCAAAGGTGCCTTTCTTTCTAATTAGCCAAGATATTTGGTTTGTCATGATCAATCTGCAGTTCTTTCTGTCTTTTTTTTTTTTTTTTTTGAAGCAGAGTGTCGCTCTGTCACCCAGGCTGGAGTACAGTGGTGTGATCTTGGCTCACTGCAACCTCCACCTCCCGGGTTTAAGCGATTCTCCTGCCTCAGCCTCCCAAGTAGCTGGGACTACAAGCACACGCCACCACGCCCAGCTATTTTTTTGTATTTCTAGTGGAGACAGGATTTCACCATATTGACCAGGCTGGTCTGGAACTCTTGACCTCAGGTGATCTACCCACCTCAGCCTCCCAAAGAGCAGGGATTACAGACATGAGCCACCGTGCTCAGCTCCAATCTGCAGTTCTTTCTTGCTTAGTATTTAAGGAGATTTCCCTCAATAGAGTCTCCTTCCCATTTTTGCTATCTTACAACTTCAAAATATGACTATCATGCTTTTAAACTAAGGCCCTATGAAGAGATCTAAAGAAATGGGTATGATAATTCATTCAGTGTTCCCTTCAAAAGTAGGGATATATTTTAGACTTTTTTGCCCCATTCCCTGACATGGGTCTGCATCGATTCACTTATCTAAATTTCTAAAAATTTGTATTTTTACTACTTGTAGTAAAGACTGTAAGTTGATAGCCCATCATATAAAGCAGTGCTTCCATTTTGTTTTAAATTTACCTCTCTTAAGGTATAAAGTTTAGCCAGGCACAGGGTGGCTCAGGCCTGTAATTCCAGCACTTTGGGAGGCCGAGGCAGGCAGATCACTTGAGATCAGGAGTTTGAGACTAGCCTGGCCAACATGGTGAAACTCCGTCTCTGCTAAAAATACAAAAATTAGCCAGGCAATAGTGGCATGTGCCTGTAATCCCAGCTACTGGGGAGGCTGAGGCAGGAGAATCACTTGAACTCAGGGGGCAGAGGCTGCAGTGAGCCACGATCGCGCCACTGCACTCCAGTCTGGGCGACAGAGCAAGACTCCGTCTCAAAAAAAAAAAAAAAAGTTATAACGTTTACACTCAGTTATTCTCATATTGTAAAATTTGTCAGATACTTCTCATTTCCTCTCATACTTTTCATAGCTTTATGGAGTTCACTTAGCTTCCTCTTCAGCCTTTCTAGAGAATGTAATTATTCACTTTTTGTGTCCAACAGCCCCCAAATCTCAATTATTTTTTCCATGGACCTTTATCTAATCCGTTTATATCTCTCCTAGCATGAAATCATAACTGCACATGATGAAAGTCACAACTGCACATGATTTTCCAGAGGCAATTGCCACATAACTGTACTCATTTTTCATATTTCTAAAATCATGGGCCTGTTTAGCAATGCATTTTGCTGACATTTTTAATAAACAATTTAAGATTGCTCCCAGTTCCCTTTTTTTTTTCTTTTTTCTTTTTCTTTTTTTTTTTTTTTTTGAAACAGCATCTCACTCTGTCACCCAAGCTAGAGTGCTCACTCCTCCACTTCCCTGGTTCAAGTGATTCTCCTGCCTCTGCCTCCCTAGTAACTGGGATTACAGGCCACCACGCCCAGCTAATTCTGTATTTTTAATAGAGACGGGGTTTCACCATGTTGGCCAAGCTGGTCTCAAACTCCTGACCTCAAATGATCTGCCCACCTTGGCCTCCCAAAATGCTGGGATTACAGGCATGAGCCACCATGCCTGGCCCCATTGTTTTATGTTTAAATAAGTTTTCCCTAAACATGTTATCTTACCGTTGTCTATATTGGAGATGACCTGCCACTTGCTTGCTGAAGTGTGCAAAGTCTTTCAGTTTACTTTCATGAATTTAGCATCTCCTACTTTAGATATAATTTCAACTGTAGATTTGGAACTTAAACTCTGCATTTCTTTTTCCAGGGCCATTTATAAATTTGTTAAGATTAATTCTATTGGCTGGGTGCCGTGGCTCATACTTATAATCCCAGCACTTCGGGATACTGAGGTAGGAGGATCGCTTGAGCCAAGGAGTTCAAGGCCAACCTGGGCAACATAGTGAGACCCCATATCTAAAAACAAAAAAAGTTGAAAAATTAATCAGACATGATGGCATGCACCTATAGTCCCAGATACTTAGGAGGCTGAGGCAGGAGGATTGCTTGAGCCCAAGAGGTCAGGGTTGCAGTGAACTATGATGGTACCACTATACTCCAGCTAGACGGCAGAGCAAGACTCTGTCTCAAAACCAAAAAAAAGATTGGCTCTACCTCAGAAAAGAATGTCACTGTTGACATTTCCCATAATAGAGAAGTTCCCATTTATCTTTTTCCTTTGTTTTTAGTCTCTTAAGTTTCCTGTCTCTGACTGTTTTGTGAATTCCATACAGATTTAGTTTTCATAGCTTTGCATGTTTAAGTCAAGTTATCTCACTATTTTGACTTTTTTCTTTTTTTCTCCACAGACTAGTATTATTGTTATGTTTTATACATAGCAGATTGTCCTCTACTGTTTTTTTAAATTTCAGTTTAATCTAAATAATTATCAGATGAGTGGCTGGGCATGGTGGCTCATGCCTGTAGTCCCAGCACTTTGGGAGGCTGAGGTGGGAGAATAACTTGGAGCCCAGGAGTTCAAGACCAGGCTGGGCAAAATAGTAACACCCCCATCTCTTTTTTTTTTTTTTTTTTTTTTTTTTTGAGACAGAGTTTCACTCTTGTTGCCCAGGCTGGAGTGCAATGGCACAGTCTTGGCTTACCACAACCTCTGCCTCCCGGGTTCAAGCAATTCTCCTGCCTTGGCCTCCCAAAGTGGTAGGATTATAGGGATGTGCTACCATGCCCAGCTAATTTTGTAATTTTTTTTTTAGTAGAGATGGGGTTTCTCCATATTGGTCAGGCTGGTCTTGAACTCCCGACCTCAGGTGATCCGCCCATCTTGGCCTCCCAAAGTGCTGGGATTACAGGCATAAGCCACCACGCCTAGCCTCTATTAATTTTTTTAAAAATAATTTTGAAAAACTGTCATATGAGGAATTACTGGCTTCAGACAGGAAAAAGAGAGAAAAAGGAAATTACTTGTGTAATATATCCCTTTATTTATTTCTATGCAGTAATAAATCTTGCATACTCAGATATTTTCCCTGAGTGTCTAGAGCACTTGTCCTTCTTGGGCTACAGAGTCCATTCTTATTCCTAATAGAAGTTAGGCAGGCACCCATCTGAGTTTGAGTGGATGCCAGCTGCCTAAGAATTACCGTGTCTGGTGTATGTGTGTGTGAGATGGAGTCTTGCTCTGTCGCCCAGGCTGGAGTGCAGTGGCGTGATCTTCGCTCACTGCAGCCTCCACCTCCCAGGTTCAAGCGATTCTCTTGCCTCAGCCTCCTGAGTAGCTGGGATTACAGGTGCGCACCACCACACCCATTTAATTTTTGTATTTTTAGTAGAGACAGGGTTTCATCTTGTTGGTCAGGCTGGTCTTGAACTCCTGACCTTGTGATCCGCCTGCCTGGGCCTCTCAAAGTGCTGGAATTACAGGCATGAGCCACTGCGTTTGGAC
>NW_012117043.1:3990127-3993999 GCF_000951035.1 Colobus angolensis palliatus | reverse complement strand
GAAAAGGAAGCTGCAGATACTGGCCAATTTTAATGCTGGTAACTGGGCTGGAATAAGAAAAGGAGGGAGAGAGAGCAGTGTATGCTTGTGTGAACTTGTAAGAATAACTTACTTTATATCTGAACATGGTAATAAATACTAGAGCCAGCCCCCGAGAAGGCCTCCTGAAACCGTGTTTCTTCCATCTCATTTTTCCTCCTAGACTATATAAGAAATGTTTTATGTCTAGGTTATTTGTGAGTTTTAAGATTAGTAATCATAGTGAAATAATCATTACAGGTGTAAATAACTAAACAATTTCCTCCTAAAGGACCAACATTCAGGAGAAGTAATAGCACCCATTTCTACTTTCTTGTGTTGGAGGATTTGGTAAACTCATCGCTGGCACTACAAGGCAGATTTGATAATTTTTTTTTTTTTGAGATGGAGTTTTGCCCTTGTCTCCCAGGCTAGAATGCAATGGCATAATCTTGGCTCACCACAACCTTCTCCTGCCTCAGTCTCCCAGGTAGCTGGGATTACAGGCATGCGCCACCACGCCCAGCTAATTTTGTATTTTTAGTAGAGACAAGGTTTCTCCATTTTTGTCGGGCTGGTCTTGAACTCCCAACCTCAGGTGATCCGCCCGCCTCAACCTCCCAAAGTGCTGGCATTACAGACGTGAGCCGCCGCGCCCGGCCTTTTTTTTTTTTTTTTTTCTTTTAGACAGAGTTTCACCTTTGCTGTCCAGGTTGGAGTACAGTGGCACGATCTCGATCTTGGGTCACTGCAACCTCCAGCTCCTAGGTTCAAGCGATTCTTCTTCCTCAGCCAGAACTCCCTTCTCATAGATTGTCAGCATGACCTACTCTCTCACCTCCTGAGCAGCTGGGATTACAGACATGTGCCACCATGCTCGGCTAAGTTTTGTGTTTTTCATAGAGATGAGGTTTCACCGTGTTGGTCAGGCTGGTCTCGAACTCCTGAGTTCAAGTCATCCATCCGCCTCAACCTCCCAAAGTGCTGGGATCACAGACGGGAGCCACTGTGCCTGGCCAATCATTTTTTGATTCTTAATATATTTTCCTTCTTTCTCTCCCTTCCATTTTACAGACCCCTTATGTCTTTGATATGAACATGTTTCTTTTATGTTTTTTAAAATTAAAAACAATGGTCGGGCATGGTGGCTCATGCCTGTAGTGCTAGCGCTTTGGGAGGCCAAGCCTCCCAAAGGATCACCTGAGCTTAGGAGTTCAAGACCAGCCTGGACAACATGGTGAAACCCTCTCTCTACCATTTAAAAATTATAAAAATAAAAAATAATAATAAAATTTAAAACAAAACAAAAATCTCTTATTTTCGTTGTAAGATTGCACTAGTAATTGTGCTCATTATAAAGTCCAACTGGGTAGATAAAATAAATCAGGCAAGATATTTTACTTCACTGGCTATCAGGTGTTTTTTGTCTCTTGACATTTCTCTTGACATTTACTAAGCAGTATAACTTCAATCTAAACAATTTTGTCTCATAAACAGTTTTGTTTATGGTGGTAGACATTATTATCATCATTTTACAGAAAAGATGAACAAACTGCGATTCAGAGAACCTAAAAGATTTAGTGTTGTCACTAAATCTTTTTTAGTGATAAAAAAGATTTTTTGGCCGGGCGCGGTGGCTCAAGCCTGTAATCCCAGCACTTTGGGAGGCCGAGACGGGCGGATCACGAGGTCAGGAGATCGAGACCATCCTGGGTAACACAGTGAAACCCCGTCTCTACTGAAAAATACAAAACACTAGCCGGGCGAGGTGGCGGCCTGTAGTCCCAGCTACTTGGGAGGCTGAGGCAGGAGAATGGCGTAAACCCGGGAGGCAGAGCTTGCAGTGAGCTGAGATCCGGCCATTGCACTCCAGCCTGGGCGACAAAGCGAGACTCTGTCTCAAAAAAAAGAAAAGATTTTTTATCACTTAAAATCATTTTTTTATCACACGATTTTTATCAATAGTGTCATTTTGATATCATTAAAAACCATGTAATTGCTGGTGTTTGTATTGTTCCTCTCTATAGCACTTTTTATCTTTCTTGGTTTTGCTCTCCCTTGCTTTGTAGGTTTCATCCATCCCTCTTTCCTCTTCCCTTTTTACTTACTGCACCCTCTGCTTCCATACACATACCCTAGATTAGGTATCTCTGAAGGGAAAAAACTCGCCAGAACCCTCTTCTCATAGATTGTCAGCATGACCTACTCTCTCACCTCCTTGAGAATTCTGATGTTTTGGATCACCTTTCCTCTGAAGCCTTTCCTGACTGTCCTATTTAGTTTTCATCTCCTCCCACTAGAATATAAACTCCATGAGGTTCCAGATTGTTATCAGTGTGATTTAGTGTTGTATTCTCAGCTCCTACAACATTTGGCATGTAGTAAACACTTGTTAAACATATACTGAATGAATGTATGAACGAATCACTATGTTCTCATCTTTGGATTCCTTATTACCTTGCACATAGTAGTTATCAGGTTTATTCAGTTAAATTTAATTGCTTTTAAATAAGAATTCTGATTTCTGAAAAAGGTTTCAATTTTGTCTTCCCAAATTGAGTGTGAGAAAAAAAGTACGTATTTTTTCTAAGCAATTATCTCTCTTTTCCTAAGGAAATTGGAAGTAACTTTCAAAATGTTATAAGTTGTTTTTCTAAAACTTAGCATTTAAAATATTTAAAGCTTATTCATTCCTCATTTTCTTGCTTTAGCTTATTCAATCCTCATGCTAATTCTGACAGACACACTCTTTTTTTTTTTTTTGAGACGGAGTCTTGCTCTGTCGCCCAGGCTGGAGTTCAGTGGCGCGATCTCAGCTCACTACAAGCTCCGCCTCCCGGGTTCCCGCCATTCTCCTGCCTCAGCCTCCCGAGTAGCTGGGACTACAGGCGCCCGCCACCTCGCCCGGCTAATTTTTTGTATTTTTAGTAGAGACGGGGTTTCACCATGTTAGCCAGGATGGTCTCGATCTCCTGACCTCGTGATCCGCCCGTCTCGGCCTCCCAAAGTGCTGGGATTACAGGCTTGAGCCACCGCGCCCGGCCCAGACACACTCTTTCGAACCATCTGTACAAAAGGAAAATCACTTAGATTTTTTTCAGTTGACAGTTATTATCAGTTGGCAAAATGGAAGCAATATTAAGAATAATTTGATTTATAGTCACTTTTAAAAACTGGCACCATCTACTACAGTTAAGCATACACATACCGTGTGATCCAGCAATTCCATTTGTAAGTCTATACTCACCAGAAGGATATGCCAGAAGAAACGTAACAAGCATGTTCATAGCAGCGTTATTTATAGTAACTCAAAATTTCCTTCCTGTAGGAGATAGCTTAAAAAAGAAAAATAAGGCCTGGCACTATTGCTCACGCCTGTAATCCTACCACTTTGAGAAAACAAGGCAGGCGGATCACGAGGTCAGGAGTTCCAGACTAGCCTGGCCAGCATGATGAAACCCCGTTTCTACTAAACTACGAAAAATAGCCGGGCATGGTGGCACGCGCCTGTAGTCCGAGCTACTAGGGAAACTGAGGCAGGGGAATCGCTTGAATCCGGGGGACAGAGGTTGTGGTGAGCCAAGATCACGCCACTGCACTCCAGCCTGGCGACATAGCAAGACTTTGTCTCAAAAACAAAAAAAAGAAAAGAAAAATAAAAAATAAAAAGGTTTTTTAAAATAATAGCTCAAAACTGGAAGCAACCCTAATGTCCAACAACAATAGAATAAATTGTGATATACCTATACAATGGTATAATATGGCCGGGCGCGGTGGCTCAAGCCTGTAATCCCAGCACTTTGGGAGGCCGAGGCGGGCGGATCACGAGGTCAGGAGTTCGAGACCAGCCTGAC
>NW_012117043.1:3987821-3989875 GCF_000951035.1 Colobus angolensis palliatus | reverse complement strand
AAATGGAATAATATGTAATATCTGCAGCAAATTGATTACTGCCACATGCAACAGCATGGATGAATCACCTGGGCATAATATAATGTTAAGCTAACGAAGCCAGACATAAAAGAGGACATACTGTATAATTCCATTTATATAAAGTTCAGGCCAGGCACAGTGGCTCACACCTATAATCCCAGCACCTTGAGAGGCTAAGGCAGGCAGATCACCTGAGATCAGGAGTTCAAGACCAACCTCACCAACATCGTGAAACCTCTACTAAAAAAATACAAAAATTAGCTGGGTATGGTGGCACGGGCCTGTAGTTCTAGTTATTCAGGAGGCTGAGGCAGGAGAATCACTTGAACCCTGGAGTAGGAGGTTGCAGTGAGCTAAGATCGCACCATTGCAGCCTGGGCAGCAAGAGCAAAACTCCCATCTCAAAAAAATGAAATAAAATATGATAAAATAAATTTAAAAAATAAAGTTCAAAAATAGGAAAAGCTAAATCTGTGGTAATGGAAGCCAATGTTAGTGGTTATTTTGCAGGGAGTAATTACTAGGAGTGCCACCAGCAGGATTTCTGGAGTTCTGGTAATGTTCTATATCTGGATCTTAGTAGTGGTTACATGGGTGTGTTGTAAATTTCCATTAAGATGTATATTTTAGATTTGTATGCTTTACTGTATATGTTATGCCTTAGATTAAAAAACTACTCGTATTATTCTGTCCTGCACCCTGCCCACGTAAATTTGGTAACAGAAATACATCTATACATCAAGAAATCCGTATAATCCTGATCTTAACCCAGAAATAATTGATAGCATCCTATTTTTGGCACAACACTCTGAAATGTGTGGTGTTCACAGTGGATTATATATTTCCTGTGTGTTTAAGTGAAAACAATTTGTGTTGATCAGTTCTCACGTAATTTCTGAAAGGTATAATTTGGATAAAGCATCATGAGACCTACTACAGGCACAGCTGCCTCTAGATCAATGACTTTTTTACTTTTTTTTTTAAACTGTAGCCAACAGTACAAAATACATTGTGCTTAGCAACCCGGAGCCAATTTGTGTGTAACTAGAATAAATGTTTCGTGAAACAGTATTTACTTCCATTGCTTATGAGATCTCACCATATTATTCTGTTCATTAAAATGCGAGATGTAAGGCGTTCTTTGCTTCTGGTAGTTTTTAGTTATACCTGCATTGATTTTGATAGATATGAGAACTTATGTTTATATTGCGTGTTTTATATATAGTCTCTTCTTAAAACTTCTAAATTTCTAAGTTATTTTCCGAATAAAATGTCCTTGCTTTTATGAAATGTGTGCATGTGATGTATTCTGCTTACAGTATTATGTAGAGTTTTACCCTAATTTCTGATATGTATAGAAATACCAGTGACCACCTCTGATTTTACAGTTGGCTTTATCTAACTGTGTAAGGCATCAGCTGGATATTAAAACGTTTCATTTTCAGGAATAGTTACACAACTCAGTTCTAATCACTTTTTGTCCTTAAATGGGTGTGCATTTTGTTATCCAACATCTTATAGGTAATAATTTAAAATTTACTAACTATTTTCTTACTTTTACAATCACTTTTATTTCCACAATATCCCTACTTTTTTGGTAATTCTAGAATTTATTTCCTAACCACAGTCTTTATCCCATGACTTTATTATGTTATAATTCAATAACAATAAATAATGTGTGACTTAAAAATATGCTTCACCTGGCCGGGCACAGTGGCTTGCACCTGTAATCCCAGCACTTCGGGAGGCCGAAGCGGGAGGATCACCTGAGGTCAGGAGTTTGAGACCAGCCTGGCCAACATGGTAAAACCCCATCTCTACTAAAGATACAAAAAGTAGCCTGGTGTGGTGACAGGCCCCTGTAATCCCAGCTACTCCGGAGGCTGAGGCAGGAGAATCGCTTGAACCCAGGAGGCGGAGGTTACAGTGAGCTGAGATCCTGGGGGATAAGAGTGAGACTTCATCTCAAAAAAAAAGGCCGGGCGCGGTGGCTCAAGCCTGTAATCCCAGCACTTTGGGAGGCCGAGACGGGC
>NW_012117043.1:3983405-3987046 GCF_000951035.1 Colobus angolensis palliatus | reverse complement strand
TTTCACCGTGTTAGCCAGGATGGTCTTGATCTCCTGACCTCGTGATCCGCCCGTCTCGGCCTCCCAAAGTGCTGGGATTACAGGCTTCAGCCACCGCGCCCGGCAGTTATTAGGGTCTTAATAGCAAGTTATTGTTTCAGACTCATTGTCTGCTATGGTGAAAAAACTTAAATTATTACATCATCATGACAAGTCATTCCATTTCTGCTTTATAGTTTTCATTGATTGGCGTTCATATTTGACTAGCACACAGAAACCAGCAGTTAATTTTTAGGTGGCGCAAGTTTCACAAATAGACTATATTTTAACATACATTTCCATTACACATGAGGAATCAGTATTGAAACAGTTGCTCTGAGGCTTTTAATATAGGCTGTTAAATCACTTCAGCTCCAAATGCAAAAGAAAGCATTATTAGCTCAGTAGTTTTAATATATACAGTCATATACCACATAACAGCCTTTCAGTCAGTGATGAACTGCGTGTCTGACAGTTTATAATGGGGCTGAAAAATTCCCATCACTTAGTGACATAGTAATGTAGCACAACACATTGTTACATGTTTGTGGTAATGCTGGTGTAAACAAACTTATTATGCTACCAGTCATATAAAACTATAGCACATACAGGCTGGGCACAGTGGCTCATGCCTATAATCCCGGCATGTTAGGAGCCTGAGGTAGGTGGATCACGAGGTCAGGAGTTCGAGACCAGCCTGGCCAGCATGGTGAAACCCCGTCTCTACTGAAAATACAAAAATTAGCTGGGCCGTGTCTGTAATCCCAGCTACTCAGGAGGGTGAGGCTGGAGAATTGCTTGAATTCTGTATACATACAGTGTATATAGTACATAATACTTGACAGTAAATGAACTGTGTCATTGGTTTATATATTTACTGTACTATACTTTTATTTTGTGTGTGTGTGTACGTTGAAGGGGGGGATCATCTTGCTCTGTTGTCCTGGCTGGTGTACAGGGGTGTGATCACTACCCACTGCAGCCTCAACTTCCAGGACTCTGGCAATCCTCCTGCCTCAGCATCCCAAGTAACTGGGAACACAGACATGCATCACCACACCCAGCTAATTTGTTTTTTTAATTAGTTATAGAGACTCGATCTCCTTATGTTGCCCAGGCTGCTCTCGAAGTCCTAGGCTCAAGTGATCCTCCCACCTTGGCTTCCCAAATTATTGGGATTATAGGCATGAGCCACTGTGCCTGGCCCAAAATATCTTATATACTATATTGTATTTATAACTTTTTTATATTTAAAAACATATTTAGGCCGGGCACGGTGGCTCACGCCTATAATCCCAGCACTTTAGGAGGCTGAGGCAGCCAGATCACCTGAGCTTAGGAGTTCAAGACCAGCCTGGCCAATGTGATGAAACCCCGTCTCTACTAAAAATACAAAAATTAGCTGGATGTGGTGGCAGGCGCCTGTAATCCCAGCTTCTTGGCAGGCTCAGGCAGGAGAATTGCTTGAACCTAGGAGGCAGAGGTTGCATTGAGCCAAGATTGCGCCATTGCACTCCAGCCTGGGCAAGGAGCTAAATTCCATAAAAAAAAAAAAAACAAAAAAAAAAAAAACAAAAAAACACATATTTAGCCTGGGTGCAGTGGCTCACGCCTGTAATCCCAGCACTTTGGGAGGCCAAGGTGGGCAGATCACTTGAGGTCAGGAGTTCAAGACCAGCCTGGCCGACATCGCGAAATCCCATCTCTACTAAAAATACAAAAATTAACTGGGCATGGTGGCACGCACGTGTAGTCCTAGGTACTCTGGAGTTTGAGGTGTGAGAATTGCTTGAACCCGAGAGGTGGAGATTGCACTGAGCCAAGATAACACCACTGCAGTCCAGCCTGGGCGACAGAGCGAGACCCTGTCTCAAAATAAAATAAATAAAATAAAATGAAAACATGTTTAGATACACATATACTTACCATTGTGTTACAATTGCCTACAGCATTTAGTACAGTAACATGTTGTATAGGTTTGTAGCCTAGGAGCAATAGGCTGTACTATATAGCCTAAGTGTGTAGTAGGCTATAACATCTAGGTTTGTATAAATACACTGCATGATGTTCACACAACAATGAAATCGCCTAACAACCCATTTCTCAGAACATATGCCAGTTGTTAAGCCACACATGACTGCAATGGGTTATAAAGGCAGGTAATTTAAACTTCCTTAAGATACTAAACAAGGACACATTTATCTTCAGTAACATTGCATTGGTTTTACATGTTCAGGGATTTTCTGTTACTTTTATTTCATTTTTTAATTTTATTTATTTATTTATTTTAAGATGGAGTCTCACTCTGTTGCCCAGACTGGAGTGCAGTGGCACGATCTTGGCTCACTGCAACCTCCTCCTTCCGGGTTTAAGCGATTCTCTTGCCTCAGCCTCCAGAGTAGCTGGGATTACAGGCGCCAGCCACCATGCCTGGCTAATTTTCTGGGTTTGCTTTGTTTTGTTTTGTTTTGTTTTGAGAAAGAGTTTAGCTCTTGTTGCCCAGGCTGGAGTGCAATGGCGCAATCTTGGTTCACCACAACCTCTGCCTCCCGTGTTCAAGTGATTCTCCCACTTCAGCCTCCTAAGTAGCTGGGATTACAGGCATGCACCACCACGTCCGGCTAATTTTGTATTTTCAGTAGAGATGAGGTTTCTCCATGTTGGTCAGGCTGGTCTGGAACTCCCGACCTCAGGTGATCCGCCCGCGTTGGCCTCCAAAGTGCTGGGATTACAGGTGTGAGCCACCGCATATGGCCTTCTGTTGTTTTTAAAGATATCTTTTCATATGGCTTCCTCGTGAAAATGAAAACATTTATTTTCTGTTTGAAGAGAAAAGTTATTTCATATATTTACATTCATGTTGACATCATTAGATTCAAAGATTAATATTTTGCAGACTAATTATTATTAGCCTTGTAGTTTCTCTTCTCTCTCAATCATAAATATCTTTCTTAAGAAAAAGAAGTGTGAAGCAACAATGGTACAGGCATATTCATAGTTTAAGGCTTTGTCTTTCTGTATTTAATCTTGAAATTCAGTGGTAAGGAATTGCTGTGACTTTTTTTATTAGTCTTGTAGTGCTTGGGAAAATGTTTCTTGCATCTCCTGTTTCAGAAGCATGATTGTTTACATATATAATCACTACGGGTGGTGGTAGAAAAGGTAATTTATTTACCTATAATTGGTTTTTTTTTGTGAAAGAAGAAAAGTAGAAAATGATTTGTAATTGCTAATTGTAAATGCATGCTTCATATTTAGGTAGACTTAGAGAATGAAACTGTTATCTCAGGCACTTAAGTTGTGAAATGTAAATACAGAGAAATGAAACTGATAAAAGGAGTTTGTTTTTAGTTAATGGATTTTTGAAAAAGTGAAAAATGACATGTGAGGAACTAGTCAAATTGGACATGCTACATTGTTCCCACAATACTCCAAAACTATTCAAATGAAATATTTTTTTTTTAACATTTAATGGGAACATTGAATGCCTAACATAAAATTTGTTTGTAATCTTTTATTTAGGTTTTCTTAAAAATATTGGCCGGGCGCGGTGGCTCAAGCCTGTAATCCCAGCACTTTGGGAGGCCGAGACAGGCGGATCACGAGGTCAGGAGATCGAGACC
>NW_012117043.1:3977542-3983196 GCF_000951035.1 Colobus angolensis palliatus | reverse complement strand
AAAAATAAAAAAATAAAAAATAAAAAATAAAAAAAAATAAAAAATATTGTGTATTATGAGTGTGTATTTTTACCTAGCTTTTTTCTTTTACTTGGACTAAAAAGAACAGCAAAATTTGTTTAAATTTTTTTTTTAGTTTTATAAAAGGGATTTTTTTGGTTTTGGTTTAGCTTTTTGGTGGTGGTAGTTGTGTGAGTAATAGAGTCAACTTTATTAACAATATACATAGAATAAAATTCTCATAAAAGCAAGTGAGAATATACATATTTTAGTTAATAGACAATATTATTCTAAAATCAACATAAGAAAGAGCTGCCAAATTATACAAATAATGAAAAAATACTGAAGTTGTTTTTAGAAAAGCAAAGAACTTTTAAAACTACAGAGCAACAAGGAAAGCAAAATTGCACATAACATATAAAACATTTTGAACAATAAAAGAATAACGTTTTCAGTAAAATTATTACATAAAGCTGTTAAAACCATATAAGTAAGTTTTATACATGTGACACTAAAAGTGAAATAAATTTGGGCCTGGCGCAGTGACTCAAGCCTGTAATCCCAGCACTTTGGGAAGCTGAGGAGGGTGGATCTTCTAAGCTCAGGAGTTTGACACCAGCCTGGGCAACATGGTGAAACTCCATCTCTACTAAAAATACAAAAAAATTAGCCAGACGTGGCTGTGTGTGCCTGTAGTCTCAGCTGCTCAGGAGGCTGAGGCAGGAGAATCGCTTGAACCAGGGAGCCAGATGTTGCAGTGAGCCAAGATCACGCCACTTCACTCTAACCTGGGCAACAGCGAGACTCTGACTAAAAAATAATAATAAATTTAAAATAAGAAACAATAAAATATGTTCGTGTTTATGAAATGTAAACATTAGTTATTTTACTATTCTAAAATACCAATACAGTGCTTTTCTGGTTTTGTTTTCATACACTGGCAAGGAAAAAAATCAAGAAAATACTCTCCATCAAACTGCATATTATGCTAATGTTTATTTTCTTGAAATAAAAACAACTGTGCATACTTCGTATTAATATAATTTCAGTAAATGTTTGTAGATTATTTGATATATAATGTAATTTAAATTCTGAGAATATTGTGAAAGACCTCAGAAAAAAATTATGGGAACTGAAAGTAGCATGGTCACTGTATATGTTAAATAGATAATAAAATTTGTGAAATCTTTTTTCAGTAGATGACTTTCACTCTTTTTAAAAAGTAAAGCTCTCCATTAAAAAGACGCTTTACTTGTTTTCCTTATAATACATGCCAGCTTCAAATTTAAAAAATAAAAAAGGTAAAAGGAGGTTTCAGCTTCATGTGTTTGGATAGATTAACTCTTCTTGCTCAAATAAAGATTGTTAGAGCTCCCTTAAAGATAACTAATGAGGAGCACCCAGGCATCTGAAAGAACAAGAAGTCTGTTTTTTGTTCTTGCCTAATTGCGGTTAAGCAAAGATACTCTTCCCTAAAAGGGAAAAATGGCTCCTTACTTGTTATTCCTCTTTGTTAGTAATGATCACTGTGTTTTGACCTGTTTTCAGGATGTTTTTTAAACCATGTTTTCTTGATCTTCCGTAGTCTTAAGTATCTTTGTATATTATTAGGTGATCTGCATAATGTTTAATCATTTTTTTCTTTATATAAACCAGTTGGTATAATTGTACCTCTTTTCCTATTTAAGTTTGTATATGTATGTATGATTCTATAGAGTAGAAAAATGCCATCAGTTTGAAATGATGGCACAATCTTAGCCACTTGGTTTAAATAAATAGAAAATTCTAAAGCCTTAAAATTAAGATAATGCTCTTTGGCAAACTCAGAAAAAGAAAGGAAATTAATATAAATGAAAGGTGGACACTAAACTTTCTAAATACAATACCTGTAGATCTTTTCTATACCATTTAATGTAAAAAAAACTAATTTTCTGTAATTGTATCTATTAAAGGTGACATTAATGCTGATAGAAAAATATTCCCACATATATCTGACTTGGAAAACTTATTTATAAAAATTGTGCTGTCTTTAAAATAAAATTTGTATGCTTTTGTTGTTGTTTACTTTACCTTTTCTTAGCAATTGAATACAGTCTTCCCAGCCGGGCGCGGTGGCTCACGCCTGTAATCCCAACACTTTGGGAAGCCGAGGCGGGCAGATCATAAGGTCAGGAGATGGAGACCATCCTGGCTAACACAGTATTTTGTATTTTTGTAAAAAATACAAAAAATTAGCCGGGCATGGTGGCGGGCACCTGTAGTCCCAGCTACTCGGGATGCTGAGGCAGGAGAACGGCGTGAACCCGGGAGACAGAGCTTGCAGTGAACTGAGGTCATGCCACTGTACTCCAGCCTGGGTGACAGAGCAAGACTCCATCTCAAAAAAAAAAAAAAAAGAAATGCAATCTTCCCTCTCATTAAAAGCAGATTTGCTATGAAAATTTTAAGGACTGTAAAGGAAGGCATTTTCCTAATTTTATATATTTAATTATTGTGCTATAGTAATTAAGATTTCATAACTAGTTTTTAATTTAATAGTATCTGTTGATACTTTAGACAATTAAAACATTTCTTTTTACCAATTTTTATTTAGTGCTTCAAATGGATTATAAACTTAGTAATTTGGGGGCTAATTGTGTAAATTGTTAAAAATAAATGGATTTTGCAGAAGGATAGGATTAGTGAAGAGGAGCAGTAAATAATAATAAAATATAATAAAAGAAGTAGAAATTAATTTGTTTTTAAAATAAGCTATATAGGAAAACTGATTTGATTATTTATTCTTATATGGTTTTAAATCAATAAAACTCAGTACTTCACACTTAATGCAATAGATGCTAAGAAAAAAATTAACTTTCAGCTAGAAATTTAAATAAAAATAGAAAATGCCCTTTGCTGCAGTAGTTCAGTTGTTTAAAAATACTAAATCTGAGGCCTGGGGCAGTGGCTCAACGCCTGTAATCCCAGCACTTTGGAAGACCAAGGTGGAAGGTCAGGAGTTTGAGACCAGCCTGACCAATATGATGAAACCCTATCTCTACTAAAAATACAAAAATTAGCTGGACGTGGTGGCATGCACCTGTAATCCCAGCTACTCGGGAGGCTGAGACAGGAGAATCGCTTGAACCCAGGAGGCGGAGTTTGCAGTGAGCAGAGATCGCACCATTGCACTCCAACCTAGGCAACAAGAGTGAAACTTTGTCTCAAAAAAAAAAATTAAATCTGATATAACTGACTTAGTGAAAAAGTAAGTCTAATCCCAGAAAGAAAAATTAATCATTATCTCTTTGGAAATAGATTATAAAATTGCTAAATTTTGTTGTAGGATTTAATGATTAACTTTGAAAGCCTATGTATTTGGACTTTAAAGTGTTTATATTGACTGATCTTTTTTTTTAAATATAGTTTGTTGGTTTGGTTTCTTTGATTTTCTCATCATCTTCAACAAGTAGAGTTAAGTTTTTTGTTTATTTGCTTTAATTTCAGTATTAACTACTGTGGTAACTTTGTAGGACTATTCTACACAGTATTATTTGTCAAAATGTTTTTGTAAGTGGGGATACACAGATTCTGTGCCAATTAGAGAAGTATATTTTTCAACTAGTTTGCTTTTCTGACTTTAAACTTTGTTTCTACTATCTATGATGGATCTGTCCAGCTTCTATAGTCTCTTTATTGTCTTTTAGAAAGTTGAACTAAGGCTGGGCGCGGTGGCTCAAGCCTGTAATCCCAGCACTTTGGGAGGCCGAGACGGGCGGATCACGAGGTCAGGAGATCGAGACCATCCTGGCTAACACGGTGAAACCCCGTCTCTACTAAAAAATACAAAAAACTAGCCGGGCGAGGTGGCGGGCGCCTGTAGTCCCAGCTACTTGGGAGGCTGAGGCAGGAGAATGGCGTAAACCCAGGAGGCGGAGCTTGCAGTGAGCTGAGACCCGGCCACTGCACTCCAGCCTGGGCGGCAGAGCGAGACTCTGTCTCAAAAAAAAAAAAAAAGAAAGTTGAACTAAAGGCTGGGCGCGGTGGCTCACGCCTGTAATCTCGGCACTTTGGGAGGCCGAGGCAAGCAGATCACCTGAGGTCAGGAGTTCAATACCAGCTTGACCAACATAGTGAAACCTCCACTCTACTAAAACTACAAAATTAGCTGGGCATGGTGGCAGGCGCCTATAATCCCAGCTATTGGGAAGGCTAAGGCAAGAGAATCACTTGAACCCGGGCAGCAGAGGTTCCAGTGAGCCGAGATTGTCCCACTGTACTCCAGCCTGGGCAACAAGAGTGAAACTCTGTCCCAAAAAAATTTAAAAAAAAAAGAAAGTTGGACTAAAGAGAGTGGAAGAGGTTCTATGATATGAAGACTTTATTAAGCATTTACACACACAAAAAGCATTTACACATTAGCTCATTTTTTGTCTTACAAACTATTTTCATTGGAATTTGGATTCCAATATATGCCATTTCAAAACCAGAAAAGAATTAAAGTCAAATATTTGTAGCATCAGCATACTGAAAGAACTAGCCAGCCGAATGCATGTTTCAACATGGGAGGAGGTAACAGAGTGAAATAAAAAGCACTGATTTCACAGTCTGAATATTGAATCATGTCCTGTCTTTGTCCCTAACTGACATTATGATCTTGATGATTTACCCTTTCTGAGTTGCAGTTTTGTGGTCTATAGATTGGGTATAATAATATCTACCTGCACACCAGAATTATTGAAGGCTCAAATAAAATCATGGTGAGAATGTTTTACAAAACTAGCACAAGCTGTGCAAATGTAGGATGTTCTTTTGCTTCTGGGATAATGAATGCTGAGTTATTGCCGCATAACTTTTTTTTCCATCTTCTGGCTAGTGATCGGCACAGATGTCTTCATTGGCCATCTTGAAAAATCCTATGAATTTCTACCCTGCTATCAATTAGATATGAAATCTGGCAAATTATAGAAGAGAGGAAAAGGTAGATGTTGTAGGCCAGTGTTTCCAAAATAATAAATTGGTTCATGGTTACTTTACAATATTTTGTTAATCCCTAGAATATCCAGAGAGAATACTAAATTTAAAGTTACAGTGTTTTGGTTTATTCTTAAAATGTGGTAAGAGCTTAACTTTAAGGATATAATATTCTATCATTATTTTACTTGTGTTTCAGTGAACAACCTACTGTGATTTTTTTCATCATTCATCTTATTAATCAGTGTCATCAGATCATGAGATTTTTAATAAACTCTGGAAAGAACCATCTTCCTTCTTTTCCTACTTTTCATTAATGTTTCTAAATTTGCCTTTTTACAGGACTTTGCCTCCCGGGCCAAACTGGCAGTTCAGAACCTAGTACAGAAAGTTGGATTTTTTGGAATTTTGGCCTGTGCTTCAGTAAGTGAATTGTATTAAAACAGAACTTTTACTAAGTGGTAGTGTTATATTTTGATCCATATATACTCCTGAATTAGCAAAAATGCTATCACTTTTATTGGGTATGTAATTTTGTGAATCATTCACTTTTTTTTTTTTTTTTTTTAAGATAGAGTCTCCCTCTTGTCACCCAGGCTGGAGTGCAGTGGCATGATCTCAGCTCACTGCAACCTCCGTCTCCCGGGCTCAAGCAGTTCTCCTGCCTCAGCTTTACACATTAGAGAAATGTTTTCCCTAAG
>NW_012117043.1:3974289-3975985 GCF_000951035.1 Colobus angolensis palliatus | reverse complement strand
ATCCGGCCACTGCACTCCAGCCCGGGCGACAGAGCAAGACTCCGTCTCAAAAAAAATAAATAAATAAAATAAATTAATTGGCTTATTAATGGTTCAGCCAACAGCCACAAGGTCAGAGTACTTTCTGTAGGAGAAGAATGGATGAAGTGCTCAGAAATAGCTTATGGCTTCTTTGCATTTTTACATGAAACGTCTTTTAGCATTCTTAAAATGTGGGAATGTTTGAAAAAGGTATTTGTTGTGAATCACTTCTTTGTCTGGGACTGAGTATTCAAAACATCTGAATCTGTGTACTCTCATATTTCCACACTTGATCTTCTTTCTAAATTGTATCACATGACCCTCAGACTTGGTGTCCCATAAAATAAAATACAAATTATTAATATTTCACATTGAGAATAACAGCGCATCCACCGGTAACTGTATTTGAGAATTTATTAGAATGTTTTTTAATGATATGAGTGCTTTCCAAATAATGTTCACATTTCAAGCTAAAGATTTTAGAACCCTCACTGCTGAAACAATCTTAAGGCTGTTTCTTCACTCATACCTCACCTTAGAAAACAGCCACCAAATAGCTAGGAATCAACTGAATGGGATTAAATTCCTGCAGGTCCACTTACTTTATCCATCCAGTTCTCATGTGATGGGTGCACACACAAACACACACACAGTGCCTTAGCCATGAGTAATATAAGCAAAAGGACACCTTGGTTTGCTGTGAGCAGATTGAACACCTAAGGTGAATATGAGACCCAGTTCTAGACATGTTAGAATGTTTCCCTAACCTCCTTTTGAACAATCCAGTACTGATCAAGTTGCTTTGTAGTGTTGCTTTGCAGTGTAAGCAGGCTAAAAGCAGAATACCACATATCAGTGGATGATAAAATTAAATTGTTCTTTGGATTATAATATGGAAGTCCTTCTTTTTCTCTTTATAGATTCCAAATCCTCTATTTGATCTGGCTGGAATAACGTGTGGACACTTTCTGGTACCTTTTTGGACCTTCTTTGGTGCAACCCTAATTGGAAAAGCAATAATAAAAATGCATATCCAGGTAATTATACCCCCGATTAACTGCCTAATGATGATGAACCCATTACAAGACAATGAAACATGCTCATTCCTAAGTGAATTATTTAGTTACTGTTTCTGCTTCTTTTGGTTGGTAGCTTACTTAGGTAATAAAGCATAGAATGTCATTTGGAATTAGCGATCTCCTTGTTTTCTTTCTTTTCTTCTTTCTTCATCCTTCCCTTCCTTCCTTCTTTCCTTCCTTTCTCTCTTTCTTTATTTTTTGCCCCGTGAAACTATTTATCCAGGACTTTTACCAAACAAAAATAGTGTTTGTGTGCAGAAAGATGCACATCATTTTTATATACACAGCCCAAAAAATGTAGTTTTTGTTTTGTTTTGTTTTGTTTTGTTTTACCAACCAGAAGCTGAGAGAATATTGCCATTCACTAATTCTTACTTTCTTTCACATACTCTATATATAGAGAGTATGTGAAGCAGTTCCTCCCATGGCACCAATATTCTTTACCAAAAAACAACCAGACGTTAGTGTGGGAGGAGAATGAGGAAGAAGAGGGTCTCTGAAGAGGCAAAGAGATGTAGGTTGTGGTCAGAGAAGTGAGAATCTGCTAGTCCTCTCAAAGCCACTCTTTTTTTTTTTTTTTTGAGACAGAGTCTCGC
>NW_012117043.1:3969350-3972547 GCF_000951035.1 Colobus angolensis palliatus | reverse complement strand
AGGCGGAGCTTGCAGTGAGCTGAGATCCGGCCACTGCACTCCAGCCCGGGCGACAGAGTGAGACTCCGTCTCAAAAAATAAATAAATAAATAAAAAATAAAAAATAAAATATGGTCAATAATACATTATTTTCAATGTATCTGAAAATAGGTTTTTCTTTAATCTTTAGAGTTGTTTCTAGAAGAGAGCTGTCATTTAGCTTCTTGGAGTCCTTAATACCTAAGTAAAAATAACAGATTATTTTATTTCATAACAAGAACTTCTCTAGTAATCCATGTTTTACGTGTCCTGCTTTATACCTCTTGAATGTAGTGCCTTTCTTTAAATTATGGTAAAACGTGTTATGCCATAAGTACCCTATCTGTAGTGGTAAGATATGCAACTTATCAGACCTTTCATTTCAGAAAGATTTAAAACTAGTATATATTTAAACATACTCAGATTTTTTCAATTTATGATGATTTATTTATTTATTTATTTATTTTTGAGACAGAGTCTCGCTCTGTCACCCAAGCTGGAGTGTGGTGGCACGATTTCAGCTCACTGCAACCTCCACCTTCCAGGTTCAAACAATTCTTTTGTCTCAGCCTTCAGAGTAAGTGGGACTACAGAACACAAGCCACCACACCCAGCTAATTTTGTATTTTTAGTAGAGACAGGGTTCACCATATTGGCCAGGTTAGTTGCAAACTCCTGACCTCGTGATCCGCCCACCTTGGCCTCCCATAGTGCTGGGATTACAGGCATGATCCACTGCGCCTGGCCGATGATTAATTTTTTTATGGAACTTCACACTTTAAAGCATTTATCTATATGATTTAATTCTTACACTTCTGGAAGAGAGGAATTACTGTACCCATTTTGTAATTCTCAGAGGTAGGGAGGTTAATAAGTAATAGTTCCTTAAAAGAGTAAGTAACAGCTGGAATTTGAACCCAAGTCTTTTGACTTCAAGTTCAGTGTTCTTTCCATTCTTTTGCATTGCCTTCTTAACTTTAATGTATTGGTATGATTAAGGAAACTGCATTGTTTAACGCCTGCTATTGATCAGGACCTGTGCAAGGTAATTTGCAGTGGTTATCTCATGGCAGACAATCCTGAGAGGTCGTTATTAACCACATTTCATAGATGAGGGAATTGTGTTAGAGAAGGTAAAATACTTGCCTAAGGCCCTAGAATTCAAACCACGCTCTGTCAAGATAAAGCTCATTCCCTGTATCTATGTGAAAGCAAAAAAGAAAAAGAAAGATAAAATCCATTTATGTTTCTGAAAGGAAAGAATCTGAGTTCCTTCACTAAACCAAGACCATGGGATGTGTTCGCTGTGTTCCATCGTATCATGGTGACATACTTTGTAAAGGCATATCACTTGATGTACATCCAGATGTAGCTTAGGGTAACAAACATTTCTCATTGTATGGGTAAACAATATTAGTAATATAAACATTTTAACCATTCTGAAATAATAGTGGGAAAGCCACACACGCACACTGATTTTTTTCTACCCTAATAGTAAACCTGTCTCCTTGTCTGCTTTTCTTTCTTCCCTTTTTCCTCAGCTTAAAATTAGACAACCTTCTTTAATAAATATTGCTGTTTTTATTGATGTCTTCCTATTAACCTTCCCCTAAAAGATTCAAATCAATCTACCTTTAATGTTAGATCAGATTTCCCCTTCCGCTGCATAGGGTCAAGTCCTGTGTCTGTAGAAGTATCCTTAGATAGGAAAAGGCATGAGAAGAGTATCTTTTTAGAAAAAATTTTTAAACAAGTAGTATCCTTAGAGACATTACCTTTGTCCCAAATAATGAAGAAAGGCAACATACTCATTTATGTTATTTCATGTACCATTTAATTTACTTACTGTACCCTTAAAATACATCAGTGTTCTTTATTATCTCTCTACCTTCACACCTACCAGCACACACACAGTATTATAAACTTCCAGGAGGGCAGATATTTTTGTCTGTTGGTTCACTGATGTATTATAATGTCTAGAATAGCATCTGGCAGATAGTAGGCACTAAATATTTAATAACTGAATCTGTCTTAAGATTCTTCTTTCCAGCCAGGCATGGTGGCTCTCGCCTATAATCCCAGCACTTTGGGAGGCCGAGGCAGGCGGATCACGAGGTCAGGAGATCGAGACTATCCTGGCTAACATGGTGAAACCCCATCTCTACTAAAAACATTAGCTGGGCATGGTGGTGGGCGCCTGTAGTCCCAGCTACTTGGGATGCTGAGGCAGGAGAATGGTGTGAACCCAGGAGATGGAGCTTGCAATGAGCCCAGATCAAGCCACTGCGCTCTAGCCTGGGCAATAGAGCGAGACTCCATCTCAAAAAAAAAAAAAAAAAAAAAAAATTCTTCTTTCCAATGAAGGACTTCTTTTACAGATGGTTCCATCTTTGTTCATTCTAGCACAATTAGTTCCTCCCTCCCATGTCTTTTTTCCTCCTCCTCTACCCTTTCCTTTGTTTCTTCTATGCATGTGGTTAAGAGGGCTCTTCAGTGGTCTGTGCCTTTTGTTTATTTTATAGAATTCCCACTCAGATCTGCAGCCTGAAAGGTTAAGTTCTTAAGTGTGTGACACATTTTTTGTCTTACGCAGAAAAGTGACTTTGCAAGCTGCTACATACAAAAAGAAAATCTTGTTTTGCACTGAAATTGTGCAATTATTTAGGCATTGATTGTTAAGAAATGATGGTAGGGAAAGTTCATGGTGATGAAATCACTGAAAGGCAAGAACTACTAGCTCTGTTGATTAATAAAAGATTTATAGCTCTAAATAACTGGTTTTTGGTATAGACTCCCTGCTTTTCTCCACAAATTATCTGTAACAATTGCCTTGTTAGCTTTATGATATTCACACATCAATTGTATACCTTTGCCTTATTAGTCTTCTTGCCAGAAATAATGTACATTAGTCTAACCTGTCCAGGTTCCTGAGATTCATAGTGAGTGGATAAAAAGAAGACTGCTGTTGGCTGGGCGCAGTGGCTCACGCCTGTAATCCCAGCACTTTGGGAGGCCGAGGTGGGCAGAACACGAGGTCAGGAGATCGAGACCATCCTGGCTAACACGGTGAAACCCCGTCTCTACTACAAAATACAAAAATCTAGCCGGGCAAGGTGGCAGACACCTGTAGTCCCAGCTACTCGGGAGGCTGAGGCAGGAGAATGGCGTAAACCCAGGAG
>NW_012117043.1:3965202-3966860 GCF_000951035.1 Colobus angolensis palliatus | reverse complement strand
TACTAGAGAGGCTGAGGCAGGAGAATTGCTTGAACCTGGGAGGCGGAGGTTATGGTGAGCCAAGATCGCACCATTGCGCTCCAGCCTGGGCAACAAGAGCGAAACTCCATCTCAAAAAAAAAAATGAAAAAAATGAGATAAAAAATACATTGCAATAAGACCAAAAGTTGTTAGGTTTTTAATTCGTTATTATAGGGGAGAGGCTTTCTTTTCATTCAGTAGTATAGCTGCCCCATGGTGGAAAAGTGTCAAGTTTAAGTGCCCTTTGTTTAGTTTTAATGTAAATCTTTATCTTAAAAGCCACTTACAGAGCAAACATTTATGGAAATGTTTGCTATTTTAAAAAAAATGCCACTTGGTGTTGAGTTCGTGACTATTGGTTTTTTTAGTCATGTATATGTTCATTCTTTTCTTTGTTTTGTAATAAAATAGTTTTTAATATTTGCTAGTTCAGCTTTAATAAGGAAAAAATATATTCTTGAGATTGTACGTAGTGGAGCTAGTCATTAGTTTCATTAATTCATGAGCTTATCAGTGTGAATTATAACTTGTACACTAAAATTTACATTTAAAATTAAATTTACTCTAGTTTTTTGCTGCCTGAATCCTTACAAATAAAGTATTTTATATGTCACCATATATCACATAAAGACAAAAAATATTCTTGTCCCTTATTTTTTATTTATGTATTTATTTATTTTTGTAGAGACGTGGTCTCACTTTGCTGCCCAGGCTAGTGTCAAACTCCTGGTTTCAAGTAGTCCCTCCCACCTCAGCCTCCCAAAGTGTTGGGATTACAGGCATGAGCCACCATGCCTGGCCTTCCCTTATGTTTTTGCTTTTTGTTGTTGTTTTTGAGACAGAGTCTCGCTCCAGGCTGGAGTGCAGTGGTGCGATCTCAGCTCACTACAAACTCCGCCTCCCAGGTTCAAGCAATTCTTCTGCCTCAGCCTCCTGAGTAGCTGGGATTACAAGCGTATGCCACCACGCCCGGCTAATTCTTGTATTTTTAGTGGAGATAGGGTTTCACCACGTTGGTCAGGCTGGTCTCAAACTCCTGACCTGGTGATCCGCCCATCTCGGCCTCCCAAAGTGCTGGGATTACAGGCGTAAGCCCCTGCTCCCAGCCCCTTATTTTTTAAATGTAAGGAAAACATTTTATTTATTCTTAGAGACTACTGCTCTACCTTGAGACTGCAGAGCGCAGTGCATATAACACCATGCATTATTCTTTTCCTATACTGAACATTTGTAGAAAGAAGTTTTTCAGCTACTCCTGCATCCTCACCACTAGCACCTTCTGTTTCCCCAGCCTTTGGAATTTCTAGGAAGTTAAATTACTTAGCTACTTGTTTCATCTACTGATATATCCAGTTTCACTCTCTTCCAATCTATTCACCATATTGCAGTCACTAACCTTTTTGAAATTTTAATCTGAGCATATCATCACCACTGTCTTCACCCCCTTTCTCCTCCTCTTCTTGAAACCCTTCACTTACTTGTTTTTCCCTTCATTCTTTAGATAAAGCCAAAACTCAGCCGGGCGCGGTGGCTCACGCCTGTAATCCCAGCACTTTGGGAGGTCGAGGTGGGCGGATCACAAGGTCAGGAGATCGAGACCACGGTGAAACCCCGTCTCTACTAAAAATACAAAAACT
>NW_012117043.1:3951927-3963027 GCF_000951035.1 Colobus angolensis palliatus | reverse complement strand
TCTCAAGCTCCTGACCTTAGGTGATCCGCCCACCTCGGCCTCCCAAAGTGCTGGAATTACAGGAGTGAGCCACCATGCCCAACCATTCTTTTCTAGATAATGTATTAAACAGTATAAATAATTAGACTCAGCAGATGCTAGTAAAGCTTTATTATCAGATCCCAAAGGGTATCCTTTTAGTCTTTGTCATTAATAACATTATCTTTTAATCAGATTCTCCAATTGAGTATGACATGATTTATTTTTTTATGTTTTGAAGTAGGAAATACTGTTTTTTTTTTTTTTTGGAGACAGAGTCTTGCTGTGTCACCCAGGCTGTAGTGCAGTGGTGTGATCTCGGCTTACTGCAACTTCTGCCTCCCAGGTTCAAGCAATTCTCCTGCTTCAGCCTCCTGAGTAGCTGGGATTACAGGCGTGCACCACCACACCGGCTAATTTTTGTATTTTTCATAGAGATGGGGTTTCATCATGTTGGTCAGGCTGGTCTCAAACTCCTGACCTCAAGTGGCCCACCCACCTCAGCCTCCCAAAGTGCTGGAATTACAGGTGTGAGCCACCATGCCCAGCCAGAAAGGTTTTTAAATACAAGTGTTCAAATGAAAATTAATAGGTAGCCTCACCAAAGCTAAAATAGGGATTAAGTTCAAAAAAGAGAACGAATTTTTAGTAGACCCAAATATATGATTTCATATCATAATTAATAGATTAGTACTTTATTTCAGAAAAGAGGAGGTGAACAGCTGGATTTCCTCACTAGATATACTGTCTCTAACCTGCTGTAGAAATATTCTCCTTTAGATCATTTGAGGCCAGGAATTCAGGACCAGCCTGGAAACATACTAAGACCCTGTGTCTGTCTCTCCAAAAAAACACACTAACAAATTAGTTGGGCATGGTGGTACCAGCCTGTAGTCCTTGCTACCCAAGAGGCTGAGGTAGAAAAATTGTTTGAGCAGGAGGTTGAGGCTGCAGTGAACCATGATCATACTATTGCACTCCATCCTAGGCGACAGAGTGAGACCCTGATTCTTAAAAAAAGAAAGGAAGAAAAAAAATAAACATACTCCTTTAATTGTTAGTTCTCCCCTTCACACTGCTAAAACGCTGAATGGGGCCAGGCATGGTGGCTTATGCCTGTAATCCCAGCACTTTGGGAGGCCGAGGCGGGTAGATCATTTGAGGTCAGGAGTTTGAGACCAGGCTGGCCCACATGGTAAGACCCCCATCTCTACTAAAAATACAAAAATTTGCCGGGCATGGTGCCACATGCCTGTAATCCCAGCTACTTGGGAGGCTGAGGAGGAGAATTGCTCAAACCTGGGAGGCAGAGGTTGCAGTGAGCCAAGATCGCACCAATGCACTCCAGCCTAGGTGACAGTGAGACACTGTCTCAAAAAAAAAAAAAAAAATCCTTTAATGGTGTAGCAAATCATCTAATTAAATTAGTGAACTTCAGAATGCATTCTTTTGAAGGATATTTAAAACCTTGCAGTCACAAATAAAGGAGTGATAACTTGTCACGGTAGAGAACAAAATCAAAAGACAAGCAAGAAAAAAGCCAGCAGCAGGTCAAATTTAAAATAAAATTGTGAGATAATAAGGCAAGAAAGAATGAAAAATGAATCCCGGGCCGGGCGCAGAGGCTCACGGCTGTAATCCCAGCATTTTGGGCAGATCACCTGAGATCAGGAATTCAAGACCAGTCTGGCCAACATGGTGAAACCCCATCTCACTAAACATACAAAAATTAGCCGGACATAGTGGCAGGCGCCTGTCGTCCCAGCTACTCAGGAGGCTGAGGCAGGAGAATCGCTTGAATCGAGGAGGCAGAGCTTGCAGTGAGCCGAATTCAGGCCACTGCACTCCAGCCTGGGCGACAGAGCGAGACTCTGTCTCAAAAAAAAAGGGGTGGGTGTATCAAAAATCTTTTGGCTGGGGCCGGGCATGATGGCTCACATCTATAACCCCAGCACTTTGGGAGGCCAAGGCAAGTGGATCACAAGGTCAGGAGTTCGAGACCAGCCTGGCCAATATGGTGAAACCCCATCTCTACTAAAAATACAAATATTAGCCTGGGGTGGTGGTGGATGCCTATAGTCCCAGCTACTGGAAGGCTGAGGTAGGAGAATTGCTTGAACCCGTGAGGCGGAGGTTGCAGTGAGCTGAGATCCTGCCACTGCAGTCTAGCCTGGGCAACACAGTGAGCTCCGTCTCAAAAAATAAAAAATAAAAATAAATAATAAAAGGCTAAACTATCCAAAGCTTTTATTTTTGTGTTTAGTTTTAAGAAGTGATGAAGACCAGTTCTAACATAAGATTTAAATGATATTCTCACAAAATTATAGAGTTCAGTTTAATAAAACAGTAAAGGCACATTTTGTTGGATTAATCAGATTAACTTTCAGCTGGAATATGAACACTATTGCCTATTAAATTGCAATAAGGCCGGGCACGGGGGCTCATGCCTGTAATCCCAGCACTTTAGGAGGCTGAGGCGGGCGGATCACGAGGTCAGGAGATCGAGACCATCCTGGCTAACACGGTTAACCCTCTACTAAAAAATACAAAAAAAAAAAACTATCCGGGTGAGGGGGCAGGCGCGGCTACTCAGGAGGCTGAGGCAGGAGAATGGCGTGAACCCGGGAGGTGGAGCTTGCAGTGAGCCGGGATCGCGCCACTGCACTGCAGCCTGGGCGACACAGTGAGACTGTCTCAAAAAAATAAATAGATAAAAATAAAATAAAAAATAAAAATTAAAAAAAAAAAAGACCAGGCACAGTAGCTTACACCTGTAATCCCAGAACTTTGGGAGGCTGAGATGGGAGCATCACCTGAGGTCAGGAGTTCAAGACCAGGCTGGTCAACATGGCGAAACCCTGCCTCTACTAAAAATACAAAAATTAGCCAAGTGTGGTGATGGGTACCTGTAGTCCCAGCTACTCAAGAGGCTGAGGTGGGAGAATTCCTTGAACCCAGAAGGTGGACGTTGTAGTGAGCTGAGACTGCACCACTGCACTCCAGCCTGGGCGACAGAGCAAGACTCTGTCTCAAAAAAAAAAAAAATTTTTTTTGGCTGGGCATGGTGGCTCACGCCTGTAATCCCAGCACTTTGGGAGGCTGAGGCAGATGGATCGATTGAATTCTCAGGAATTCAAGACCAGTCTGGTCAACATGGCAAGACCCAAAGTCAGGTGATAGAACCAAAGAACTAGAGAACTTTCTAGCTCAAAAGGCATTGCGTTACTTGTGTTTTGTTTTGTTTTGTTTTTTTGAGACAGTTTTGTTCTATTCCCCAGGCTTGAGCGCTGTGGTGCAATCTCAGCACACTGCAACCTCTGCCTCCTGTGTTCAAGCGATTCTCCTGAGCAGCTGGGATTACAGGCACCTGCCACCATGCCTGGCTAATTTTTGTATCTTTAGTAGAGACAGGATTTCACCATGTTGGTCAGGCTGGTCTCAAACTCTTGACCTCGTAATCCACCCTCCTCGGCCTCCCAAAGTGCTGGGATTACAGGCATGAGCCACTGTGCCCAGCCCTTTTTTTTTTTTTTTTAATGATTTAATACTAATTTTTATTTAATTTTAGACTTTCTCCAATGGGAGAGACCTGTACATATTTCTTAAAGAGCATAACCAAATCTAACTTTTAAAGCTATGATTAAAATGACATGTTCCCATATTCTCACCAAATAGGGGATGTGAATTCCCAGAAAATAACATTAAGCATATGACTCGCAGCAAACCATATGCAGAACATTGGCTGATTGTCATGTTGCCAGGGTCTTATTGGAAGACAAAGTCCCCAGTTTTACCACACAAGAAAAGTTTCCATAACTCAAATCATTGAACTTGAGGGCTGGGGGATGGTGTTGGCTGGAACAGGGACTTTTTACCAGATACAGAATGTTCCATGCTCTTCTTTGCTGTCTCCTATTTCTGAGCTAACTTGATGCTTGACCTCAGAGTCAGGCTTGCCTGTGGCAAGAGAGATCATTTTAACCAGTGAGTAATTAAGTGCTTGAATCCGAATGTTGTTTCTTATTCCTCACTCTATGGAAAGTGGTCAGAATGAGCTACGTGAGCCTGGACTTTTTCTTCTACAGAAAGAAAATCTGTCCTTTCATTTCAAAGTATAAAATGGTCCATGTATTCGATTCTCTTTGACTTTGATCATTGAAAATAATCAGAAAAAGTTGTGGAAGCGTGGGACACCAACATTTGTATTATCTGACAAAAGGATAGAATTTAAGGCTTAACATAGGGTTTAAACCCCAGCTGCTGAGACTCAGTTATACAGTCTAATATAACCTCTTTCTGCAGTTTGGGAAAACCCCTTTCTCTTCATGTCCATGGTAGTTTATATATCCTTCTCTTTTGACACTTAACCTTTCTATATGTTTGTTATGGATATTGGGAGACCGCATAAAGATTAAAACAGGAGTTCTGGAGTTAGACTGTTAGATGAGAAATGGGTGCATTGTATTTGGAAGTGACTATTGACCATAATGGAGTATTTTAGTAGCATAATTAAAATTAAAACCCAAATATATTGGATTACATGGAATTGTGGGCTAGAGGAAAGGTCAAGCCAAAGTCATGTCTGACACATTTTAATTGTTCTGTAAATATTTGTTGACCAGATGAATTAATTCATTCATTAAATAGGAGGGACCAGTGTGTATTTTAGGCTGAGGGGAAAACTAGTAAAATGCTAGAGATAGAAAATACAAATGAAGAAAGGGAAGGATGTGGGAAGGAAATTAACATTCAGTAAGCACCCACTGTGCCAGATACTTTACATAAATATTCATTTCATATCCATAACAAAACCCGTGAGGTACTATTACAGATAAGTTAAATTCATATAAATGATAAGAGATGATTGAGATAGGATCAATCTGGGGTGGACTGATTATCCTCATGAACCAGTTCTTTCTTGAAAACTGGAGTGAAGACTCCAAGATGTTTTGAGGCAGAGAAGGAGGACACTGAGGGTGCACTCTGGAAGCCAGCGAGGTCATTTGCTGGAAGTTGGAAATTTAGACTAGAGCACCAGTTTCAAACAGCTGCTGTGTGAATTTGGTAGGGATACAGCATGAATTCTTTCTGTCTGTTCTCCTGTGCACACGTGCATCCACCTGTGTGCAGCTGTAGGTAGTTACTACTGTGGTTACTTTTAATGAAAAACTCACATGTTTCTGTAGTGTGCATTTAAGTGCATTTTTTCCCCTCTCCCAGCATTCTTCTAGATAGAGCTCCTTGAGGACAGAGATCATAACTTTTTTTAAATGAGATTGAATTTCAATCAATACTGTCACTTTTTTCTCTTTTTTGAGACAGGGTCTCTCTGTGTTACCCAGGCCGATCTTGAACTCCTGGGCTCAAGCGATCCTCCTGCCTCAGCCTCCCCAAATGCTGGGATTATAGGCATGAGCCACTGTGTCCTGCCAATACTGTCACTTTTTTGGTTTTTATTTGTTTGTTTTTGTTTTTTGTTTTTTGAGACCAAGCCTTGCTCTGTTGCCTAGCCTAGACTGCAGTGGCGTGGTCTCAGCTCACTGCAACCTCTGCCTCCTGGGTTCAAGCAATAATTCTGCCTCAGCCTCCCAAGCAGCTGGGACTATAGGCGTGCACTACCACACCCAGCTAACTTTTGTATTTTTACTAGAGACGGGGTTTCACCATATTGGCCAGGTTGGTCTCAAACTCCTGACCTCGTGATCCACCCACCTTGGCCTCCCAAAATGCTGGGATTACAGGCATAAGCCACTGTGCTGGCCTGATTTTTAAGTTTTAGAACTCAGTGAGTCTTCAAGCCAGTGCAGACCTGTCAGTATAAAAAGCTGCCACCAGACCCACTCACACCTGTAATCCTAGAACTTTGGGAGGCTGAGGTGGGATTGCTTGAGCCCAGAAGTTTGAGACCAGCCTGGGCAACATGGCAAGACCCCATCTCTAGAAAAAAAATTAAAAATTACCTACTGTGGCCCCAGCTACTCGGAAGGTTGAGGCAGGAAGATTGCTTGAGCCCAGGAGGTCAAGGCTGCAGTGAACCATGTTTGTGCCATTGTACTCTTGCGTGGGCGAAAGAGCAAGATCCTGCCACTGGGGCCGGGTGCAGTGCCACTCGCCTGTAGTTCCAGCTACTTGGGAGACTGAGGCAAGAAACACAACCTCTTTAAAACACAGAAAGAAAAAAAAAAAGCTGTCACTAGTCTGTCATTTTCTATAAATGAAATCCGTTGATTTTTAACAGATTTTTTTTTTAGCAACCAATCAGTTTTACCTAGTTCTTATAGACCACTCCTTTAGTTCTGGCCACATTCACCAGCACAAATGCCTGCTTTTCTCCCGCTGCTCAAGTCTGCATTCTGAAATGAGGTTTTGTTTTCTAGAGCTTCTCTTTAATGTTAGCTTATTTCAGAGTAGCTGCTAATGATAAGGAGGTCTAACCTTCAATCTGATTCTTACAGAAAATAATGCTAAATCTCCAAAAGCTAGGGCAATTGCTAATTCTTTTGTGATAAAATATGCTGTAAGGCAGTAGAGACAATATACCTGATAAAATACACCTGGAGAAAGCATGGTCTTCCCTCTACACAGCCAGGAAGAAACCCATGGTGTCATGTGTTCATAATACCACTCCACGTACAGTGGACTAACTTAAGTACAAAAGAGGTTTTAATCATTTGAAAGGGCACAGATGTGAATGAAATTCAAGATGTTTTAATCCCAAATCCTGGGGTCAAATCACAATGAATTTTAAAAGGTGCCAGAGACTGTCAGTCCAAACTTGTATATATGAGAAAGCCCTAGATTTTCTAGTATAGTGTGTGATTTCCATCCTGAATTTATTTTATGCTGGGGTGCCATTCCAAGATCCCGGATGTAAAGAAACATGATTAGGGGCTACCACATTTCAGATCCAAAGCAAGTAGAATACATCAGTTACCAGTTTTTTCTTACAGTATCAGCTTCAAAGATTCATATACTCAGCCAGGCACAGTGGCTATGTCTGTAATCCCAGCATTTTGGGAGGTCAAGGCAGGCGGATCCCTTGAGGTCAGGAGTTTGAGAGCAGCCTGGCCGACATGGTGAAATCCTGTCTCTACTAAAAATACAAAAACTAGCTGGTTGTAGGCGTATGCCTGTAATCCCAGCTACTCAGAGGGTTGAGGCAGGAGAATTGCTTGAAGCCGGGAGGTGGAGGTTGCAGTGAGCCGAGATTGCACCACTGCACTCCAGCCTGGGTGATAGAGCCAGATTCTGTCTCCAAAAACAAAACAAAACAAAAAGATTCATGTGTTCTATTCAGTTAAATGGTAAAGATAATAACACTTTCATTCCAGTCACACAGAATAACTAGATCCTGTTTTTACTGGGTTAAATATGAGTTTATTTTCAGTTAGCACCTGTTCATTTACTTATTCTGGATTAATAAAGGGCTGAAAGGCTGTAAATATTAATGAGTCAGCATGATGGCCTTTGGTTTCTTCAGAAAGATTGCATGATAAACTCCCCCACCCTTTTCCGATCAGTCTACCTTACTAGGAAAGGCAGTTTCATGTGGAGGGCAATCTGTCATTTTTGAATAAGGGCAAGAGTCTGAGGTCCATTCTGAGTCACTATGAATAGAGCTCTAGTATTGGTTGGTCCCCAGGGAAACTGGTGGTTAAATACTGTGAGAATCTTTATCAGACAGGAAATGACAACTCATTAAAATACTAGCCGTTAAGCCTGTTTAGATCACTGCCTAGGGAGTAGGAAGGAAAATTTAACTCTATAATGTTTGACTAAAATGTGCACATTTCTGAAGACGGAGAATTATTTACAAGACTGGTACCGAGAAAGGGAATTGCTAGGCTGTCTTGTTGCTCATCTTCTCCCACACCCTCTTTGCCTCTTTTGTACATGTAACAGATCAGCTTGTAATGAGAATAGGATAGGGAAGGACTTTAATTTCATTCCTGAAAGTGTATCCTACTAGCGCCTTAAATGTAAAATTCAGTCTCTTCAGCAGAAGAGGCAGTTGTTGGCTTCAGTTAGAACAGAACCATTTTCTATATAGGAGTCTACTCCTGTGCTCCTGGGCCAAATCTCAATTGATAGAATTCTGTGGGTCAGAGGATAAATTTGATGTATTGATTTACATACAGTGGTCGTCATTCAATCAAGAAAATTCTAAAGACCCTGATATTCATTTAGAACATAATTAAATTTTATAACTCAGGGCACAGGTTTTCAGTCTCCTGAAGTTGGGCTATCCAGATTTGGTGGGGGCGGGGACAGGGGCTAGCTCTGTTGCCCAGGCTGGAGCAACCTCTGCCTCCCAGGCCCAAGTGATTCTCCCACCTCCTGTCGCATGCCAGCGTGCCCAGCCAATTTTTAAATTTTTTGTACGGATGAAGTCTCACTATATTGCCCAGGCTGGTCTTGAACTCATAGGCTCAAGTGATCCTCCCACCTTGGCCTCCCAAAGTGCTGGGATTACAGTGAACCACCAAGCCCAGCACCCTTTTCTTTTTATAGTACCCTGACCTGAATCTCCTCCTGGAAAAAAAAATTTTTTTTTTCATTTATAAGCTTTCAGGCATCTGACTTATGACACCCTGAGATTCTTTAGGCTTTGTGATTAATCATCAGAGGGAATACTAACCCAGCACAAACAATGGAATAAAGGTAAAAAACTGTTGTGCCCAGCCTTTTTTCTAAGACAAAAGGCGTATTACTGTTTGTAAAGAGGCTATCGCCGCCTTACTAGAATTTATGTCAGAATGTTTTTCAGGAGGGTAAATGTAACCTATATGATCACATTAATGCTAAGATCCTCAAAAAAGTATTTGAGAGGCCGGGCGCGGTGGCTCAAGCCTGTAATCCCAGCACTTTGGGAGGCCGAGACAGGCGGAACACGAGGTCAGGAGATCGAGACCATCCTGGCTAACACGGTGAAACCCCGTCTCTACTAAAAATACAAAAACTAGCTGGGCGAGGTGGCGGGCGCCTGTAGTCCCAGCTACTCGGGAGGCTGAGGCAGGAGAATGGCGTAAACCCAGGAGGCGGAGCTTGCAGTGAGCTGAGATCTGGCCACTGCACTCCAGTCCGGGCGACAGAGTGAGACTCCGCCTCAAAAAAAAAAAAAAAAAAAAAAGTATTTGAGAAAGGTGCAGAGCCTACATTCAATAAAAAAAAAAAAATTACTTTATTAATGCTGGTAAAATATTCTTAGGCTTAGAGACCAACTGCTTAGACTTTTTTTTTTTTTTTAACGGAGTCTCGCTCTGTCGCCCAGGCCGGCGTGCAATGGCGTGATCTCAGCTCACTGCAACCTACGCCTCCCGGGTTCAAGCACTTCTCCTGCCTCAGCCTCCCGAGTACCTGGGATTACAGGCATGCACCACCATGCCCAGCTAGTTTTATTTGTACTTTTAGTAGAGACGGGGCTTCTCCATGTTGGTCAGGCTAGTGTCGAACTCCCAACCTCAGGTGATCCACCTGCCTCGGCCTCCCAAAGTGCTGGGATTACAGGCGTGAGCCACCGCACCTAGCCAACTGCTTAGACTTTAAGTATACACTCTGTAAATAGGGCTAAACAACAAGGTGAATCAATCTTTTTTGTTTTTTAAGAGACAGGTTCTCCTCTATAGCCCAGGCTGGAGAGTAGTGGTGTGATTTTAGATCACTACAGCCTTGACCTCCTGGGCTCAAGCAGTCCTCCCCACTCAGCCTCTTGAGTAACTAGGACTACAGGTGTGCACCACACCTGGTTAATTTTGTGTGTGGGTGTAGGGACAGGAGTCTTACTATGTTGCCCAAGCCGATCTTGAACTCTTAGACTCAAGCAGTCCTTCCACCTCAGCCACCCAAAGTGCTCGGATTACTGGCATGAGCCACCCTATCTTGCCTGGCCAGATTTCAGATCTTATTTATTTATTATCTATCTAATCTGTTGATTTATTGAGAGAGAGAGAGACAGGGTCTTGCTCTTTCACCAAGACTGGAGTGCAGTGGTTCAGTCCTAGCTTACTTTAACCTTGAACTCCTAGGCTCACAGGATCCTGCCATCTCAGCCTCTTGAATAGCTAGGAATACAGGCACTTGCCATTACACCCAGCTATTTTTTTAAACTTTTGTAGAGACAGGGGTCTCACTATGTTGTCCAGGCTGGTCTCAAACTCTTGTCCTGAAGTCCTCCTGCCTCAGCCTCCCAAAGTGCTGGGATTACAAGCATGACCCGTCACACCCAGCCTGAAATACAGATTTCTTGTCACATAAGTGATTTCCAGAAGCAGAGTAACATATACATTAAAAACCATAGAAAAATAATAGATTTTGTTTGCAATTTGGCTAGGGCTCTTGGCAGAATTTTGCCCAAATGTTATTTTGAATGGATACATATATATATACACATATATATATATTTTTTTTTTTACGATTTTTTTTACGATATTTAAGCTTGCCAAGAACTTTGTCTTAGGTCTGTTTAACAGATTCTAGGTATGTAAGCATGGGAAAATATTGTTCCCATGAAACCAATTTTGAGCTCTGAGTAGGTTTCGAGCCTATGTTTTTTTTCTTTAAATAAAAAAACCTTTTATTTGCATTCCTGAGCTTTTTTTAACAGAAGTTAACAATAACAAAGGTGTAAAAATTGCCACTAGCATCATTTGTTGGAAAACGGTTTGTTTGTTTCGTAGACAGGATCTCACTGTTTTACCCAGGCTGGAACGCAGTGGCTATTCACAGGCGTGATTATAGCTCACTAAGCCTCCATCCCAACTCCTGGGCTCAAGAGAGCCTCGTGCTCAGCCTCCAAATTAGCTGGGACTACAGGCATACGCCACCAGGCCCAGTGGAAAGTTTTTTTTTTTTTTAATCTTATATATGCTGTTATGTTTGTGCCAGGAATAAAAATATGAAGATACTACTACCCACTAAGATTTTTCTACCCACTGTGTTGAAGGTTCACAGCAAGGAAAAGCAAATGAGATCGACTTTTTTTTTTGTCGCCTAGGCTGGAGTGCAATCTCGGCTCGTTGCAACCCCCACCTCCCAGGTTCAAGCAATTCTCGTGCCTTAGCCTCCCGAGTAGCTGGGACTACA
>NW_012117043.1:3942290-3949682 GCF_000951035.1 Colobus angolensis palliatus | reverse complement strand
AAAAAAAAAAAAAAAAGTAGCAAGGAATTGTTCTAGAAAAGAAGTGAAGGCCAGGTGCGATGGCTCACACCTGTAATCCCAGTACTTTGGGAGGCCAAGGCAGGGGGATCACGAGGTCAGGAGTTCAAGACCAGCCTGGCCGAGATGGTGAAACCCCTTCTCTACTAAAAATACAAAAAAATTATCCAGGCGTGGTGACAAGCGCCTGTAATCCCAGCTGCTCAGGAGGCTAAGGCAGAGAGTTGCTTGAACCCGGTAGGCTGAGGTTGCAGTGAACCAAGATCACACCACTGCACTCCAGCCTGGGCAACAGAGCAAGACTACATCTCAAAAAAAAAAAAAGTGAAGTAAGGCCAGGTGTCCTGGCTCACACCTGTAATCCCAGCATTTTGGGAGGCTGAGGTGGGCAGATTACTTCAAGTCAGGAGTTCGAGACCAGCCTGGCCGACATGGTGACCCCGTCTCTAAAAAAATTAGCTGGGCATCATGGAGGGTGCCTCTAATCCCAGCTACTTGGGAGGCTGAGGCAGGAGAATCACTTGAACCCCGGAGGTGGAGGTTGCAGTGAGTCAAGATCACGCCATTGCACTCCAGCGTGAGCGACAGAGCAAGACTCAGTCTCAAAAAAAAAAAAAAAGAAGTGAAGTGAATTTGAGTCAGTATACTTAACAGGACAAGCATTAGGCAGTGTTGCAAGTACATACTGGAATCTCTTTGGCTGGCTCTAAGAAAGAGTTTGAACTTATTTACGTCCTTAGCCCTATGTGACAGATAAGAAACTAAAAGGTACAGAAAATAGAGATGTTTGATTTTTCTAAGTTGCCCCAAGCTACCATTTTTAAAAACGCCTGCAAGCATGTCTAAAACAGGAGCCTGTTAGCTACAGTTGCCAAACCGGTTTAACAGCACTGCCTCCATGTATTCTGGGTGAGAAGGAGCTCCGAGTACATAAATGTATCAAAGATCACTATCCCAGTCATCTCAGAACAAGTTGTTACTAATGTACTGGAGTTTCTGTGCAAACCGTCTACCATAAACCATGAAATGATTCAAAGTTCATAGTTCCTTCTTTGTTCCTTTGTTAATCACTGACTTCTGACTAGTGGGAGGTGCCTCCCAAGTTTGCTAATGCATTCTTTTTGGATAAGGATGACGCACAGATTGTCCTAATAAGGACTTAGATTGAGAAAGACCGCCCCCTCTGAGAAGAGGGGACAAGTCCGAGAGAGGGCGGGCAGTTTCTTTTTTAACTAGGGATGACACAAGTATAAGTCATTTCCTTATTAATTGGTTCAAACCAGTTCTTACAGGAACTGGTGGTGATAAATGTGGGACTTCTGAGAAGTCATTCATTTTATTCTTTGTGCCACACCAGAGTACAGTATCAGCTGAGCTGGCCTTACTCTGGGACTAACTCTTTTACTGGGAGCAGTTCCTGATTTACAGCTCTTAGTCTCTCCCAGACATGTTGGTGGGAGAGATTTTGCTTTTTAAGGGGTTGTTAGAAGGAAGATTTTTTTTTTTTTTTTACTAGAAAGAGCTCACAGAATTTCAGCAGTTCTCTGATTTTTATATTTTATTCCTCTTCCTATCCAATCCCTGCCTTTTGAGTCCAGGTGGTAAGTGCATTTTGTTTAACGTTTCTCCTGCTTTTCTTCCCAAATGTGTCTTTTTCCTCGGGCTACTGTACCCTGCCTGCTTCCAGTGCTGTCCCCGGCATAGGTCCATCTCTGCAGAAGCCATTTCAGGAGTACCTGGAGGCTCAACGGCAGAAGCTTCACCACAAAAGCGAAATGGGCACACCACAGGTAAGACTTTATTCCGGTTTCTTCTCCCCTCTGGGAAGTTTCAGGCCGAAATTACATTCACAGCTCTCACTCACATTTTTAGGCAAATAAGTGAGGTTGGTTTGCCAGTGTTCCTTGACAGAAGCTGAGCGTCTGTGTATGCTCTACTGGGAAATTTGTCTTTGTCTTAAACTAGAAAGTGTACTTCTGTACATCTTCTCCCAAAAACAAGGGTGGAGCCAATGGAAAATAATGGTTCTGTTACATAGAATGAGTTGTTGCCTTGATCTTAAATTAGTAGATAAACTCCCCAGGTGGATTAAAAAGTTAAAATTTACAGCATAACAAAGTATTAGACTTACTGAGGTGACTTGAATATCTCCCTTTGATTTTCACTCTATTTTTCCTTTCACCCATGGGAAAATGATAATTTTTTAATAAACCAAGGTTCTTACCATAGCTGAACTTTAAAACTTAGACTATCTTTTCTGTAAACGAGTCTGAGGCAGAGGGAAATGACTAGAAGAGGATGAGTAAGCAATAACCTGAAATGGGAAACTTGAGGGAAGCACAGTATTTTTTGTTAGGTTTGGTTTGGTTCATTTTTTGTTTGTTTGTTTGTTTTTTGAGACAGGAGTTTCGCTCTTGTTGCCCAATCTGGAGTGCGATGGCGCAATCTCCGCTCACTGCATTCTCCGCGTCCCGGGTTCAAGCGATTCTCCTGCCTTAGCCTCCCAAGTAGCTGCAATTCCAGGCGCACGCCACCACACCAGCTAATTTTTTGCATTTTAGTATAAATAGGGTTTCACCATGTTAGCCAGGCTGGTCTCGAACTCCTGACCCCAGATGATCTGCCCGCCTTGGCCTCCCAAAGTGCTGGGATTACAGACGGGAGCTACCGCGCCCGGCCAGAAGCACCGTTTTTTTAATGGCCTTGCACTCTTTGTGTGGACCTTTGCTGCCCTCAATTGACCAAACATGACATCAGAAACAGATACATTTATGTGTTTTAAAAACAGCTCCTAATACTAGAACAAAAGTATTTAACTGTCTTGACAGTACTCACAAGTATCTCGTGGTAACTTCGGAGTTGAGTTTAATCAAAGAGTTTATTCTTGGGTCCTAGTAGAAGAGCTAACCTCACATTCACCCCATTCTAAACCATATGATTCAACATTGATTTTACATCCAGCAACGTGAAATCTTGCTAGTTGGGTGTGAAAAGGAGAGGAATGGGTGTTTCGGAGTAGCTGGGGTTGCTTACTTTTCAGTTTTAATTCTTAAGGTTTTGTAAGTTACACACAAGTTTTCATTGTTTTCCCTAAAGCATTATAGATGATCCTCTTTTTACTACTGAACTAATGAAGCCTTTTTCACTGCATTGTTCTGCATTTATTTCTACAGGGAGAAAACTGGTTGTCCTGGATGTTTGAAAAGTTGGTCGTTGTGATGGTGTGTTACTTCATCCTATCTATCATTAACTCCATGGCACAAAGTTATGCCAAACGAATCCAGCAGCGGTTGAACTCAGAGGAGAAAACTAAATAAGCAGAGAAAGTTTTAAACTGCAGAAGTTGGAGTGAATGGGTTCTGCCTTAAATTGGGAGGACTCCAAGCCAGGAAGGAAAATTCCCTTTTCCAACCTGTATCAATTTTTACAACTTTTTTCCTGAAAGCAGTTTAGTCCATACTTTGCACTGACATACTTTTTCCTTCTGTGCTAAGGTAAGGTATCCACCCTCAATCCAATCCACCTTGTGTGTTCTTAGGGTGGAATGTGATGTTCAGCAGCAAACTTGCAAGAGACTGGCCTTCTGTTTGTTACTTTCAAAAGGCCCACATGATACAATTAGAGAATTCCCACCACACAAAAAAAGTTCCTAAGTATATTAAATATGTCAAGCTTTTTAGGCTTGTCACAAATGATTGCTTTGTTTTCCTAAGTCATCAAAATGTATATAAATTATCTAGATTGGATAACAGTCTTGCATGTTTATCACGTTACAATTTAATATTCCATCCTCCCCAACCTTCCTCTCCCACCCTGAAAAAAGGGCCAGTTTATGATGCATTGCATACCCTCTGGGGAAATTGATCTTTAAATTTTGAGACAGTATAAGGAAAATCTGGTTGGTGTCTTACAAGTGAGCTGACACCATTTTTTATTCTGTATATTTAGAATGAAGTCTTGAAAAAAACTTTATAAAGACATCTTTGATCATTCCAAAATTGTGTCCGTTTTCTTGAGCGTTTTGATTTTTTACTTTTAGCTTATACCAGCTGAATGGCAGCCTTGCCTAATCCACGTACAACAAGATTTCTTAAGCCTTCTTTTATTTGCATGAGAGAGCCACTACCAAGGCAACAATGTTTTGTTATGCTGAAACTGGGCTGCTGCATACTGCTAAATGATACCTCTGGGATTGGCCTACCTGGGAATTTCTTGGTTTGTGAAAACAGGAGAGGAGAGATATTTCATACAAGTGAAAGGATACTGGAGAGAGAAATTACCCATTTCTAAAAAGAACCACACTCTGTCGTATCTGTGTTAATGTTTTCTAGCATGTACTCTGGTTTCAACAGACACAAATTTATATGTAACCTAGTTTTCTTGCCTTTCTGTAAGTGTTTTATTCTTAATGTTATTTTTTTCCATTGGGATGTTTTTGATTGAACTTGTTCATTTTGTTTTGCTTGGGAGGAAAATTAAGCAATTTTACTTTTTCCTTTAGGAGCATTATGAGCATTATGTCAGAATAGAATAGAATAGAATTGGGGTTCGATCTCAACAGGCCGGAAATGCCTGGGTTTTTTTGTTTGTTTTTGTTTTTGTTTTTTTATCAAATCCTGCCTGAATGTCTGCTTGTTTTGCCTACCATCGTGACATCTCCATGGCTGTACCACCTTGTCGGGTAGCTTATCAGACTGATGTTGACTGTTGAATCTCATGGCAACACCAGTCGATGGGCTGTCTGACATTTTGGTATCTTTCATCTGACCATCCATATCCAATGTTCTCATTTAAACATTACCCAGCATCATTGTATATAATCAGAAACTCTGGTCCTTCTGTCTGGTGGCACTTTGAGTCTTTTGTGCCATAATGCAGCAGTATGGAGGGAGGATTTTATGGGGAAATGGGGATAGTCTTCATGACCACAAATAAATAAATAAGGAAAAGTAAGCTGCATTGTGGGTTTTGAAAAGGTTATTATACTTCTTAACAATTTTTTTTTCAGGGACTTTTCTAGCAGTATGACTATTACTTGACCTTCTTTGAAAAGAATTCCCAAAACGCTTTGTTTTAGATAGATTAACATTAACCAACATAATTTTTTTTAGATCGAGTCAGCATAAATTTCTAAGTCGGCCTCTAGTCATGTTTCATCTCTTTCACCTGCATTTTATTTGGTGTTTGTCTGAAAGGAAAGAGGAAAGCAAATACGAATTGTACTATTTGTACCAAATCTTTGGGATTCATTGGCAAATAATTTCAGTATGGTGTATTATTAAATAGAAAAAAAAATTTGTTTCCTAGGTTGAAGGTGTAATTGATACGTTTGACTTATGATGACCGTTTATGCACTATCTTTCAAATGAATTTGCTTTCAAAATAAATGAAAAACAGCTCTCCTTCTTTCCTCTTTTAAGTGTTCAGCTGTGGCATGCCCAAAGGTTCCTGCTGGATTCCAGCTGGAGCGGTGTGATACCCTTCTTTTTCAGCTGTTCGTGCCTTCCTTTTTCGTATCCACCAAAGTGGAGACAACTACATGATCCCAAAGATACACAGTACCTACTTAATTCCTGCTGATGAGAGACCAGAGAATTTGCAAGTGGATGGTTTGGAATCACCATAAATAAAAAGAGGGCCTGGGAATTCTTGCAATTCCATCTCTACTTTGTATAAGTCTCATTTTGTGCCTTACACATCTGCAGTGTTTTATCATGTTCCAACTTGGTGACTGTCAAGCAGTGCAATACATTAGCAGTTTATCACTGAAGAGCTGAGGAGCACCTCCCTTAAAACAGACAATGTCCACCAGGCGCAGTGGCTCACGCCTGTAATCCCAGCACTTTGGGAGGCCAAGGCGGGCAGATCACCTGAGGTCAGGAGTTTGAGACCAGGCTGGCCAACATGGAGAAACCCTGTCTCTACTAAAAACAGAAAAAATTAGCCGGGCGTGGTGGTACATGCCTGTAATCCCAGCTATTCAGGAGGCTGAGGCAGGAGAATCACTTGAACCCAGGAGGCAGAGGTTACAGTGAGCCAAGATAGCACCACTGCACTCCAGCCTGGGCGACAGAGCAAGACAAAAAAAAAGAAAAACAGACCGTGTCACATGAAAATGTGCAATGTCCAGTTTTCCCATAGTTTTCTGCATTCTCTGTGTATGCATAATCTGGAGTATGAGTCTGGGAAGGAAGAGGTTTTTACTTTCATTTGGATAGTGGCCACCTCTCCATTCCCTACGAATGCTAGAATGAAGTTTGTGGGTTTTTTTTTTTAATTTTTTTTTTTTATTTTTTTGAGACAGAGTCTCGCTTCATCGCCCACGCTGGAGTGCAATGGTACAATCTCGGTTCACTGCAACTTCTGCCTCCCAGGTTCAAGCAATTCTCCTGCCTCAGCCTCCAGAGTAGTTGGGATTTCAGGCACCCACCACCACGCCAGGCTAGTTTTTGTATTTTTAGTAGAGACGGGGTTTCGCCATGTTGGTCAGGTTGGTCTCGAATTCTTGACCTCAGGTGATCCACCTGCCTCGGCCTCCCAAAGTTCTGGGATCACAGATGTGAGCCACCGTGCCCACCTAGAATGAAGTTTCTTAAATACGCTAGTTAATTATTGAAACATATGCAGTATTGAGTGCTCCTACACAAACAAGCTCAGCCTCTGCCCACAGTGTGCTCTGTGCTGTCCACAGCCTTAGTAGGACAACATGAGGCTTTTTGTCATTTCACCAGTCATTCAACAATGACTCATTTGAGTATGGATCACGCACTAGCTAAGTAAAATAATCAGTTGGGCTTATGTACCCTGAGGTGAATTGTTTAGCCTGACCCATGTGTAAGAAGGTCATAGAGATTCCCAACGTTTTAGTGTCAAAAAGCTTTTCCACGTATTACTTTGAAACCCATTTTCCTCCATGTGTAATAGTCTCTGTTAATGATGGTTCGGGTTTCTTCCACGTAGTTTGTGGCCTGAGAAAGTTTAAAAGAGCCTCGGTTTCTTTCATCTATAAAAAATAAAAGAGATAGAAGGACAGTTTATCTAAGGAATAAATCTGGTAACATGTAAAGTACTGAAATAGGCTGGGTGCAGTGGCTCATGCTTATAATCCCAATACTTGGGGAGGCCAAGGCAGGAGGATCCCTTGAGACCAAGAGTTCAGTAAATAGGGCCGGGCATGGTGGCTCACGCCTGTAATCCCAGCACTTTGGGAGGCTGAGGCGAGCAGATCACCTGAGGTCGGGAGTTCGAGACCAGCCTAACCAACATGAAGAAACCACGTCTCTACTAAAAATACAAAAAAGTAGCCGGGCATGGTGGCACGTGCCTATAATCCCAGCAAGAATTCAATAAAGAGGCCGGGCGCGGTGGCTCAAG
>NW_012117043.1:3931394-3942240 GCF_000951035.1 Colobus angolensis palliatus | reverse complement strand
AAAAAGAAAAAAAAAGAAAAAAAAGGAAAGAAAAAGTAAGGTCAGGTGCGGTGGCTCATGTCTGTAATCCCAGCACTTTGGGAGGCTGAGGCGGGTGGATTGCTTGAGCTCAGGAGTTTGAGACCAGCCTGGTAAAAATGAAGAAAACCCTGTCTGTGCAAAAAATACAAACATTAGCAGGGCGTTGTGGCACACAGCTGTGGTCCCAGCTACTCGGGAGACAGAGCTGGGAGGATGGCTGGAGCCAGAGGAGGTCAAGGCTGCAGTAAGCCATGATTGCGCCACTGCACTCCAGCCTGGGCGACAAAGTGAGACTCTGTCTCAAAAATAATAATAATGAAGGCCAGGCACGGTGGTTCATGGCTATAATCTCAGTACTTTGGGAGGCCTTGTCTCTACTAAACATCATCTCTACTAAAAAAAAAAAAAAACAAAAATTAGCTGGGTGTTTTGGCATGGGCCTGTAATCCCAGTTACTCAGGAGGCTGAGGCAGGAGGATCGCTTGAACCTGGGAGGCAGAGGTTGCAATGACCCGAAATCACACCACTGCACTCTCCAGCCTGGGTGACAGAGCAAGACTGTCTCAAAAAAAAAAAAAAAATGTTAATGGGCTGAAAGAGTTACATTATTGTGTAAAAACTTTGGAATGTCTGGGTTAAGATAAGGGGTTGTGGAGACCAAGGTTTTATGCAGATGAAGCCTCCAGGTAGCAGGCTTTGGAAGGAGAGAACAATGAGTGTAAATGTTTGTTACCAGACTTAAGAGTCTGTTCTATCAGGAAATCCAAAAGGGAACGGGGTATAAGTCTGTCTGACCCCACCCCCTTTCTGTCATGGCCTTTCAGGTTAGCTTTGGAATGCCCTTGCTGACACGAGGGATCCATTCAAATGTTCGAAGGCTTAGAATTTTATTTTTGGTTTATATTAGGTAAAGTTTATAATTTAAAACCCATCAAGTTTCTTTTTTAGCGGTTCTTTGAGGGCATCATCAATTCCCCTGATCTTTCTTTTCATCTCTTCCTGTTTCACTGGCTCCCTAGAGTCTAAATGGTTGGGACTTTGTATCTTTTCCCCTTTTCCACAGCTGGAACACCATACACTGACCTGACATTGTGTTTCCCAGAAACTTGAAATATTTACGTTGTTTATCTTAACTCCTTGTGCAAGCATTCCTGCTTGCGGAAATGGTTTCCATCTATTAATAAGATTGACATTGCATCATCCGAGACATTTTAGGGTGTAGGAGTAGGAAGTTATTTAGTTAAAAATATAAAGCCGGTTTTTTGCTTTTTTTTTTTGAGATAGAGTCTTGCTCTGTCGCCCAGGCTGGAATGTAGTGGCACGATCTCAGCTCATTGCAACCTCCGCCTCCCGGCTTCAAGCAATTCTCCTTTCTCAGCCTCCCGAGTAGCTGGAATTACAGATGTGCATCACCACACCCAGCTAATTTTTTGTATTTTTAGTAGAGCTGGGGTTTCACCATGTTGGCCAGGCTGGTCTCGAACTCCCGACCTCAGGTGATCCGCCTGCCTCGGCCTCCCAAAGTGCTGGGATTACAGGCGTGAGCCACTACACCCAGCCAGTCATGGCTCTTTATAGCCTTGACCTCCCTGGCTCAATCAATTCTCCCACCTCAGCCTCCCTGGCAAGGACCAGCATGAACCACCATAGCTGGCTAATTTTTAAATTTTTTGTAAAGACAGGGTCTCAATACTTTGCCCAGGCCGGTCTTGAATTCCCGGGCTTGAGCGATCCCGCCTCGGCCTCCCAAAGGTGCTGGTATTACGGACGTGAGCCACCATGCTGGGCATTCCCAAAGACTGAGGTGGGGCACAGTGGCTCATGCCTGTAATCCCAGCCTTTTGGGAGGCCAAGACAGGATCACTTGAGGTCAAGAGTTCAAGACTTGCCTGGCCAGCATGGTGAAACCCTATCTCTACTAAAAATACAAAAATTAGCCAGCTGTGGTGGCATATGCCTGTAATCTCAGCTACTTGGGAAATAGGAGAGTCACTTGAACCCAGAAGGTGGAGGTTGCAGTGAGCCGAGATCGTGCCACTGCACTCCAGTCTGGTCAACAGAGCAAGACACTATCTCACAAAAAAAAAAAAAGACTGAGCATCTGATATACATGCAGGAATTTCACGACATTGCATTCACTCCTCCAGAAACAAAGATATATTTTAAAATGCTTTCTTAGGATATGTGCTTTTGTTTTCTAGCAGATACTCCATCAAACTTTTGATAAGTGAAAAATTTACTGAGGAAACCAAAAAAAGTTTTTTAACTTCCCCACCTGAAAATATTGACATTTACTAATTTATTTTCATTATAAAGAATATTGATTATCATGGTTGCTCATGCCTGTAATTCTGGCACTTTGGGAGGCCAGGGTGGGCAAATCACTCCTGAGCCCAGGAGTTCGAGACCAGCCTGGACAATATAATGAGACCTCTCTACAAAATATTTAAAAGTTAGCCAAGTGTGATGGCATGTGCCTGTAGTCCCAGGCTGAGATGGGAGGATCACCTTATTGGTGAGCCGTGATTGTGTCACTACTGCAGCCTGAGTGACACAGACCCTGTCTCAAAAAATATATATATTAATACTAAAGAATCTGGAAAGTAAAGAGGAGAAAAGGGAATATCAGCTTTTAACACTTGTTACAAGGTCAGTCTGGAAAACCCAGTGAGATTTGCTGGGTAAATAGGTTTTAAACCATGAAAAAATTGATGGCATGCAAGATCTTCCTCAGTAGACCTGAGAATCTCATTTCTGTTAAAAAAATACAAAAAAAAAAAAAACTGCTTCATTTTATTCGTAAATAATTGTTCGAGGTGCTACAAAAAATTAAAACTAAGCAGGAGTTTAAAGTTTTTGAAAGCCAAGTAACATCTCTAACATTGACTGAAGTCTCTCCGGTATTTACACAACATAAATGAGATACTACACACAAAACCCGTGTGTCTGAAGATAAATTCCTTTATTCTCAAAGACAGCAAGAAAAAAAAGCACATCATGTACTTTAAACTTGAGAAGCAATTGAGTCATTTGTGTCTGGTGGACAGGAGCTAGGGATCATGTCCCTTTCCAACAAGGCCATGAGTTCACCTGAGGTAATGCGTTTGCCTTGGGGGTGAGGCCTTGAATTGCAGCAAATAACCTACATGTATTTGCATATTTAACCAGTACTCTTAAGAAGGGTTATACAAAAACCTGCCAGACAGCTGCTTACTCATTTCCTTTAAAATTGCATGGTGCTGGGATTGGCAGGTGCCAACTGTTTGCTCATTCTCTTTGACCCACTAGCCTTGCAGTTTGCTGTGTGGGTGTTGATACTCCTAAATTAAAGCAGGGAAGGGGTGGTTTTAGATGGCTTTTAACACCTGCTCTCCACCCAAGCACCCTGGATTCATTTGATATCTGGATTCTAATTCTGTAGTCAGGAGACTGGCCCAAACTGTGACCCAGAGAGAAGTGAGTCAGTTGCAAGTGGCTGGCTGACTCTATGGGAACAGAAATAAAATGCAGCTTAGAGGGTTTGTCAGCCAAATCCACAAATGTGTGGCTTTTTGAAACATTGGACATCTGTTCCTCTTAATTTAAAATAAACTTTTTTTTTTTTTTTTTTTTTTAAAGCACAAAGTTGCTTGGCTCCTTGTTTCTTTGTGTCAGCAGCAGTTGCTGCTCTAATTTAGGAACCCTAGGATCTGATTTAGGACATTTGGAATCTATCTTTAAGGCACATTCGGTCTAGAAAGTGGAACTGAATTGCTTCGGGAAGGCAAGAGGATGGTTTTACAGTATAGGGTTTGTGTGGAAATCCCCTTCAGCAGTAATCAACCCAGGTGTCGGACCTGTAACCATTTCCAAATGACCCAGAGGACCCAGAGGGAGGGCTTGAACACACCCCAGCACTGTTTCTACAATTTAGCCTTTATTTGCATTGGAAACCACATTCCTGAATTCTTGAGGGGGCAGACTCTGGCTTATTCTGGGCAATTGACTTCAAGTGGGACCCCTGAGCTACCTATGTAAGTGCACAGTCAGCCATCCCTGGAGAGTTACCAGGGAGGAGGATCTTTCTGTGCATCTTGCTTTGATGACCTCCATCCAAAGCCCTTTGAGGAACAGTTTTGTTTATTCAAGGAGCCCTTGGCAGGTCACTCCTCCCCTACCACAAATCTAATCCAAATGTGGCATTTTCCTTCGAGGCCATCTATCCCCTTTGGGGGACAAAACACATAAGCTTTTCCCTTCAGACCACTTTTGACTGAAACAGTGATCAACATTGCTTAATTTTGTTCCTGTCTGTTTCTAGTGGGGAAAAAATGCTGTAGGGGAGTGAGGCAGTTAGGGATTTGAAAACAGGGATGGTGCCGCCTGAAGGTGGGGAATGACTTAGATCACTGTCTTTCTTTGGCTCCTCACCATGTTGTGTGGAGGAAACAAAAAGCAGCTCAAGTTCACTCCTCTTGGCAGGAGTGCGGAAGCTTGGCTCGCCACGGCCCTGGAGAACCATGTTTTTCCCAACTTTTTTTTTTTTCTTTTGAGACGGAGTTTCACTCTTGTTGCCGAAGCTGGAGTGCAGTGGCGCAATCTTGGCTCACTACAGCCTCCGCCTCCTGGGTTCAGAGCGATTCTCCTGCCTCAGCCTCTCGAGTAGCTGGTATTGCAGGTGCATGCCCCCACACTCAGTTAATTTTTTGTTATTTTTTTCAGTAGAGACGGGGTTTCATCATGTTGGCCAGGCTGGTCTCGAACTCCTAACCTCAGGTGATCCACCCGCCTCAGCCTCCCAAAGTGCTGGGATTACAAGCATGAACCACTGCGCCCAGAACACGAATTTGAGTGTCATTCTTGTGCAGGGGCCGTGCTAATCTCCTGTATATTGTTCCAATTTTGGTGTATGTGCTGCCAAAGCGAGCACCCAGCTTCTTTTCATTAGTTAAAAAGATGAAGGCTGAGACTAAGGCAAGGAGGCCTTTCTCTGCCCTTCACTTTTTAGTGCACCTCACAGTCACTTGCACTTGAGTAAGGATTGCTAAAGCTCTTTCAGAGCTGCCAGACGTTCCTGCCTAGCGTCATGTTGTTGGTTCTTCAGACACCTCTTCATTCTGCCTATTGCACCAGCCCTTTCCCACCTCCATGTTCCCTCTGTGGTAATTTCTCTGTACACAACAACCACACGGAACACCAGCAATCAAGATTAGCTCCCAGGAACTCTGGCGTGCCCTGTACCAGGAAGCACAGTGGATTACTACAACTTTTGATAATGATTGTTTGCTTTGTACCAGGCATTATTTTCAGGCCTGTTTCACATGTATTGTACTTAACAACCCCATGAGGAAATTAAGGCAGGGTGGTTCAGTAATTTGTCAAGGGAAACAAGGAAGCAGAGCAGGCAGCAGAGGCCTTCTGGCTCTGAACCACTCTGTTCTGTAGAAATCAGTGCAAAAGTCCACGCTTCAGCATACTTGTTGCATCTTGTGATCACAGGTGGTGGATGAAGAAAGGAAGATAGCAGAAAATCAAGGCCACAACCTAAATTTTTGCTATTTAAATAGATGAGCAGCCGTTACACTTCTCTGTATCACAGGGTTGGAAAAAGCCAGCTCCATTCTTAGCCATCCATGTCGGCAGATTCCCAGAGTGGTGTTTACTGTAATTATGATTTAAAAGCAAGGTTTTTTGTTTGTTTTAAGGAGACAGGGTCTCCCAAGTTGTCCAGGCCAGACTCCAACTCCTGGGTTCAAATCATCCTCCCGCCTCAGTCTCCTGAGTAGCTGGGACTATAGGCACTCACCACCACACTTGGGTAAAAGTAATTTCTATTTCTATAGTCCTTTTTTTTCTTTTTCAATGAAAAAGAAAAACTAATGTCTTGAGCTTGAGTTTTGTTTTGAGACAGGGTTTCACTCAGTTGCCCAAGATGAAGTACAGTGGTACGATCACAGCCACAGCTGACTGCAACTTCCACCTCCCAGGCTCAAGCAATCCTCCCACCACAGTTGCCCCACTCCCTGCCAGTAGCTGGGACTACAGGACCACCACCGCAGCCAGCTAATTTCTGTATTTTTTTTTTTTTAGTAGAGACAGGATTTCACCACGTTGGCCACGCTGGTTTTAAACTCGTGAGCTCAATCAATCCACCTGCCTCGGCCTCCCAAAGCACTGGAATTACAGGTGTGAGCCACTGCACTTGGCTAGGAAACCCTTTTCTGATCTTTCCTCCTCGGCAATGATCTCTTCACACTTCCTTTCTTACGGCCCTCACCTCACTCTGTATGATAGTTATCTGCATATATGCATAAAATCCGTAAGAAGACTGCAGGCTCCTGGAGGGAGATCTGTATCGTCCTTGGTCTCTTCTTCACAGCACCTCACACCAGTGGGGATTTAAAAAGTGAATACAGGGCTGGGCACCATGGCTCATGCCTATAATCCCAGCACTTTAAGAGGATGAGGCGGGAGGATCACCTGTTGCCAGGAGTTCAAGACCAGCCTGGCCCAACATGGCAAAACCCTGTCTCTACTAAAAATACAAGTTAGCTGGGCCTGGTGGTGCATGTCTATAATCCCAGCTACTCAGGAGGCTGAGGCATGAGGATCGCTTGAACCCGGGAGGCAGAGGTTGCAGTGAGCCGAGATTGCACCACTGCACTCCAGCCTGGTTGACCGGGTGACATAGTGAGACCCTCTCAAAAAAACAAAAGTTTCCTGAGGGGAGTAGTATTTGAATTGACAAGGTAGGGGTAGTGAAACAAAAGGTATTCTAACCAGAAAAAAACTCAGACACCAGGAAAGAACAAATGGGGGGCTCTGTGTAGGGTGGGGAGAAAGACAGGATCAGGTTTTCCACCCGAGTCCTCTGTAGCTCTGCCTTAGCTCGCTGTTTAGTTTCCTTCAAGTACCGACCTAATTCACAACTCGTTTGTCTATTTTCTTGCCTTTGGGCTGCTTGCCACACTAGAACATAAGCCCGGTAAAAGGAAAATAAATCTTGGGACCCCAAAATCACTAAGCCAAAGAAAAGTCAAGCTGGGAACTGCTTAGGGCAAAATGCCTCCCATTCTATTCCTTAAAAAGGCAGCTACTAAGATTTAAAAAAAAAAAAACCTGCATACTGGCCAGGCGTGGTGGCTCATGCCTGTAATCCCAACATTTTGGCAGGCTGAGACAGGCAGATCACCTGAGGTCAGGAGTTCGAGACCAGTCTGGCCAACATGGTGAAACTCCATCTCTACTAAAAATACAAAAATTAGCCGGGGGTGGTGGCGGGTGCCTGTAACCCCAGCTACTCAGGAGGCTGAGGCAGGAGTAGTGCTTGAACCTGGGAGGCAGAGGTTGCAGTGAGCTGAGATTGCGCCACTGTATTCCAGCCTGGGTAACAGAGACAGAGACTCCATCTGAAAAAAAAAAAAAAAAAAAAAGGCGAAGGAGGACCCAAAGAGCCCCTGAAAAGACAGCAGTGCCCATCACCATGCCAGGAATATAAAGTAGGCAAGTCTGAGGAAGACAGACTATTCTGTTTTGAACATGTGGAGGGGCGATAATGACCAATAGGATGGTGGGGCCTGTAATATGTCTGTATCTCAGGTTTCCTAACTCCTAAATTCCTAGTGAATGTGCCGTTCTTTACACCACACCATAACTTCTGTCAGTGAATAAGCTGGACTTCTTCAGAGAATTCTCCAGGGTAATATGTCCTTAAGCCTTGTTATGTGGTGCTGTTGTTAAAGAGATAGCACTGTGACTGGACCTTAGGGCCACAGTAAACTTTTGAAATTCCTCTCCCCAGTATCCTGCTGGCTTAACCAATGGCCCCTCCCTTTTAGAACTGAGAGGATGGTAGTTCCTGGAGAGATCATCTGTCTTTATAAGGAGAAAAGTTTGGCAATGTGATTTCCTGTATGTTTCTACCGGAGTCCAAGATCCCAGCAGTGCTAGCCTAGACAGCAGTGGCTGCCACCTAGAACCCAGAGGTCAGGAGTGCTCCCAAGTCAGCGTGAGGGCATCTTCCCAACTGCCTTTGCCAAGCCAAAAGGCAGAATCATGACTTTGTTACACCTTCTGGAGCATGTGGTTGAGGCGGCTTTCCATTTGGCTGCTTTGGTGCTGAGGCTGTTTACATGTTTCAGTAAATGAGTTATTGCTTATTGAAGTTGGCTGGCTAGGAGCTCCGAATAAACAACATATGAGCACAGTGACACCACTCTCCAGGAGCACCAGAGTTCAGAGGGAGAGATCTGCTTGTATGTTCCACTCCCACGTGGGTGCGTAGTTCTCAAAGCCTGGGAGGACTGGGGTGTCACTGTTCCCGGCTTTCTGATGGAATCAGACATAATGAGATGCTTTTCTGGTAGAAAGTGTGTATGAAAGTACTTTGCACAATTTCAGAAGGAAAAGGGGGGGGCACTGCTTTTAGAAAAATGTAAGAGATCAAAGGAGTTTTCAGAAGTTCTGCATTTTCTTCTTCAATTATAAAGAATTCATCTGAGCATAAAAGACTCCCTGGTCTCTGTAGGAAGAAGTAAAAACTTCTTTCATACACAAAAGTTTTCCTACTTTATATACTTCTTTGTAGACTACTTCATTTATTTTTTGTGGTATATTTATTAGTCTTCCCTGGAGTAGGCAGTGTTCATTAGAAAATGTTGAGACAGTCGGCCAGGTGCGGTGGCTCAAGCCTGTAATCCCAGCACTTTGGGAGGCCAAGACGGGTGGATCACGAGGTCAGGAGATCGAGACCATCCTGGCCAACACGGTGAAACCCCGTCTCTACTAAAAAATACAAAAAAAAAAAAAAAAAACTAGCCAGGCGAGGTGGCGGGCGCCTGTAGTCCCAGTTACTCGGGAGGCTGAGGCAGGAGAATGGCGTAAACCCGGGAGGCGGAGCTTGCAGTGAGCTGAGATCCGGCCACTGCACTCCAGCCTGGGCGACAGAGTGAAACTCCGTCTCAAAAAAAAAAAGAAAGAAAGAAAATGTTGAGACAGTCAAGACCCCAAAGTTAATCTTTAATTTCTCCCTTCTTCCTGTGCCACCTGGATAAACCTGGATTGTCCAGGAGTTCCTAAACCCCATCTATGTGACAATTTACAGAATAATTTTTTTTTTTTTTTAAGACAGAGTCTCACTCTATCGTCCAGGCTGGAGTGCACTGGTGCGATCTTGGCTCACTGCAACCTCCACTACCCCAGGCTCAAGCAATTCTCATGCCTCCACCTCCAGAGTAGCTGGATTATAGGTGCACGCCACCACACTTTGCTAAGTTTTGTATTTTTAGTAGAGACAGGGTTTCACTATATTGGCCAGGCTGGTCTCGAACTCCTGACCTCAAGTTATCTGCCCACCTCAGCCTCCTAAAGTGCTGGGATTACAGGCGGGTGAGCCACCATGCCAGGCTAATTTTCGTATTTTTAGTAGAAATGGGTTTCACCATGTTGGCCAGGCTGGTTTCAAACTCCTTGCCTCAAGTGATCTGCCCACCTCAACCCCTCAAAGTGCTGGGATTACAGGCGTGAGCCACCGTGACTGGCCCAAAGATGTCTCTTACTACTACTACTTATTACCATCTACTGATTTACCAGACATTCCTCCACTCTTCAAATTGTCTCATAATGGGGCCTTTAAGGGCTTAATTCACAGTGCGCCTGTAGTGTTGCTGCTTTACATTTCTTCCAGAGTTTTTAGACATTGATGTTAATCTGTTCAGTAAACATGGAGTCTTTACCATGAGTCAGGTATATGCTCTGCAGCAAAGAATATGCCAAGTGGTGGCCTCCTAGTGGCCGGAGGCCAGGTCTAACTCATTATTACCCCGCCCTAGCACAGTGTCCTTCCTTGCAGGTGTTCAGTGGATGTTTGTTGAATTAAGCTCACATCCTGCCTCTTTCATACTCATCGCAAGAGTCGAGCTTAAGCAAAGGCCTTTTTTCATCAGAAAGGAAACTCCCATCTTTTGCCTTATGTCATGTTTCTTACTATCATGTTCCCATGACCTCTCACCTAGTAAGGACAAATTCTGTTCAACTCCAGTTCCTACAATTCCCAGCAGTTTGCTCCTGAAATGTTTAGAACAGCGTGTCTCATAGAACTACACTGCAACCCATATATCTAATTTTAAAACAATTTACTGCCAGTCTCAGTGGCTCACGCCTATAATCCCAGCGCTTCGGGAGGCTGAGGCGGGTGGATCACCTGAGGTTGGGAGTTTGAGACCAGCCTGACCAACATGGAGAAACCCTCTACTAAAAATACAAAATTAGCTGGGCATGGTGGCGCATACCTGTAATCACAGCTACTTAGGAGGCTGAGGTGGCAGAATTATTTGAGCCCAGGAGGCAGAGGTTGCGGTGAGCCGAGATTGCACCATTGCACTCCAGCCTGGACAACAAGAGCAAAACTCTGTCTAAAAAACAGTAGCAACAAACAATTTACTTGCTATGTTTCAAAAAGCATAAAAAAGGGCTGGACACAGTTGCTCACACCTGTCATCCCAGCACTTTAGGAGGCTGAGGTGGGAAGATCACTTGAGCCCAGGAGTTTGAGACCAGCCCGGACAATATAATGAAACCTCGTCTCTACAAAATATTTAAAAATTAGCCAAGCATGGTGGTGCCTGCTTGTAGTCCCAGCTACTCAGGAGGCTGAGGTGGGAGGATTGCTTGAGCTCAGGAGGTGGAGGTTGCAGTGAGCCAAGATTGTGCCACTGCATTCTAGCCTGGGTGACAGACTGAGACTCTGTCTCAAAAGAAAAAAAAGGGAGGCCGGGCGCGGTGGCTCAAGCCTGTAATCCCAGCACTTTGGGAGGCCGAGACGGGCGGATCACGAGGTCAGGAGATC
>NW_012117043.1:3925558-3931269 GCF_000951035.1 Colobus angolensis palliatus | reverse complement strand
AAAAAGAAAAAAAAAGAAAAAAAAGGAAAGAAAAAGTAAGGTCAGGTGCGGTGGCTCATGTCTGTAATCCCAGCACTTTGGGAGGCTGAGGCGGGTGGATTGCTTGAGCTCAGGAGTTTGAGACCAGCCTGGTAAAAATGAAGAAAACCCTGTCTGTGCAAAAAATACAAACATTAGCAGGGCGTTGTGGCACACAGCTGTGGTCCCAGCTACTCGGGAGACAGAGCTGGGAGGATGGCTGGAGCCAGAGGAGGTCAAGGCTGCAGTAAGCCATGATTGCGCCACTGCACTCCAGCCTGGGCGACAAAGTGAGACTCTGTCTCAAAAATAATAATAATGAAGGCCAGGCACGGTGGTTCATGGCTATAATCTCAGTACTTTGGGAGGCCTTGTCTCTACTAAACATCATCTCTACTAAAAAAAAAAAAAAACAAAAATTAGCTGGGTGTTTTGGCATGGGCCTGTAATCCCAGTTACTCAGGAGGCTGAGGCAGGAGGATCGCTTGAACCTGGGAGGCAGAGGTTGCAATGACCCGAAATCACACCACTGCACTCTCCAGCCTGGGTGACAGAGCAAGACTGTCTCAAAAAAAAAAAAAAAATGTTAATGGGCTGAAAGAGTTACATTATTGTGTAAAAACTTTGGAATGTCTGGGTTAAGATAAGGGGTTGTGGAGACCAAGGTTTTATGCAGATGAAGCCTCCAGGTAGCAGGCTTTGGAAGGAGAGAACAATGAGTGTAAATGTTTGTTACCAGACTTAAGAGTCTGTTCTATCAGGAAATCCAAAAGGGAACGGGGTATAAGTCTGTCTGACCCCACCCCCTTTCTGTCATGGCCTTTCAGGTTAGCTTTGGAATGCCCTTGCTGACACGAGGGATCCATTCAAATGTTCGAAGGCTTAGAATTTTATTTTTGGTTTATATTAGGTAAAGTTTATAATTTAAAACCCATCAAGTTTCTTTTTTAGCGGTTCTTTGAGGGCATCATCAATTCCCCTGATCTTTCTTTTCATCTCTTCCTGTTTCACTGGCTCCCTAGAGTCTAAATGGTTGGGACTTTGTATCTTTTCCCCTTTTCCACAGCTGGAACACCATACACTGACCTGACATTGTGTTTCCCAGAAACTTGAAATATTTACGTTGTTTATCTTAACTCCTTGTGCAAGCATTCCTGCTTGCGGAAATGGTTTCCATCTATTAATAAGATTGACATTGCATCATCCGAGACATTTTAGGGTGTAGGAGTAGGAAGTTATTTAGTTAAAAATATAAAGCCGGTTTTTTGCTTTTTTTTTTTGAGATAGAGTCTTGCTCTGTCGCCCAGGCTGGAATGTAGTGGCACGATCTCAGCTCATTGCAACCTCCGCCTCCCGGCTTCAAGCAATTCTCCTTTCTCAGCCTCCCGAGTAGCTGGAATTACAGATGTGCATCACCACACCCAGCTAATTTTTTGTATTTTTAGTAGAGCTGGGGTTTCACCATGTTGGCCAGGCTGGTCTCGAACTCCCGATCTCAGGTGATCCACCCGCCTCAACCTCCCAAAGTGCTGGGATTACAGGCATGAGTCACCGTGCCTGGCTAAAGCCAGTTTTTTTTAGCTGACATTCCTCAAACCCATAGGAAGCAATATGATTGATATAGTTGAGGAAATGTCTCTTCACATAAATGACTGTTGGTTGGCCAGGCACAGTGGCTCACACCTGTAATCCCAGGAGGGAGGGCCATTGGGAGGCCAAGGTAGGAGGATTACTTGAGCCTCAAAGTTTGAGACCTGCCTGGGCAACATAGTGAGACCTCATCTCTACTAAAAATAAAAAATTTAGCCAAGTTTAGTAGTGTATCACCGTAGCCCCAGCTACTCAGGAGGCTGAGGCAGGAGGATCACTTGAGCTTCAGAGGTTGAGGCTGCAGTGAGCCATTATCGCACCACTGCACTCCAGCTTGGGTAAGAGAGTGAGACCCTATCTCAAAAAAATAAATAAAATAAAATAAAATAAAAGATTATTGGCCCAAAATGAGAAGCTAGTGGTTAAAGCCATATTTGGTGGGTAGGTGGCAGAACAAGAAAGGGGTATCTGCCAAACTTAGGGCTCAGTAGAGAAGATAGTGGTTTAGGGACATGTGCAGTATGTTTTAAAAGAAAATTTGGGACAGGAATTCAAGTGTGATACACATGGTGGTCAGGAGAAGAATCACTGGTATGTACACTGCAAAGCAGAGTTTATAGAGCCTACGGAGCCAGTGAAGAGACATTTCAACACTTAAGTCTAGCCCAGACCAGAGCTCTGAGTTCATTGCTCTTTCTTGGACCACATCCTTTCGTGGAAAAAATGTGAATATGCACACAGGCAAGATAACAAGCAATAATTAGGAAGCTAGAATTGTGGCACTGAACATCCCAAGAAGCTTCTTCATTCAGACAAGGTAGCACTGATCCCTGTATCCCTAACCTCTCCCTCAGTGCCTGGCACTGAATAGATACTGGTGGAATGGATGAATTGACTGATAATAGTGAATTGTTGACATACTTAGTGAGTTCTAAGTGACGGGTAAAATATAGGAGAAAGATGTTGAAAGATGTTGTAGATTGAATAGTAACGGCCGATGGGGGAGGGGAGTTTTCGGGGAGATCCCAGGGCTGGAAGTGGCAAACGCATGGGAAAAAACAGGTTCTACAGCTTAAGCTCTTGAGAAAAGCAGAGATTGGGGAAGACAACAGAGAAAGAGCTTGACAGTAAGAAACAGTTTGCATTCACACTGTGCTCACTGTCCATAGGGGTGCATTCTGGCTCTGCAGGATAATGTCTGACAACATAATATGCCAGTTACCTCACAATCTAAGAAATTATACTTTCAAAGTTTTCTGGATCTGTGTGCCCAGGAGCTAAGACAGCCAATGTTGTCCTGGCTGACTGGCCATTATCTCCACACAAATCAAAGTACATTTCCAATGCCACCCCATTTGGAAGCTTTGACATCAGCATCTTGGTGTTAATTTTTAACTTAAAATCACAACTTGAAGAGCAAAAATTTTGTTATTCCAAGTAGACAAGAAAAAAATTATTTTCCATGTAAATGTTTTAACCCAAGCTTTAAAATATTTAGGTATTGGCCAGGTATGGTGGCTCATGCCTGTAATCTCGGCACTTTGGGAGGCCGAGGCAGGTGGATGGCCTGAGCCCAGGAGTTTGAAACCAGCCTGGGCAACATGAGGAAACCTCATCTGTACCAAAAATACAAAAATTAGCTGGGCATGGTGGTGCACACCGATAGTCCCAGTTATTAGTGAGGCTAAGGTGGGAGGATTGCTTGAGCCTGGGAGGTTGGGGCTGCAGTGAGCTGAGAACATGCTACTGCACTCCAGCCTGGGTGACAGAGTGAGACTCCATCAGAAAAAAAAAAAAAAAAAAAAAAATATATATAAATATATATACACACACACACACATACACAGACACACACACACACATATATATATATAATAGGTAACCTTACATATCAAATAATGCAGTTGTGGATCATAAAAAAGGGTCAAATAGCGTAAGTAAATCTAAGTAAATGGACCCAGAGCTCTGTCTAGTCGGGATTTGCTTCTAATATTCACCTGCTAATGATTCCATGAGTTGCCAAATTAGAAATATACTTGCCCCTATTGGTACCTCATGAATTTTCTCAAATATCAAATGATTTCAACTTATGACTTTCTTTCAAGTTAACTTCTAGCAAGGTTCCTCAGAATCGCATTGACCCCTGGTGAGACACTCAGTTACAGATCTTCATGAATGCTGGTTTAGTCTGGGAAATTGTTTCAGTCTGTGGATCTCTTCAATGCTTAAACAATTACTTTAACTTGTTTTGTAAAAATTATGATCTAATTATTTTTCAAGTATACTTGGGTTAACGAAATGCAGCAGTGGGGTGTGCCTTTTAGCAGCAGAACAGACCACTTTTTACATTCCTTAGAAATAAGATATGGTTCAGTATTTTAAATCATAGCAACAGTTGATAAGAAAAACAGCAAAAAGGTAATCATTTCCATATGGAAAGAAAAGGAAGAACCAGTGAAGCTGTGAACTGTCATTTTTCCATATAAAAGTCACTACTGGTAGATTTGGCAGAAAGGGCAAATGTTCCTATTTGTTTCTCATTTTACATTCGTTAATATATTGCATGTGATGTGTTTTATGGAAATACAACATTCCCTTCAAACTCAGTTGTCAATTTCCAAGCATGTTTTGTCTTGGGTGAAACCTGTATCTTGTGTGTCAATTTCATCAAGTAATTATATTTCCTTGGTGATAATTTTCTTAACTCAGTGAAAAATTCAGGTGAAAATTCTTATCCCTTTTACTGAAAAGCATATAACCATCATCCATACCAGCTGAATACCTGTAAGTAATTTTTTTTTTTTTTGAGACAGCCTTACTCTGTCACCCGGGCTGGAGTGCAGAGGCACGATATCAGCTCACTGCAGCCTCGACCTCCCAGGGCTCAAGCGATCCTCCCACCCAAACTTCCAGAGTAGCTCGGACCACAAGTGTTTGCCACCACACCCAGCTAATTAAAAATTTTGTTTTGTAGAGATGGGGGTCTTACTGTATTGCTCAGGCTGGTCTCAAACTCTTGGCCTCAAGTGATCCTCCCACCTTGCCCTCCCAAAGTGTTGGGATTACAGTTGTGAGCTACCATGCCCATCCCATTATAAGTAATTTTAAAGCAATAATTGAATAAAATAAATTTCCGCTCTGGCATTCCAAGATCCAAAACAAAAGCTGACCCAATTTTCTCATGCCCAAAAAGTTTAAGCACACAAAGTACACATTTACCTATTTACTTTTGTAGTTAGGCATAAGCATTTATTACCAAAATCCTCATATTTATTTTTAAATAGCTGCTTTGAGTGGAAACTCTTACCCTGTTACAGAATATTCAAAATACATGTTCACACTGTAGCTTGACAACATCTCCCTCCTGTGGTTCAAAGCATTCATTTCAAACATGAATATATTAAGTACAGAATTACAATTCCTTAGCTTGAAATTATGCTGTGAAAGTTTGGTTCATGCTTTGTGAGTTGTTTTTGGAGTAAAGAAGGAAGATTTCAGAACGTGTAGAGAATATCCTCTTTTCTTGGCTAGTTCCAGAGTCCCAACATCTCAGCAAAGTGTTTCCCCAAAGTTCTTTATAAAAGCACCATTTTTTTCTTACAAATGAAATACCAAATGGATGTTTTCATTAAAAAACATGAGATTCTCCATTTAAAAAGTTTTCTTCCTTTTCTGTGGGCATAGTATGCAGAACAGACTCAGCATTCTACGTGGTTACTTTAACAGAATGGAACTCTGAAAACTTTACAGAGAAAATCGTATTGAAAATATTTTAGTCCAAGAATGCCCTAAGGTACTTTTCCCATTGTTCAAGATCAGAGGTTACAGTAACTGGCAACAACCTGCTCTAATGACGTGAAACTGTCTAAAAAGTCCTCCTCTTCAATTCCAAATTTTGTGTACTGATGAATGTAGGCTCTGGTGGAAAAAAACAAAACAAAAAATGTCAGGCAAATGAGTAACTCTTCAACAATAAACAGACCTTTTCTAGCTCATGAACATTTGAAGATCACATAAGCTTTCAGAAGTCTTACATTTGCTTTGTTTACTCCAAAGATTAGTGAACTTTTGAATGTAGGCTCTGGTGGAAAAAAACAAAACAA
>NW_012117043.1:3924305-3924937 GCF_000951035.1 Colobus angolensis palliatus | reverse complement strand
CTTCTTTTTTCTTCTGTGTGTGTGTGACGGAGTTTTGCTCTTGTTGCTTAGGCTGGAGTACAATGGCACAATCTCCACTCACTGCAACCTTCGCCTTCCGGGTTCAAGTGATTCGACTGCCTCAGCCTCCTGAGTAGCTGGGATATCAGGAATGCACCACCACACCCAGCCGCTTTTGTATTTTTAGTAGAGACAGGGTTTCTCCATGTTCTCCATGTTAATTAGGCTGGTCTCCAACTCCTGACCTCAGGTGATCCCCTGGCCTTGGCCTCCTAAATTGCTGGGATTACAGGTATAAGCCACCGTGCCCGGCCTGAACTTTCAAAACTTATGTCAAGCTCCCTGTTTTTTTAGTGTCCAAAAAATTGGCAAAGAAGAGGCACCCAGGAAAGAGCAGCATGTTCAGATTTGGCTATCTACTCAGTATATATATAACACCCTATATTCAGTATAAACTCTGAAAAGTACCTGAGAAGTTTCATATAAGGCTTGAAACTAGAAAACACATCAATCCAGTTCTAGAAATGGAGTGAAGCCTCCCAGGTGCTCTCAGGACATTTAATTTGTAGTTATGCCGGGGTGGTCCTCTCAATCCCTCCCACACCACAAATGCTTTCTGTTTTTTTTTTTTT
>NW_012117043.1:3922981-3924255 GCF_000951035.1 Colobus angolensis palliatus | reverse complement strand
CGCCTGGCTAGTTTTTTTGTGTTTTTTAGTAGAGACGGGGTTTCACCGTGTTAGTCAGGATGGTCTCGATCTCCTGACCTCGTGATCCGCCCGTCTTGGCCTCTCAAAGTGCTGGGATTACAGACTTGAGCTACCGCGCCCGGCCGTTTGTTTGTTTTTTGAGACAGGGTTTTGCTCTGTTTCTGTCACCCAGGATGGAGTACAGTGGTGTGATCTCGGCTTACTGTAACCTCTGCTTCCTGAGTTGAAGCAATTCTTGTGACTCAGCCTCCCAAGTAGCTGGGATTACAGGTGCGCACCACCACACCAGGCTAATTTTTGTATTTTTAGTAGAGGTGGGGTTTCACCATGTTGGCCAGGCTGGTCTTGAATTCCTGGCTTCAAGTGATCCATCTGCCTTGGCCTTCCAAAGTGCTGGGATTACAAGCATGAGCCACCACGCCTGACTACTTTCTGCAAATGTTCTGAGGCACAAAAATCATGTGCAAAAAGAATATCAAGGGCAGACATGAATTAAATTGACATAATAATGGCTGCTACCATTTAATGAGAGTAGGACGGCAATGACACCAAAAGAGGATGGAGTTCACGGCCCTGTGGAGTGGGTTTTTCTTTTTTTTGAGACAGAGTCTCACACTGTTGCCTGGGCTGGAATGCAGTGGCACAATCTCTGCTCACCACAACCTCCACCTCCTGGGTTCAAGCCATTCTCCTGCCTCAGCCTCCCCAGTAGCTGGGATTACAGGTGCCTGCCACCATGCCCAACTACTTTTTGTATTTTCAGTAGAGACGGGGTTTCACCATGTTGGCCAGGCTGGTCTCAAACTCCTGATCTTGTGATTCACCAGCCTTGGCCTCCCAAAGTGCTGGGATTACAGGCGTGAGCTACCATGCCCAGCCTGAGTGGGGTTTTATGGACTGGTCACACGCAGGATGGTTGGGCCCTGGGGTATCCGAGCTAATGAAAGTTATAGGTGGCTGGGCACAGTAGCTCATGCTGGTAATCCCAGCACCTTGGGAGGCCAAGGTGGGCAGATCACCTGAGGTCAGGAGTTCAAGATCAGCCTGACCAACATGGAGAAACCCTGTCTCTACTAAAAATAAAAAATTAGCTGAATGTAGTGGTACATGCCTGTAATCCCAGCTACTTGGGAGGCTGAGGCAGGAGAATCGCTTGAACCCGGGAGGCAGAGGTCACAGTGAGCCGAGATCACGCCACTACACTCCAGCCTGGGCAACAAGAGCGAAACTCCATCTCAAAAAAAAAAAAAAAA
>NW_012117043.1:3913615-3915750 GCF_000951035.1 Colobus angolensis palliatus | reverse complement strand
GGATGGTCTCGATCTCCTGACCTCGTGATCCGCCCGTCTTGGCCTCCCAAAGTGCTGGGATTACAGGCTTGAGCCACCGTAATCATATATCTTATTGAGGAACATGAGGATCTTCCAGTCTCCCAAGGATTTATTTATTTATTTATTTTTATTTTTAGACGGAGTCTCGCTTGTCACCCAGGCTGGAGTGCAGTGATGCGATCTCGGCTCACTGCAAGCTCCGCCTCCTGGGTTCACTCTATTCTCCTGCCTCAGCCTCCCGAGTAGCTAGGACTACAGGTGCCTGCCACCACACCCAGCTAATTTTTTGTACTTTTAGTAGAGATGGGGTTTCACCGTGTTAGCCAGGATGGTCTCGATCTCCTGACCTTGTGATCCATCCACCTCGGCCTCCCAAAGTGCTGGGATTACAGGTGTGAGCCATTGCACCTGGCCTCTTTTTTTTTTTTTTTAATTTCATTTTTTTTTAAGATGGAGTCTCATTCTTGTTGCCCAGGCTGGAGTGTAATGGCATAGTTTCGGCTCTCTGCAACCTCCACCTTCTGAATTCAAGCGATTCTCCTGCCTCAGCCTCCCAAGGAGCTGGGATCACAGGCACCCACCACCATGCCAAGCTAATTTTTGTATTTTTAATAGAGATGGGGTTTCACCATGTTGGCCAGGCTTGTCTTGAACTCCTGACCTCAGCTGATCTGCCTGCCTCAGCCTCCCAAAGTGCTGGGATTACAGGTGTGAGCCACTGTGCCCGCCCAAATCTTATTTTTGAAAACTATCTTATTGTCCCTGCTTTATAATAAAATTCTACTTTAATAATGTCAAACAATTACTGAGCATTTACTAGCCAGGCACAGTACTAGCTGTTTTACAAGATTATCTTATCTAATCCTTACCAGAAATTTTCTCAGTTAGGATCCTCTTATACAGATGAGGCAATGAAGCCTGAAGTCACGTGCCCAAGGCTTCACACCTTCACACCTACAAAGTGGTAACCATGCTTCCTCGAGATCATACCTCATGCTTTAACGCTACAGTATCTGCTTAAAGGTTAGAAAGGCTGCCATGCACAGTGGCTCATGCCTGTAATCCCAGCACTTTCGGAGGCCGAGGTAGGTGGATTCCGAGGTCAGAAGTTCGAGATAAGCCTGAGCAACATGGTGAAACCGTGCCTCTACTAAAAATACAAAAATTAGCTGGGTGTGGTAGTGGGAGCCTGTAATCCCAGCTACTTAGTAGGCTGCAGCAGGAGAATCACTTAAACCCGGGAGGCGGAGCTTGCAGCGAGCCGAGATCATACCACTGCACTCCAACCTGGGCAACACAGTAAGACTGTTTCAAAAACAAAAAAAGAAGTTTGTAGACTTATTTTATACTTACTTTGAAGCAAACATATTCCATGCCTTCCCGACAATCATATCAAGTGGTTTTACTAAGAACTGGCTATTGCTGACCAACACTGCAGACTTCTCATACTTGCTAAAGGCCCGCTGGGTTTTCCACACGTTGAAAGCATTAACAGGTTCTAACCAGGAAGTGTAGAGAGCTGGATCTTTAAATCCCTCTAGAGTAAAAACAAGATAAGCCGTCTTTTTATAGCATAAATTAGTAATTGTGAAAACGAATAAACAAACAGATATTTTCTTGTCTACTTCATCAGAGATCTTTTATTTTGCCTTTTAAAACTTGTGTTGGCTGGCGCGGTGACTCCCAGCACTTTGGGAGGCGGAGGAGGGTAGATCGCTTGAGCTCAGGAGTTCGAGACCAGCCTGGGCAACATAGTAAAACCCCGTCTCTACTAAAAATAAAATTAGCTATACATGGTGGTGTGCCTTCTTCTTAACACTTTTCTGAAAGGTGTGAATTATTACTACTTTTTTTTTTTTTTGAGACAGGGTCTCACTCTGTTGCCCAGGCTGGGATGCAGTGGCATGATGTTGGCTCACTGCAACCTCTACTTCCTGGGCTCAAGCAATCCTCCCGCCTTAGCCTCCTAAGTAGGTGGGATTACAGGTGCCTGCCACCATGCCCAGCTAATTTTTGTACTTTTTGTAGAGATGGGGTTTCACCATGTTGGCCAGGCTGGTCTCGAACTCCTGGCCTCAAGTGATCCACCTGCCTCAGCCTCTCAAAGTGCTGGG
>NW_012117043.1:3905416-3913132 GCF_000951035.1 Colobus angolensis palliatus | reverse complement strand
TGTTAGCCAGGATGGTCTCGATCTCCTGACCTCGTGATCCGCCCGTCTTGGCCTCCCAAAGTACTGGGATTACAGGCTTGAGCCACCGCGCCCGGCCTATTTGTTCTTTCTCTAAGGGACATTACAAGGAGTAAATTGTTCAGTTTTCTTTTTTCTTTTTGATAATGGGTCTCACTCTGTCACCCAGGCTGGAGTGCAGTGGTACCACCGTCATTGGTCACTGCAGGCTCAAACTCCTGGGTTCAAGTGATCCTCCTGCTTCAGTCTCCCTAGTAGTTGGGACTACAGGTGTGCACCACTATACTTGGCTAAAGTTTAAAATTCTTTGTAGAGATGGGGTCTCGCTATGTTGCCCAGGCTGGTTTCGAACTCCTAGCCTCAAGCGATCCTCCTGACTTAGCCTGCCAAAGTGCTGGGATTACACATACGTGCCACTATGCTAGGCCTTGGTTTTCTTTGTATCACAACAAGAAGTAGCAAACATGATATTTGCTGAAGTCATGATAAAATGAACCCAAAAAATCGCCATAGAAAAACAAAGCTAATAAGAATAATGCCCCTTCAGCCAGGCACAGTGGCTCACACCTGTAATCCCAGCACTATGGGAGGCCGAGGCGGATGGATCACTTGAGGTCTGGAGTTTGAGACCAGCCTGGTCAATATGGTCAAACCCCATCTGTACTAAAAATACAAAAATCAAGCAGGCGTGGTGGTGCACGCCTATAATCCCAGCTACTCAGGAGGCTGAGGCAGAGGTTGCAGTGAGCTGAGATTGCACCACTGCACTCCAGCCTGGGTGACAGTGAGACTCTGTCTCACACACACACACAAAGAATAATGCTCTTTCAACTTCCTGAAAAATTTGTAACAAAATGCTCGTCACAGATACAACTGGTTGTCCAGCAATTCCTGCTCCTTAGCAATTCCTGTTCACCCCTTCTTCCTTAGTATCAATTCCCCTAAACTTTAACTGAAATTGCAGTGAGGTGTGGCCCAGAACTCGGTCCCAGTCAATGGGACAGAAATTCAAGCGTGATATGGGACTTTCAGAAAACGAGGCATGCCTGGCCAGACACAGTGGCTCAAGCCTATAATCCCAACACTTTGGGAGGCCGAGGTGGGCAGATCACCTGAGGTCAGGAGTTTGAGACCAGTCAGGCCAACGTGGAGAAACACTGTCTCTAGTAAAAATACAAAAATTAGCCAGGCGTGGTGGCACACACTTGTAATCTCAGCTACTCAGGAGGCTGAGGCAGTAGAACTGCTTGAACTTGGGAGGCGGAGGTTGCAGTGAGCCGAGATCACACCACTGCACTCCAGCCTGGGCAACAGAGTGAGATCTGTCTCAAAAAAAACCAAAAAACCAAAAAAACAAAACAGGAAAGGAGGCAGGTCCTTCTCTGCTTATTTCTATAAGGAGGCAGCCAGATGGGAAAGTAAGGGTGACAGGGCAGCCAGATGTTCAGAATACAATTCTTTTTTTTTTTTTTTTTTTTGAGGCGGAGTCTCGCTCTGTTGCCCGGACTGGAGGCAGTGGCTGGATCTCAGCTCACTGCAAGCTCCGCCTCCCAGGTTTACGCCATTCTCCTGCCTCAGCCTCCCGAGTAGCTGGGACTACAGGCGCCCGCCACCTTGCCCGGCTAGTTTTTGTATTTTTAGAAGAGACGGGGTTTCACCGTGTTAGCCAGGATGGTCTCGATCTCCTGACCTCGTGATCCGCCCGTCTCGGCCTCCCAAAGTGCTGGGATTACAGGCTTGAGCCACCGCGCCCGGCCAATTCTTTTTTTTTAAAATAGAGACAGGGTCTTGCTCTGTTGCTTAGGCTGGAGGGCAGTGCCACAATGACGGCTCACTGCAGCCTTGACCTCCTAGGCTCAAGCTATCCTTCTGCCTCAGCCTCCCAAGTAACTGGGACTACATGCATGTGCTACTACACCCGGCTAAAGGAATTATACTTTTATCTTGTTTAAACCACTTCTATATTGGTGTCTAGACACATACTAACTGATACCATGGTCACATTTTGCCACTAAAACACATAGTTATTACTTTCCTTTCTCCAAGAATACAGGGACTTTTTAAAAACCATGTGTACCATATAGCATGTACATGTGCAAAATGTAAATCTTAATTTTCACCTGAATTTCTTACCCACATCTGCACTTTGCACATCTTTCCCACGAAGAATGACCAAGTTAGCAATGGAAGTGTTAAAATGCAGGTCCTTGTTGAGAGACATTTTACCAAGAGAAGGAAGTCCTGATGAAGGAGGCCGCACGTGCCAATCAATACCTACCAAAAGAAAAAAAAAAAAGCAAGAGATTTTATTTTATTTACTTAGTTTTCTGAGATGGAGTCTCACTCTGTTGCCTCGGCTGAAGTGAAGTGGCGTGATCTTGGCTCACTGCAACCTCCATCTCCCAGGTTCAAGCGATTCTCCTGCCTCAGTCTCCCCCAGTAGCTGGGTAGACAGGATTAAAGGTGTGTGCTATCACACCCAGCTAATTCTTTTGTATTTTTAGTAGAGACAGGGTTTCACCATGTTGGCCAGGCTGGTCTCGAACTCCTGACCTCAAATGATCCGCCTGCCTCAGCCTCCCAAAGTGCTGGGATTATAGGCGCGAGCCACTGCGCCCAGCCCAAAAGCAAGAGATTTTATAAATGGCTCTGAACGAGAGGAGGAAAATGGTCTTGTGGAATGTGTATGTTAGTGTTTTTTGGACAGGGTCTCGCTATGCCACCCAGGCTGGAGTGCAGTGGCTATTTACAAGTATGATCATAGTCCACTACAGCCTCGAACTCCGGGGCTCCAATGATCCTTCCACCTTGTCCTTCCATGTATCTGGGACTATAGGCATTATTTTTCCTGTCTAAAAGGGAGGGTCTATCAATTCTCCTATGCCTATTCCACTAGAGTTTGTTGGGGCAAAAAATTGTACTCAAAGGGCTATCTTTGAGTACAAGATATCTTAGGATGGGTGTGATGGCTCATGCCTGTAATCCCAGCACTTTGGTAGGCTATGGTGGGAGGATCTCTTGAGCCCAGGAGTTCAAGACCAGCCTGGACAAAATAGTGGTCTCCTCTTCTAAAAAAAACATACAAAAATTAGTCTGGCATCTGTGGCATGCACCTACAGTTCCAGCTACTGGAGAAACTGAGTGGGGAGAATTGCCTAAGCCCAGGAGGTCAAGGCTACAGAGAGCCGTGATCGTGCCACTGCACTCCAGCCTGGGTGACAGTGCGAGAAATCTCACTTGAGGAGTATGAATCCATGCTGCTTTTGGAGGATAAGATTTTGGACCGATGTGCTAATGGTATGTAACTATTGGGGGCCTTGGGAGGGGAAGAATGTACCGTGCATGTGGGAGGACATGACTTAGGGACAGCGCAGAGAACAGTAGTCAGCCTCCAACATGACCCCAATCATCTTCGCTTCCTGGTATTCAAGCCCTTGGGGAGTCTGCTCTCACACTGGAGAGGGCTGACCTTAACCAAAAGGATGTTGCAGAAATAACTTCCAAAGCTAGGTCACAAAAGGCATTAACTTCAAGGCCAGGCATGGTGGCTTACGCCTGTAATCTTAGCACTTTGGGAGGCTGAGGTAGGCGGATCACTTGAGGTGAGGAGTTCAAGACCAGCCTGGCCAACATGGTGAAACCCCATCTCCACTAAAAATACAAAAAAATTTAGCCGGGCGTGGTGGCAGACGCCTGTAATCTTAGCTACTTGGGAGGCTGAGGCAGGAGAATCGTTTGAACCCGGGAGGCAGAGGCTGCACTGAGCCAAGATCGTGCCACTGCACTCCACCCTGGGCGACAGAGCAAGACTCTGTTTCAAAAAAAAAAAAAAGTTGGGGGGCACTAACTTCTGCCTTGCTCCTTCCTGGATCACACATTCTCCCTAAAGGTAGAACATGTAGAAACAGATAGTGATGGTGATAGAAATGGGGTAAATCTTTACATAGAGGCCAGGCGCAGAGGCTCATGCCTGTAATCCCAGCACTTTGAGAGGCTGAGGTGGAAAGATCACTTGAAATCAGGAGTTCAAGACTAGCCTGGGCAACATAGTGAGACCCCAACTCTACAAAAATAAAAGAAATAACAAAATTAGGCTGGATGTGGTGGCTCATGCCTGTAATCCCAGGTCTTTGGGAGGCCAAGGTGGGCAGATCACGAGGTCAAGAGATCGAGATCATCCTGGCCAACATGGTGAAACCTCGTCTCTACTAAAAATATAAAAATTAGCTGGGCGAGGTGGTGCACACCTGTAGTCCCAGCTATTCAGGAGGCTGAGGCAGGGGAATCGTTTGAACCCGGGAGGCGGAGGTTGCAGTGAGCCAAGATTGTGCCACTGCACTCCAGCCTGGCGATAGAGTGAGACTCCATTTCAAAAAAATAAATAAATAAATAACAAAATTAGTCACTTATGGTGGTACACACCTGTAGTCCTAGCTACAGGAAGCTGCAACAGGAGGATCACTTGAGCCCAGGAGTTTGAGGCCGCACTGAGCTATGACTGCGCCACTACACTCCAGCCTGGGTGAGAGTGAAACCTGTCTCAAAAACAAAACGCACAAAATCTTCCCACAGAGCAGAGAATATGTGAAGAGTTATAAAACTACACCCTTCAGCCTGGCTTGTGCCATATATTTATTCATATACTATTCATACACGTATATGAAAACATTTATATGTTCAAACTACAACTGTGAAAAAATGTTGACACCCGGCTGGGCGCGGAGGCTCATGCCTATAATCCCAGCACTTTGGGAGGCCAAGGTGGGCGAATCATGAGGTCAGGAGTTTAAGACCAGCCTGGCCAATATGGTGAAATCCCGTCTCTACTAAAAAAATACAAAAATTAGACAGGCATGGTGGTGCGCACTGTAGTCCCAACTATTTGGGATGCTAAGGCAAAAGAATCGCTTCAACCAGGAGGCGGAGGTTGTAGTGAGCCGAGAGCCACTGCACTCCAGTCTGGGTGACAGAGCGAGACTCCATCCCCCCCGTCAAAAAAAAAAAAAGAAAAAAGAAAAAGAAAAAATGTTGACACCCTAAAGTTCCACATGGGAACTCAGCAAACTGTGGTTTATTGACCTAAGAGAGCTCAGAGCAGCACGTCTCACACGACTCTAAGGAACATTGTGTTCCTTGCCGTATTAACAGGTATTGCTAGAAAAACAGGTACTGTGGCCAAAAAATTCAGGAAGCACTATTTTCACACGTAAACTTTCTACTTATCTCCAAACCTCTGGCACTATAATCTAAAATCCGTAAGATATTACAAATAGGCCGGGTGCGGTGGCTCAAGCCTGTAATCCCAGCACTTTGGGAGGCCGAGACGGGTGGATCACGAGGTCAGGAGATCGAGACCATCCTGGCTAATACGGTGAAACCCCATCTCTACTAAAAAAAAATACAAAAAAACTAGCCGGGCGAAGTGGCGGGCGCCTGTAGTCCCAGATACTCGGGAGGCTGAGGCAGGAGAATGGCTTAAACCTGGGAGGCGGAGCTTGCAGTGAGCTGAGATCCGGCCACTGCACTCCAGACTGAGCGACAGAGTGAGACTCTGTCTCAAAAAAAAAAAAAAAAAAGATATTACAAATAAATGTTGAGAAAATCTACTCTCATAGTATAAAAACCTAACTTATTTTAATTGTGGTATAATGTATGCTATTAACACCTAGTAGTGATTTCTAGTTACACATGACAGACTGAACATATCAATTTCCTGCCACTCTCTCCTCAGATCCTGCTTAATCAATAAAAGGATAACCACAAACAAGAAAAAAAGGGAACAGGAGAGAATATAACAGCAACAAAATTTTGGAAGCTGGAGAGCAAATGAACTACTGGTTACTGACCGCACAACAAGAAAAAGCTAAAAATTTTGCCCACAGTTGAGGTCCTGGAAGTAGACTAGACACTTTTCAAAGTGGAAAAAAGGCTGGGCACGGTGGCTTACGTCTGTAATCCCAGCACTTTGGGAATTTGAGGCAGGCGGATCGCTTGAGGTCAGGAGTTTGAGACCAGCCTGGCTGACATGATAAAACCCCATCTCTACTAAAAATACAAAAATTAGCTAGGTGTGGTGGTACACATTGGTACACTGGTAATTCCAGCTACCTGGAAGGGAAGGTGGGAGGATAACCTGAACCCGGGAGGTGGAGGTTGCAGTGAGCCAAGATGAGGCCACTGCACTCCAGCCTGGGTGACAGAGTGCAACTCCATCTAAAAAAAAAAAAAAAAAAAGAAAGAAAGAGAAAAGAAAATCGAAGTGGGAAAAAAAACAGGAGGATTAACTAAAAATCTGTTTGAGAGGCAGTGAGAGCCCCTTCCCCACTCCCTGCGGCAGGGGGAGTGTGCTCTTCTACCCTAGAAGGAGGTTTCTGCTGTGAAAAGGCTAAACCTGGGAGGCTCTGGCCTCAGTAACACCAGGCACTGCCCTGTAGAGAACGTTTGGAAAACCAGGTCACAAAGTAGAAGCTTTCGCAGGAAAGCTTAACAGTCCATGTCTTCCCCATCCAGCTCTGAAGAGGCTGGCAGCCAGGCTTATCATGCGTTCAGGAAAGAGATGGAGGAGGAAGCAACTGATCAAGAGATAAGATACACTGAATATGATATTTGGAAGCTCAACAACAAAATAGCCAGGCAGATCGCCTTACTGTGAAACCCACACAAGTCTGCAATGTCCATAAGGGTCCATTCAGTGCTCAGAGCAACTAACTCAGCAAATAATCACTGAGTGTTTACTGTTCCAGGCTCCAAAGATGCAACAGTAAACCAAATAGATAATAAAGCTTACCTTCTATTGAGATAAACCAAAGACCCATGTCGAGTACTTTCAGAATGCTGGGGACAAAGAGAAAATCCTAAAAGCTTCAAGAGACTGGGAATCAGAACAATATGAGACTTCCCAACAGCAACACTGCAAGTGAGAAGATGATAGAGCAATGCCTTTGAAATACTCAGTGAAAAGAAAATGATTCCCAACCTAGAATCCTATCCCTGACCAAAATATCATTCAAATGCAATGGCAGAACAGAATGATGATATTTATTTATTTTTATGTTTTTGAGACGGGGTCTCACTCTGTCGCCAAGGCTGGAGTGCAGCGGCACGATCTTGGCTCACTGCAACCTCCCTCCACCTCCCAGGTTCAAGTGATTCTCCCGCCTTAGCCTCCTGAGTAGCTGGGACTACAGGCGCCCGCCACTACGCCCGGCTAATTTATTTTTGTATTTTTAGTAGAGACGGGGTTTCACTGTGTTAGCCAGGATGGTCTCGATCTCCTGACTTCATGATCCACCTGCCTTGGCCTCCCAAAGTGCTGGGATTACAGATGTGAGCCACTGTGCCCAGCCAGAATGATATTTGCAGCCTCAAACACTTTACTTTCCTTGTACTCTTTCTTAGGGAGCTCCTGAAAGGTATGGTCCATCAATATGAGGGGATAAATCAAGAAAGCAGATTTGAAATCTAGGAGGTACAGATATAAATCAGGATGAGACAAGCAGAGATACCAGAGCTGGCTGCTTATCAAGCCTGGACAGCAGTCAGTCCAGAATGGAATGGGAAGATAAAGGCCTTCCAGAAGGATGTCTCTAAGCAGATAATGGAAGTAGTCGATTACCTGATGGATTTAAAAATATTGGGAAAGAGTTCTTTTTTTTTTTTTGAGACGAAGTCTCGCTCTGTCGCCCGGGCTGGAGCGCG
>NW_012117043.1:3902224-3905366 GCF_000951035.1 Colobus angolensis palliatus | reverse complement strand
TAGCCAGGATGGTCTCGATCTCCTGACCTCGTGATCCGCCCGTCTCGGCCTCCCAAAGTGCTGGGATTACAGGCTTGAGCCACCGCGCCCGGCAAAAGAGTTCTTTTTTTTTGTTTTTGAGACAGGGTTTTGCTCTGTTGCCCAGGCTGGAGTGCGGTGGCATGATCATGGCTCATTTTAAACTCAAACCCCTTGGTTTAAGGGATTCTCCTGCCCCACCCTCCCAAATAGCTAGGACGGTGCATACCACTATGCCCAGCTAATTTTTTTTTTTTTTTGGAGACAGAGTCTCGCTCTGTTGCCCAGGCTGGAGAGCAGGGGCGCTATCTCGGCTCACTGCAACCTCTACCTCCCGGGTTCAAGTGATTCTCCTGCCTCAGCGTCCTGGGTAGCTGGGATTACAGGTGTGTGCTATAGTAGAGATGGGGTTTCTACTACATCCATGTTAGCCAGGATGGTCTTGATCTCCTGACCTCATCAGCCTTGGCCTCCCAAAGTGCTGGGATAACAAACGTGAGCCACCATGATGGGCCAGCTAATTTTTTTAAATTATTTTTTTAGAGATGGGGTCTTGCTTTGTTGCTCAAGCTGGTTTTGAACTGGCCTCAAGCGATCCTCCTGCCTCAGCCTCCCAAAGTGCTGAGCTTACAGGTGTGAGCCACCACATCTGAGAAGGGATTCATTTTTTACAGAAAAGTTTGAGGATAAATTGGTGATAGGTACAGGGAATATCAACCAAATAAATATAATGATTAACAACTCCAGGAGGGAAAAATAAATTGTACACACAAAAAAACATAATCTATGTACACAGTACAAGGCTCTACTATGAATTAATATTTATATAGCAAAAGTAATACAAACATTGAAAACTGATCTAACTCCCAAGTATGTTAGGAGGAAGGATGAAGGTAAATATGAGTGTGTATGTGTATATGAGTGCGCACATACGTGTCAGTGTGTATATATATATATATATATGAACGTGGAAGTGTGTGTGTGTGTGTGTGTGTGTGTAGACGGGGTGTAAGATGATTCAATTCTCAATTTTTTTTTTTTTTTTGAGATGCAATTTCACTCTTACCACCCAGGCTGGAATGCAGTGGCACTATCTCAGCTCACTGCAACCTCTGCCTCCCAGGTTCAAGCAATTCTCCTGCCTCAACTTCCTGAGTAGCTGGGATTACAGGTGCCTGCCACTATGCCTGGCTAATTTTTTTTGTATTTTTAGTAGAGAAGGGGTTTCACCATGTTGGCCAGGCTGGTCTTGAACTCCTGACCTCAGGTGATCCACCCACCTCGGCCTCCCAAAGTGCTGGGATTACAGGCATTAGCTACCATGCCCAGCCCAATTCTCAATTTTCACACTAGGAATGCAAGAGATAACAATATAAGTAAAACATTTATAACTATGGAGGCAAATTCTAGATGAAATAGCTAAAGACGTTGAAAGTAGTTTCATCTGTGTAATGGGGAGGTGTAGGATTGCTGTTTTCCTTGTCATAAATTCATACCAGACATTACTTAACTTTTTTTTTTTTTTTTTTGAGAAAGGGTCTCTGTCACCCAGGCTGAAGTGCAGTGGTGTGAGCACAGCTCACTGCAGCCTTGACCTCCTGGGCTCAGGTGATTCTCCCACCTCAGTCTCCCAAGTTGCTGGGAATACAGGCCCATGTCACCATGTCCAGATAATTTTTTATATTTCTTGTAGAGGGGTTTTGCCATGTTGCCCAGGCTGGTCTCGAACTCCTGGGCTCAAGCGCTTCTTCTGCCTTGACCTCCCAAAGTGCTAGGATTACAGGTATGAGCCACCATACCTGGTCCATTACTTGACCTTTTAAAAAACTGAGATATAATTGGCTGGGCATGGTGGCTCACACCTGTAATCCCAGCACTCCGGGAGGCTGAGACGGGCGGATCACGAGGTCAGGAGATAGAGACCATCCTGGCTAACATGGTGAAACCCCCGTCTCTACTAAAAATACAAAAAATTGGCCGGGTGTGGTGACGGACGCCTGTAGTCCCAGCTACTTGGGACGCTGAGGCAGGAGAATGGCGTGAACTTGGGAGGTGGAGGTTGCAGTGAGCCAAGATGGCGCCACTGCACTCCAGCCTGGGCGACAGAGCGAGACTCCATCTCAAAAAAAAAAAAAGTAAGATATACTTTAAATACAGTGCAATGTATGGATTTAAGTATATATTTAAGTGAGTTTTGGCTACTTGATTTTTTAAACTATATTACTTTGATTAAAAAAAAAAAATCTGGCACTCATTTGAAATGTCTTTTGGTAATGAAACTGTGAAGTGATTAAGAAACCCTCCTAGGATGCCCTGGTGAGTTTCTGCCGGAGTCTCCCTAGCCAGAAGGAAGGACCATTATCTCAACTACTCCAAGCCAGTATATATAGTCTCAATATAGAGACTCCAGGACGGACATTTTTTCCAGCTTGTGGGCTGCATATTTTGGACTACTCTTTACCTTCTTCCATCTTTGCATTAGAAATGAGCATCTGTCTCAAATGCTTGAGGAGGCCAGCCCAAGTAAATGTACTGTATGCCAATGAATTCTCAGACATGTGAGGAACGTTACGAACACTCAGCATCTTGAATTCAGGATGGGGAACTAAATGCTCCATTAAGTCTCCTGTAAAGAAAAAAAAAATCTGAACTAATTTTTTTTTACTCCACATTGTTGCCAATGGTCTATATAAAACCATGATTTGAAGGTTTTCTGGGCCAAATGTTTTTTTCTCTTCTTAGACCAGATGATTTAATCTTTAATATGAATACAATTTCAGAGATAATGTCTATTACACACCACCTCTTTGCTTCATTTTAGCACCGACTTGAGCATGAGTGAGAAAATACACTTTGCCAAAAAGCAAACTACAATTTAGAAGCTGAGTAACTGTAAATGTGAATGAAATATTTAGGTAAACTCCAGGAAAACAAAGTAAACATGAGAAATGATACGCTTTTCTTGTCATTCTATGTTCAGTAAATATTGTTCTATTCTTTTTTTTTTGAGACAGAGTCTTACTCTATCGCCAGGCTGGAGTGCAGTGGCGTGATCTCAGCTCACTGCAACCTCCGCCTCCCGGGTTCACACCATTCTCCTGCCTCAGCCTCCTGAGTAGCTGGG
>NW_012117043.1:3897812-3901984 GCF_000951035.1 Colobus angolensis palliatus | reverse complement strand
TTTTTAGTAGAGACAGGGTTTCATCATGTTGTCTGGGCTGGTCTTGAACTCCTGACCTCAGGTGATCCACCCGCCTCGGCCTCCCAAAGTGCCGGATTACAGACGTGAGCCACCGCGCCTGGCTCAAGATTTTTACATATTGTATCTGGTTAGGTGATAATCAAAACCTGTTAATATGAAAGTTAATATGAGCCAGGTGCGGTGGCTCACGCCTGTAATCCCAAACTTTTGGAGGCTGAGGTGGGCAGATCATGAGGTCAGGAGTTTAAGGCCAGCCTGGCTGACATGGTGAAACACCATTTCTACTAAAAATATGAAAAGTAGCCAGGTGTGGTGGCAGGTACCTGTAATCCCAGCTACTCGGAAGGCTGAAGCAGGAGAATCGCTTGAACTTGGGAGGCGGAGGCTGCAGTGCATCGCGCTCTAGCCTGGGGGACAAAGTGAGACTCTGTCTCAAAAAAAAAACAAAAGTTAACATGAAACTCTATTTGGAAAGAAGACGAGATTAGATATTCCTTAAGACAGGAATGTGCCTATCTTTAGAAACTTGTATTTACAATGAAATAGAATTAAGGAGAAAGGCTAATTTCCTTTACATTCACAGCTGTCTCATATATTTATAGAAAGTACCTTGAGGATAGGGAAAAATATATTACCATGATATGAAACAAACTTTATACTATTGAGTACAAACTCATAACGTACATCCTAAAGAAAAGAACAAATTTTGACACAAACATCTATAAGATGCTACACAGGTGGGCTTGTGCGAATGGAATGTCCTCTAAATGTAGAATTCTTTTCTGTAAAATACCTACAGTTGAATTCTACTGCATAGCACAAGTAAATATACAATAGTCAGAAAATAATTCCTGAGCACTATGGCATGAATTCTTTTTTTTCTTTTTAGACAGTGTTTTGTTCTGTTGTCCAGACTGGAGTGCAGTGGCACAATCAAAGCTCTGCAACCTCGAACTCCTGGGCTTAAGTGACAGCCCCATCTCAGCTTCCCTAGTAGCTGAGATTACAGGTGCGCACCACAATGCCTGTTTTTTTTCTGTTGGGGGAACGGAGTTTCGCTCTTATTGCACAGGCTGGAGTGCAGTGGCGTGATCTTGGCTCACTGCAAACTCCCCCTCCCAGGTTCAAGCAATTCTCCTGCCTCAGCCTCCCAAGTAGCTGGGATTACAGGCATGTGCCACTACACTCAGCTAATTTTTTATTTTTAGTAGAGACAGGTTTCTCCATGTTGGTTAGGCTGGTCTCGAACTCCCAACCTCAGGTGATCTGCTCATCTTGGCCTCCCAAAGTGTTGGGATTACAGGCATGAGCCACCACACGCGGCCACTTTTAAAATTCTTAGTAGAGATGAGGTCTTGCTACACTGCCCAGGCTGGCTTCGAACTCCTGGCCTCAAGTGATCTTCCCACTCTGGCCTCCTAAAGCACTAGGATTACAGAAGTGAGCCATGGTGCCCGGCCAATGCATGAATTATTAACTGTTGCAATCTGCTCTCCCTTCCAGCTTTCTTGTTCAGCTACTCTTACCTTAACCATTGTGTGTGTGTGTGTTTTTTTTTTTTTTTTAAACAGAGTCTCGCTCTGTCGCCCAGGCTGGAGTGCAGTGGTGTAATCTCAGCTGACTGCAACCTCTGCCTCCGGGTTCAAGCGATTCTCCTGCCTCAGTCTTCTGAGTAGCTGGAATTATAGGTACCCGCCACCATGCCTGGCTAATTTTTGTATGTTTTGTAGAACCAGGGTTTCAACATATTGGCCAGGCTGGTCTCAAACTTCTGACCTCAGGTGATCCGCCCACCTCAGCCTCCCAGTATGCTGGGATACAGGCGTGAGCCACCCCGCCTGGCCACCTTAACCATTCTTAAACCTCCTTGAGACCTTAATCCATGGAGTGCCTGCCTTTCAATCAGTCTTCCTCTTTCTGGCAAAATCCCAGTCTTGGGCCAACCCCACTCCTCACCTTCTGTCAGAGCACAACTATGGAAAGTCAGGTGATCTGACGCCACATGGCAGACTCAGACCTCTTTGAATTCCCAGTCTCCACACACTATGGTGACGCCCACATTGACAACTCTGGATGAGACGGGAAACCTCAGGAAGGTTCTGAAAAGGGGAGCAACAGGATCTGACTTATGCTTTTAAAAACTGCAAAGCCAGAGTTCAGTCTGGCTGCCGTACTTAAGAAAAGACTAGGGCTGGGTGCAGTGGCTCACGCCTGTAATCCCAGCACTTTGGGAGGCCGAGACAGGCGGATCATTTGAGATCAGGAATTTGAGGCCAGCCTGGCCAATATGGTGAAACTCCGTCTCTACTGAAAATACAAAAATCAGTTGGGCATGGTAGCATGTGCCTGTAGTGTAGTCCCAGCTACTCAGGAGGCTAAGATAGGAAAATTGCTTGAACCCAGGAGGCGGAGGTTGCAGTGAGTCAAGATTGCACCACTGCACTCCAGCCTGGCAAACAGGCTCTTCCTATCTCGAAAAAAAAAAAAAAAAAGGCCAGGCGCGGTGGCTCAAGCCTGTAATCCCAGCACTTTGGGAGGCCGAGATGGGTGGATCACGAGGTCAGGAGATCGAGACCATCCTGGCTAACATGGTGAAACCCCGTCTCTACTAAAAAATACAAAAAACTAGCCGGGCGAGGTGGCGGGCGCCTGTAGTCCCAGCTACTCGGGAGGCTGAGGCAGGAGAATGGCGTAAACCCGGGAGGCGGAGCTTGCAGTGAGCTGAGATCCGGTCACTGCACTCCAGCCCAGGTGACAGAGCGAGACTCCGTCTCAAAAAAAAAAAAAGAAAAAAAGAAAAAAAGAAAAATCACTGACTTGTACACTTTAAATGGGTGAATTGCATGCTAGGTGAGTTATATCTCAATGTGGTTTCTATTAAAAAAAGAAAAAGAGAGAAAGAATCCTGAAGAAGAGCAGTGGATACCCACTGCCCTTTAGCAACTTCTCAAAGTTTTTCAATAAGACAGTTCAGAGAACTAAGCAGATGTGAAGAAAGGGTTTTGAGATAAGCAAGACTTAAGTGTATCTTCAGGTAGAGGAGGAGAGGGAAAGAATAAACTTTGAAGCTTTCAGAACATAAGGCTTTCCTATAATTAACATATAGAGGGACAAATACCTAGTGGATTTCGTCTGTAGTGAAATGAGCTTTCTGCAGAATAAGTAGGCTGGAACACACTTCCCAGCTGATGTGCGAGGACTTGATTGATATCACTAAAGGAGATCTGCTTGATATTCATCAGTTTTGCACAGATCTTATGGACGGCATCATTCTCATGAACAAGGAGGGCGTCTGAAGATCGGTACAAGTGAGAAAGTGTCAAAATGGAGTTGTAGTTTTGAACAATAACCTGGAGAGGAAAAGGTCAGAAAAAAGAAAGGTAGGAGAGAACAATGGTTAAGATTACAGATTCTCAAGGCATCCTGGCTGGGTTCAAATCCAGGCTTTGTCACTTTCTAGCTGTATGATCTTGGACAAGTTTTTTAATCTCTCTATGCTCGGTTTCCCTTTTTTTTTTTGAGACAGAGACTCGCTGTGTCACCCAGGCTGGAGTACAGTGGCACCATCTCTGCTCACTGCAACCTCGGCCACGCGGTTCGAGATTCTTGTGTCTTAGCCCCCTGAGCAGCTGGAATTACAGGCTTGTGCCACCATGCCCAGCTAATTTTTGTGTTTTTAGTAGAGACAGTGTTTCACCATGTTGGCCAGGCTGGTCTCAAACTCCTGGCCTCAAGTGATCTACCTGCCTTGTCCTCCTAAAGTGCTGGGATTATAGGCATGAGCCACTGCTCCCAGCCAGTTTCCTCATTTGTAATGGCTTCCTAGAACTGTAAGGATTAATGACACAATGCAAGTTAAACACAGAACAATGCCTTGTATGGGCACAACAAAAATTGGCCATTATTTTCATACTTATTTCCTACTTCATTTCTTGTAGTGACTTGTCTCGCCTGATTTGTTTCTTCAACTAGGTTGATCAACAGGAAACTGGCTTATACAGAAATTTTCAGGCCGGGCGCGGTGGCTCAAGCCTGTAATCCCAGCACTTTGGGAGGCCGAGACAGGCGGATCACAAGGTCAGGAGATCGAGACCATCCTGGCTAACACAGTGAAACCCCGTCTCTACTAAAAAAAATACAAAAAACTAGCC
>NW_012117043.1:3895297-3896396 GCF_000951035.1 Colobus angolensis palliatus | reverse complement strand
CAGGCTGGAGGGCTGTGGCCTGATCTCTGCTCACTGAAACCTCTGCCACTTGGGTTCAAGTGATTCTCCTGCCTCAGCTTCCCAATTGGCTGGGATTGCAGGTGCCTACCACCATGCCCAGCTAATTTTGTACTTTTATTAGAAACGGGATTTCACCATCTTGGCCAGGATGGTCTTGATCTCTTGACTTCCTGATCTGCCCGCCTTGGCCTCCCAAAGTGCTGGGATTACAGGCGTGAGCCACTACGCCTGGCCTCTCTGAAATTTTTAAAAACAAGGATACCCCATCTGTTGGAAAAGTTTAAGCGAAGATATATATATACACCATATACAATATGGTACTCATGAAAGTACCATATTATATAACCATTCTGGAAGCCGTAACTTAACATTTCCAATGAAAGGGTGAGAGCAATCTTTTACCCACATTTATTTCTATTGCAAAGAACATAAAACATAAACTTTTCAGTTAACATGTTCATACCTCACCAGTTCCATAAGGCCAAATAATCTGATTCATTTTCAATGAGTTTGAGTACTGATCTTGTAAATTCTGTGTAACAAAAGCTCCTATTCCTGATCCTGTGCCCCCAGCCATACTCATTATGATGAAAAAACCACTGAAAGAGTCACATTTCTCCACTTCCTTCCGGATTAGGTTCATTATAGATTCTTCGTGCCTGGGTCCATGAACAGAGTAACTATGCAATGGCAAAAGAAACAAACACAAACACTTTTCAATTTAACCACAGATATGTAATGCAGAGAGAAACATACAGGATAGAGAGGTTTTTTTCAAAACTATGGAAGTGAAGCAACTATTATGAAAGGTACAGGTATCCTGATTGACAAAATTTTAAATACATAAGTTGAATATATTTAACCCACTTATGCCTAGTGTTCCATTATTGGAACGCTAAGCATGTGGGAGTTATTTATAACCTATTGCTCAAGGTCATTGCTAAGGTCTGATTTTTCACTCATGCAAAAATTTAAAAAATTGCAACCTCTGGGCCGGGCGCGGTGGCTCAAGCCTGTAATCCCAGCACTTTGGGAGGCCGAGACGGGCGGATCACGAGGTCAGGAGATCGAGACCATC
>NW_012117043.1:3892125-3893380 GCF_000951035.1 Colobus angolensis palliatus | reverse complement strand
CCACGCCCGGCCAACTTTTTTTTTTTTTTAAAACAGGGTCTTACTATGCTGCCCAGCCTGGTTGTGAACTCCTGGCCTCAAGCAATTCTCCTGCCTCAGTCTCCCAAATTGCTGGAATTACAGGCATGAGCCACTGTGCCCAGTGAGCAACTTCTTTTAATCTTCCTCCAAAAGGTCTCTTTTGTAGGCTAAGGGTATTCCTTTTCTCCTTTTTTATTTTGTTTTTGTTTTTGTGTCTTTTGAGATGGAGTCTCACTCTGTCGCCCATGGGGTGCGGCGGCACCATTTCGGCTCACTGCAACCTCTGCCTCCCAGGTTCAAGTGATTCTCCCACCTCAGTCTCCTGAGTAGCTGGGATTACAGGCGAGCGCCACCACACCCGGCTAATTTTTGTATTTTTAGTACAGACAGGATTTCACCATGTTGGCCAGGCTGGTTTCAAACTCCTGACCTGAAGTGATCTGCCTGCCTCAGCCTCCCAAAATGTTGGGATTACAGGTATCAGCCATGGCGCCTGGCACCCCTCACTCCACCTCTTTTCTCCTTTTTGAGTTAGGGTCTTTTTCCATCACCCAGCCTGGAGTGAAATGTGAAGGGCAGTGACACAATCACAGCTCACTGCAGCCTTGCCTTGACCTCTCAGGCTCAAAAAATTCTCCCATCTCAGCCTCCTAAGTAACTAGAACTACAAGCGCATGCAACCATCCCTGGCTAATTTTTTTTTTATTGAGATGCAGTCTTGCCCTGTTGGCCAGGCTGGAGGGCTGTGGCCTGATCTCTGCTCACTGAAACCTCTGCCACTTGGGTTCAAGTGATTCTCCTGCCTCAGCTTCCCAATTGGCTGGGACCACAGACGCAGTCCAGCACGCGCAGCTAATTTTTTTATTTTTAGTAGAGACGGTTTCACCATGTTGGCCAGGCTGGTCTCAAACTTCTGACCTCAAGTGATCCGCCTGCCTCGGCCTCCCAAACTACTGGGATCACAGGCAAGAGCCACCATACCCAGCCGCCCGGCTAATTTCTTTTTTTTTTGAGGCAGATTCTCACTCTGTTGCCCAAGCTGGAGTGCAGTGGCGTGATCTCGGCTCACTGCAACCTCTGCCTCCCGGGTTCAAGTGATTCTTCTGCCTTAGCCTCCCAAGGAGCTAAGACCATAGGCGCAGGCCACCACACCCATCTAATTTTTTAATTTAAAACATTATTTTTTATTTTTTGAGATGGAGTTTGTTTTTTTTTTTTTTTTTTTTTGAGACGG
>NW_012117043.1:3882048-3885485 GCF_000951035.1 Colobus angolensis palliatus | reverse complement strand
TTCACTGTGTTAGCCAGGATGGTCTCGATCTCCTGACCTCGTGATCCGCCCGTCTCGGCCTCCCAAAGTGCTGGGATTATAGGCTTGAGCCACCGCGCCCGGCCCTCAACTGTACAGTTCTAACTTCGCTATCTATTAACCGACTGTGTAGCTGTCACTAAATTGAAAATCACAAGGAATTATTCTTACCCATATGCCCAGTTGTTTCCAGAACCTTGTTTTTGACAGAAGCATGCATGTTGACCATATTTCCATCGGCCAGACTGGGCAGCCTTTGACAGTGTTTGATTGATAACTTTGGGTTCCATGTCAACAAGAACAGCCCGGGCAATTGGAACTAGATGGGGAAAACAAAAACAAAAACATCAAAAGAAAAAATATTTCTTACATCTTATTTGGGTAAACTCAGAGCATAAGTGTCCAAATACAAAAAAAATAAAAAATAAAAAACTCCAGGGGTTGGAGATAGAAAGATTTGCCATACTGCTTAGAAATCCCAGTGGGCAGCAGCAGGCATATGCAGATGTTCACCAAGCCCAGCATTTGCTAAGCAGGCTGAATCAGTGCGGGCCTAAAAGAATACCTGGATCAGATTAGCCGGACGTGGCGGCACGTGACTGTAATCCCAGCTACTTGGGAGGTTGAGGCAGGAGAATCGCTTGAAACTGGGAGGTGGGGTTGCACTGAGCCAAGGTTGCACCACTGAACTCCAGCATGGGCAACAGAGTGAGACTCTGTCTCAAAAAAAAAAAAAAAACCACCAAAAACCCAACATCAGGCCTTTACCCCAAACCAGTTAAATCAGAATCTCGGCAGAAGGGAAACATGAAGGTGAAGATGGCGGTGGCCAGGGCCGGGTTGCTGGGAATCCAGTGGCCACAAAGGGCATTCCAGAACGTGGTGCCGCTGGGCGCACAGACAGCCTCCCACGTGACCAATGACATGCTCCCAGTGTCCTATCCTAGGACCCCAGAAGGATGGGCCGCTGCCCCCAAGAAGTATAATATGTGTGTGGAAGACTACGAGCCTTACCCGGATGATGGCATGCAGTATGGCGACTACCCAAAGCTCCCTGACCGCTCACAGCATGAGAGGAATCCATGGTATAGCTGGGACCAGCCGGACCTGAGGTTGAACTGGGGTGAACCAACGCACTGGCACCTAGACATGTATACCAGGAATCGTGTGGATACGTCCCCCACACCTGTTTCTTGGAATGTCATGTGTATGCAGCTGTTCGGCTTCATGGCTTTCATGACATTCATCTTCTGGGTGGGGGACATGTACCCTGTCTACCAGCCTGTGGGACCAAAGCAGTATCCTTGCAATAATCTGTACCTGGAACGAGGCAGTGACCCCTCTAAAGAACCTGACTCGGTGGTTCACTATGAGATCTGAGGAGGCTTTGTGGGCTTTTGTGTCCTCTAACTAGGACTCCCTCGTTCCTAGAAATTTAACCTGAATGGAATCCCTAATAAAACTCAGTGCTGTGGTTAAAAAAAAAAAAAAAAATCAGAATCTCTCGAAGTGAGCCATAGGCATCAGGACTTTTCCAAAGAACCTCAGGAAATTCTAACATGCAGCAAAATTTAGGAACTACTGTCTTGTATTATTTTCTATCATTGAGATATCTGCCAGATATGGATATTATATCTGGTAAGTTGTTATATCTTGGTAAGTTAGTTTGCAGCATGACAGTGAGGAAGATGGAAAACCCTGCTGAAAGAGATCCTTGAGTTCAACATTACCTGTACCTTAAGCACAGACATAGGCATGGAATGAGAGTTTCTTCTGGGTAAAATCAAATTTTTTTTTTTTTTTTTTTTTTTGAGACGGAGTCTCGCTCTGTCGCCCAGGCTGGAGTGCAGTGGCCGGATCTCAGCTCACTGCAAGCTCCGCCTCCTGGGTTCACGCCATTCTCCTGCCTCAGCCTCCTGAGTAGCTGGGACTACAGGCACCCGCCACCACACCCAGCTAATTTTTTTGTCTTTTTTAGTAGAGACGGGGTTTCACCATGTTAGCCAGGATGGTCTCGATCTCCTGACCTTGTGATCTGCCTGCCTCGGCCTCCCAAAGTGCTGGGATTACAGGCGTGAGCCACCGCACCCGGCCAACCACCAAAATTTTTCAAGCAGGCAAGGAATAGTTAGATGTCTGTTGATCATAATTCACTGCAGCCTCAAACTCTTGAGCTCAAGCAATTCTCCCACTTTGGCCTTCCAAGTAGCTGGGACTTCAGGTGTGTGCCATTACACCTAACTAATTTTTATATTTTGTTCTGTAGAGACAGAATCTTGCTCTATTGCCCAGGCTGGTCTTGAATTCCTGGCCTCAAGCGATCCTCCCACCTCGGCCTCCCAAAACACTGGAATTACAGTGAGCCACTGTGCCCAGCTGTTAGATGTCTTTTTAAACACAGCAATATAGAGGATGGATGTGATAGACAGTAGACTCCAGGCAAGGAATCCTAAAAGGAGTGTCTTGAGACAGTCCAGGTAAGAAACAACAAAAGCCAGACTAAAGCAATGTCAATGAAGGTGGCAAGGGAAGAACAGTTTCAAAGAGTATATAGGAGGTCAAATAAGTAGATCCTGTTTGATGGTATGTATGCAGCAAGAGCATAAGGAACGATAATGAATGCCTTGGGTATAGAAATGTTGAGTTTGAGGTTCATACAAGAGATGTGGGTGGATATATTCACTAATCTGTCTAGAGCTTGTAAGAGAGGCTGGGCTAGAGGTCTGAAAGTCACAGGTGTAATAAATGTAGCAAACTATGAGAGAGACTGAAATTGCCCAGAGAGAACTATGCAAGTGAGGACAGGGGAGATGCAACAACCGGAGAAGAAAAGTGGGGTGACTAGGAGAAGGAGGTTCAAGGAGAGAGATTTTTTTTTTTTTGAGACTGAGTTTCACTCGTCGCCTAGGCTGGAGTGCAATGGCGCAATCTCCACCTCCCGGGTTCAAGCGATTCTCCTTCTTCAGCCTACCAAGTAGCTGGGATTACAGGCATACACCACTATGCTAGGCTACTTTTTGTATTTTTAGTAGAGATGGGGTTTCACCATGTTGGCCAAGCTGGTCTCGAACTCCTGACCTCAGGTGATTCACCTGCCTCAGCCTCCCAAAGGGCTGGGATTACAGGGGTGAGCCACTGCACCTGGTCTTTTTTTTTTGAGACGGTGTCTCACTCTGTTTCCCAGGCTGGAGTGCAGTGGTGAGATCTCGGCTCACTGCAACCCCACTCCCGGGTTCAAGTGATTCTCCTGCCTCAGCCTCCCGAATAGCTGGGATTACAGGTATGTGCCACCACACCTGGCTAATTTTTGTATTTTTCGTTGAAATAGGATTTTACCCTGTTGGCCAGGCTGGTCTCTAACCCCTGACCTCAAGTGATCTGCCTGCCTCGGCCTCCCAAAGTGCTGGGATTATAGGTGT
>NW_012117043.1:3876048-3881533 GCF_000951035.1 Colobus angolensis palliatus | reverse complement strand
TATAGTGAACCAAGATCACACCACTGCACTCCAGCCTGGGTGACAGAGCGAGACTCTCTCAAAAAAAAAAAGAGAGAGAGAGAGAAAAGAAGAAAGAGCCAGGCATGGTGGCATGCACCTGTACTCCAACCTGGGTAACATAGTGTAGCAAGAACCTGTCTCTACAAGAAAAAGAAAAAAAGAAAAGAAAAACAATAATTGAATCTGGTGATTCGGAGGTCACTGGAAACCTTTTTTAGAGCAGCTTCAATGGTGCTATGAGGCAGAAGCAGGATCACAGGTGATTAAGCAGGGTCCTCTTTTGAGAATCTTAGATGAAAGGCAAAGAGATAACAAGGGAGACGAAAGCTATAGTCAAGAGATGAGTTTTGTTTCGTTGGTTTTAAATTGGTGAGATCTGAGCATGTGGAAGGGAAAATGCCACTGGAAAAGCAAAGATTATTAACATAGAAATGAAAAGCAAAAACAAAGTCATTCCCTAGTGAGATGGGAAGGAATGGGGTTTGAAAACCATGTGGAAGGCCTGGCTTTGAAGGGGTTGGTTCTATCAGAGTAAAGGAGAGGACTGTGGGCCACACCTACCTCCATTCTCCTCCTCACTGAAGAATCTCTCTTTGCAAGATGCTTGATATGCCTCATTCTCTCTCTTACAGCAGAGTCCGTGAGAACTGTGTGAGTCTCTAAGCAAAGCATCAAAAACTTCAAAACCAATCTGATTGCCACACTGACCAAGTTGCACTGTTACAATTGACATGCTGAGCCACAAACTAGGTGTATTACCTCTAAAAACAACCTGTAATCGAAAAAAAATAGGCTTTGAGAACTACTACATTACTAATAAGAACAAATAAAATGCCATATGTGTTAATTATGTATCAGTAAAAAGTCTTTTTTTTTTTTTTCCCCTGAGACGGAGTCTTGCTTTGTCGCCCAGGCTAGAGTGCAGTGGCACACTCTCGGTTCACTGCAACCTCCGCCTCCCAGATTCAAGCGATTCTCCTGCCTCAGCCTCCTGAGTAGCTGGGATTACAGGCACGTGCCCCCATGCCTGGCTAATTTTTGTATTCTTTTTTTTTTTTTTTTTTTTTGAGACGGAGTCTCGCTCTGTCGCCCGGGCTGGAGTGCAGTGGCCGGATCTCAGCTCACTGCAAGCTCCGCCTTCCAGGTTTACGCCATTCTCCTGCCTCAGCCTCCCGAGTAGCTGGGACTACAGGCGCCCGCCACCTCGCCCGGCTAGTTTTTTGTATTTTTTAGTAGAGACGGGGTTTCGTCGTGTTAGCCAGGATGGTCTCGATCTCCTGACCTCGTGATCCGCCCGTCTCGGCCTCCCAAAGTGCTGGGATTACAGGCTTGAGCCACCGCGCCCGGCCAATTTTTGTATTCTTAGTAGAGACGGGGTTTCCCCATGTTGGCCAGGTTGGTCTTGAACTCTTGACCTTGTGATCTGCCCACCTCGGCCTCCCAAAGTGCTGGGATTACAGGCGTGAGCCACCGCACCCGGCCCAAAAAGTCATTTTAAAATGCCACATACATATATAATGTTGGAGATGGAACAGCTGCATTGTCTAAGTAGCCAGTCATTCAAGGAAGTTATCTTACTCTCTATATGGTTTTGGAATTTGTGATTTACTGTACATGAATCCATTCATACACAGCTCAATAGTTTCCAAAATCTGATTTATACTCAACTTTTTCCTAAACATACATTTAAAAGAAAACATTCTCCTCAGTTGAGGTGTGATAAAAGAAAAAAAGAGGCTGGGTGCCATGGCTCACACCTGTAATGCTAGCATTTTGGGAGGCTGAGTTGGGAGGATCACGTTAGCCTGGCTGTTCTAGACCTGGTCAACATGGCAAAACCCTGTTTGTACAAAAAATACAAACATTAGCTGGGCGCGGTGGTGTGCGGCTGCAGTCCAAGCTACTCAGGAGGCTGAGGTGGGAGGATCACCTGAGCCTGGGAGGTCAAGGCTGCAGTGAGCCAAGATGTTGCCACTGCACTCCAGCCTGGGTGACAGAGTGACATCTTCCTGTCTCAAAAAAAAAAAAAATTAAAATTAAAAAATAAAAATAAAAACAAGACAAAACAAATGCCGATTGAAGAAATTAGTAGTACCACCCTTCACACCACAAGAACATGTAGAATGCAGAAGTGAGCTCAACATTGCACATTCAATTAACATTAATTTTCTCTCTTCTAAATATGACTTACGCTTTCTCCACTAGTCTAGCCTGGTAACTTTAGTAAAACCTGTAAGAAAGATTTTGTGTTTAGCTCAGGTAGGACAGCAAGAAAGATGGAGCTTGGAGAAAGAAAACCATATGAAATATTAACTGGGCGCAATGGCTTATGCCCGTAATCCCAGTACTTTGGGAGGTCGAGGCGGGAGGATCACTTGAGCCCAGGGATTCCAGACCAGCCTGGGCAACATAGCGAGACCCTGTCTCCTTTTAAAAAAGAAAGAAAGGCCAGGCGCGGTGGCTCAAGCCTGTAATCCCAGCACTTTGGGAGGCCGAGACGGGCGGATCACGAGGTCAGGAGATCGAGACCATCCTGGCTAACACAGTGAAACCCCGTCTCTACTAAAAAATACAAAAAACTAGCCGGGCGAGGTGGCGAGCACCTGTAGTCCCAGCCACTGGGGAGGCTGAGGCAGGAGAATGGCGTGAACCCGGGAGGCGGAGCTTGCAGTGAGCTGAGATCCAGCCACAGCACTCCAGCCTGGGTGACAGAGCAAGACTCCGTCTCAAAAAAAAAAATAAATAAATAAAAATAAATAAATAAAATAAAAATAAAAAAGCAAGAAAGCAAAAGAAATATTAGAGCAGGTCCTCATTATTTTTATCTAGGAAAATAGATAATTTTTGATAAAGACTTCACATCAGGTCTATACAACACTGGAAATGAGCCGTGGGTTGTGAGACAGACTCTGTGCTTAAAATGTCAAACGGCAAAGTAGGTATTTTATTATCCTCATTTTACAGATAAGGAAACTGAGGCTCTGAAAGGTTACTGACTTTTCCAAGGCCACGCCACAGAACTAGTAAACAGCAAAGCCAAAAGTCTCCCGTTCCCCACGGGCCCCAGGAGTGCCCCACACGTAACACGACTCACCGCCAGACGCGGACAAGCACTTCTGTCCCGTTCAAACTTCAGACCAACCTACTCACCATACGCATGCTCACTTTCAACAGGAAACACCTGAGAACGAATGCGCATGTTCCATAAACGGAGAGTTTTTGTTGTGTATATATTTTTTCCTATTCAGAAAGATTAATTACGCATGTTCAATTTCAATTTACGAACTTCAGATATGGTACGCATGCTCAGTGTCCAACGAACGCTTTAGCTGACAATGCGCGTGCTCTAGTCTCCAAGCGCGGCTTCGGCTGGTGTTTTGCGCATGTTTCTGCCAGCACCTGGACCCTGGCGATATTTCTGCGCATGTCCACTGCCCACAGTTTGGCTTCACGGAACCCTGTACGCATGCTCCTGCGCTGAACTTTAGGAGCCAGTCTAGGGCCTAGGCGCAGACGCACTGAGCCTAAGCAGCCGGTGATGGCGGCAGCGGCGGTGGTGGCTGCGGCGGGTCCGGGCCCATGAGGCGACGAAGGAGGCGGGACGGCTTTTACCCAGCGCCAGACTTCCGAGACAGGGAAGCTGAGGACATGGCAGGAGTGTTTGACATAGACCTGGACCAGCCAGAGGACGCGGGCTCAGAGGATGAGCTGGAGGAGGGGGTGAGGCCCGGGTCCCCGGGGGCCCGAGGTGACAGGGCCGGGGTGGCGGCGCGGGCGCAGGAAGCGCGGTGTGTCCTAGAGCGTGGAGACTCAGGGGGGCTGCTGAGGAGCTGAGGGTCGCGCGGCCCGAGACAGGGGAGCGGGCGGGGCGGACATGGCCCTAGGTGTGAGGCCTCTGCGGGGCTCGCAGGTGCAGGTCGCACCCTTAGCCCCAGGTCAGCGCAGCCCCGAACAGTCTGAAGGGGGAAAGAGAACGGACGCGTGGTCGATTCCTCGAGCTGCTGGACTTGAGTGTGGCGCGGCGCGCGTGGCGTGAGCGTGTGTTGGGGAGACGGGGGCTGCGCTTGCTGGGTGTCCCGTAAGTGCAGGTGAAGTGTGGAGGGTTTCCCTTCGAGTCTAGAATTTCAAGTATTAAATCTTCAGACCTCCCACAACCACCTCTCTTCTCGGCCTGTCGCTTCTCTCCTAGGAAGCGCTCAGCTGTTAGAAGTGACAGCTGAAAACTTCTGTCGGGAGTAGCACTGCCGCTGCTGTTACAGCCACCAGGAGTTTTATTTCGGGAGCAAGGGGGCTCTGCTGCATCTTCCAATCTTCCAGGGTTTGTTTGTTTGCTTTTTTTTTTAAAACCCCCTTCCGTGTGACTTTTTAAAATAAGCATTTATGAGGACACACGGCACTTGTAAACCTTTCCCCAAGTTGAAGATGTCTATATTTTTTTCAGAATAATTAATGTAATTTTGGGGTGAAAAAAAAAAACAGTGTTGACAGCCTTGATTTAGCTTGCCAGAAATAAGTTGCCTGAACAGAGACTTGTGAATGGTGGTATGAGGGCTTTCCTTGCTGTAATTTAGGGTACTAAATTTAGAATTGTATTTCCTAATGCATAGCTTGCTTTTACCTTGGCTGGCTTAGTAGTTTGTTAATCTTTATGGAATATCTTTTTTTTTCCCTAGATACATTTATCAAAAAATGACAAATTGCACTTGAAGTTCAAAAATGTTGTCATACTAAACCACTGATCCTGGACCAACTGATCATCAGTTGATAACCTCTTGGTAGTTTAGCATCTAAATTCCAATGTCTAGTTGAATACATGGGTTAATGACTGATGTCAGATGTTTGCTCTAATTACATAGGGGCTTCCTTTCCCTTGCCTCACCCTCGGTTTTTTCCTCTGACGCCTGCCCTACTGTTGACAAAAGATTGAGATGGTATATATAAAGAACTTTGAACACTTTAAGAAACTAAGTGGCCTAAAATAATACTGTTCTTTATGTTTGTTTGTTTGTTTTGTTTTGTTTTGTTTTGAGACTGGGTCTCACTCTATTGCCCAAGCTGGAATGCAATGGTGCGATCTCAGCTCACTGCAATCCCAGCCTCCCGGGTTCAAGCGATTGTCATGCCTCAGCCTCCCCAGTAGCTGGGATTACAGGCACGCGCCACCACGCCTGGCTAATTTTTGTATTTTTAGTAGAAATGGGGTTTCACCGTATTGGTCAGGCTGGTCTTGAACTCCTGACCCCAAATGATCCACCAGCCTTGACCTCCCAAAATGCTGGGATTATAGGTGTAAATCACTGTACCTGGCCAATACTGTTCTTTTCATAATCAAATGAGACTAAATCAAAATCACATGGTTTAGAAAGTGGATATTGAGGTGTGCGCTTTTTCTTTTCTTTCTTTCTTTTTTTTTTGAGACAGTCTTGCTCTGTCACCCAGGCTGGAGTGCAGTGGCGTGATCTCG
>NW_012117043.1:3873357-3874470 GCF_000951035.1 Colobus angolensis palliatus | reverse complement strand
TGAGCCACCGCGCCCGGCCAGGTTTATTCTTTTTTGAAAGTACAGTACTGCATTAAAATTCCTGTATGAACTGGGACTTTTTCTTTTTACTTTCTTGTGTTTCAAGAGCAGTAGGTGTTCCAGGGCTTTTGTCCTGCTGGGTACAAGCAAGTAGGATTTTGAGAGGGTATGAGGAGGAGGTCAGAAAAATTGGTGGAAATAGGAAAGAGAAAGAAATATAGCCCCGACCTTGGCGAGAGAAAGTTTGGGGAAAGAGCAAAGGCAATTAATGAGGATTTTGAGGAAGAGACTTATGTAAAATACGTCTTAGCAACACTTTTTGGAGTTGAAAATGTTTCTTTTTAGTGTGTTATTCTAAGAGGTGCCTCAAGATGGATAATGGAAGATTTGGAGTAGAATTGGGTTGGCAATCCAAGGAGATTCAGTGACATCCAGATTACCCTGAAATTAAAAAAAAAAGAATTTCAAAAAATGAGAGAAGTTTAGATTCTTAGAAAATCTTCTAATAGTTCTATTTGTGAATTTATAGCCTTTATTTATTACACAAAGTTTTTAACCATTGGTGCATATCAGAGTAGTCTTCCTCATTTTAGAGTAAGGAAGCTGAGGCACGGGCCGGATGATAGCCAAAGATCGCATAGTGGTAATGTCTTCTGACTCAATTCAGCAAGCTTCATTGCACGGGTTCTTCACTGCATTTACTAGTCACGTTTATAAAGTTCCTCTTTGTGGTATGTCAAAAGTGAATTCATATTCCTTTGGCCATACTCACTCTGTGATCTGGAGTAAATTCCTTAATCTCAGACATTTTCTAGAAAACATGAGGGTTACATGAAATAAGTACATAAAGTACAGTACTCTCAAAATATCCTGGTGTATTAAGCAATTAGCTAGTTCACAGAAATACAGCTTGTCTTGTCATTGCTAAGGAACCAATCATTCAGATTTACCCTCATATGCCTAGAGACTTAATAATTTTTTTTTTTTGAGGTGGAGTCTCGCTCTGTTGCCTGGACTGGAGTGCAGTGGCCCAATCTCAGCTCACTACAAGCTCCGCCTCCCGGGTTTACGCCATTCTCCTGCCTCAGCCTCCCAAGTAGCTGGGACTACAGG
>NW_012117043.1:3864611-3865862 GCF_000951035.1 Colobus angolensis palliatus | reverse complement strand
TTTTTTGAGACGGAGTCTTCTTGTTCTATTCGCCCAGGCTGGAGTGCAATGGCGCAATCTCGGCTCACTGCAGCCTCCACTTCCCGGATTCAAGCTATTCTCCTGCCTCAGCCTCCCGAGTAGCTGGGATTACAGGTGCCTGCCATGACACCCAGCTAATTTTTTGTATTTTTTTGGTAGAGATGGGGTTTCACCATGTTGGCCAGGCTGGTCTCGAACTCCTGGCTTCAGGTGATACACCCGCCTCAGCCTCCCAAAGTGCTGGGATTGTAGGTGTGAGCCACCGTGCCTGGCCACAGCAACTATTTTTTAAATAACCCAAGAGTTTAGGCAAAGTTCTACCCTTTCTTCCATTTCCTCTAAGTTACTGAATCTTGTCAATCCTAATGAACACAGTAAAGACATTGGATAGGCCCATAAAGCTTAAGATAGCAGAAAAAAATTAGGAGTAAAGAGTTTTCTGGCCGGGCAGGGTGGCTCATGCCACCCTGGGAGCACTTTGGGAGGCCAAGGCGGGCAGATCACCTGAGGTCAGGAGTTTGAGACCAGCCCGGCCAACATGGTGAAAACCCCGTCTCTATTAAAAATAAAAAAAATCAGCCAGGCCTGGTGTCAGACACCTGTAATCCCAGCTACTCGGGAGGCTGAGGCAGGAGAATCGCTTAAACCCAGGAGGCGGAGGTTGCAGTGAGCCAAGATCACGCCACTGCACTCCAGCCTGGGGGACAAGAGCGAGACATCATCTCAAGCAAAAAAAAAGGAGTAAAGAGTTTCCTGTGAAAGAGAGTTGTCAGTATGTATTACGTAATGTTAGCTGACACTTCTTGTGTGAGATTTCTAAAGGTAATACTGAGTAGCAGAAAAGATTTGTGCCTCAAATCCTTCTGTCCTAGATGGTAATAGTAAAAGTTACTAGCACAATATGCAGGTGCCAGCATTACAGGTCTGGCTAGCTCAGGAAATGAAACATAGCTACAGGGCATGTCTTGTGAGGTGGCTTCAAAACCATGGTTCAGTCTTAACTACTCTGTAGTCTTTAATTTAGAATTAAATAAAACTAACATTAAAGAAAAAACAATTATGTCATATCAGTTTTATCACATCTGAAAGAAGTTAGTCTTTTGTCATAAAAGTGAAGCCATCCTAGGTGATTATATAGGGCAACAAAGACAAAAAAAACCGTTAACCGCCGGGCGCGGTGGCTCAAGCCTGTAATCCCAGCACTTTGGGAGGCCGAGACGGGCGGATCAC
>NW_012117043.1:3860910-3862628 GCF_000951035.1 Colobus angolensis palliatus | reverse complement strand
ACCGTGTTAGCCAGGATGGTCTCAATCTTCTGACCTTGTGATCCGCCCACCTCGGCCTCCCAAAGTGCTGGGATTACAGGCGTGAGCCATCATGCCCGGCTGAGACCCCATCTTTAAAAAAAAAAAAAAATTTTACCACCCTCTGAAGAAATTTTGGGGCCAGGCGTGGTAGATGGATCCCATGAGCTTAGGAATTTGAAATCAGCCTGGGCAACATAACAAGACCCTTTCTCTGGGAAAAAAAAAAAAAAAAAGAAACTTTTGGCCAATTTTCTTACTTCTGATTCTCACCCTCAGCCCCAGCCAACTAACTAATCTATTTCTCATCTCTATAGATTTGGCTTTTCCAGGCTCAGTATGGTGGCTCATACCTGTGATCCCAACACTTTGGGAGGCCGTGGCAGGAGGATCACTTGAGACCAGCCTGGGCAACATAGTGAGACCCTGTCTCTATGAAAAATAGAAAAAAATTATCCGACTTGGTGGTGCGTGCCTGTAGCCTCAGCTACTTGGAAGGCTGAGGTTGGATGATCGCTTGGGTCTCCAAGGTTGAGTTTGTGGTGATCCTGCCACTGCTGTTCAACCTGGGGAACAGAATGAGACCCTGTCTCTAAAACAAAAAAAAAAAAAAAAAGCTTTTTCTGGACATTCCATACAGATGGAAAAATGAAATCACATAGTGTATGACCTTTTATATTTGGTGGCCTTCTTTTTTTTTTTTTTTTTTGAGAGAGTCTCTCTCTTCACCTACGCTAGAGTGCAGTAGTGTGATGTCTACTCACTGCCACCTCTGCCTCCTGGGTTCAAGTAATTCTCCTGCCTCACCCTCCTGAGTAGCTGGAACTACAGGCGTGCGCCACCACACCTGGCTAATTTTTGTATTTTTAGTAGAGATGGGGTTTTGCCGTGTTAGCCAGGCTGGTCTGAAACTCCTGACCTCAAGTGATCTGCCTGCCTCGGCCTCCCAAAGTGCTGGGATTACAGGCATGAGCCACAGCACCTAGATGCTTCTTTCACTTAACATAATGTTTTTGAAGATCATCTATGTTGTAACATATATCAGTACTTCATTTCTTTTTAGGGCCAAATAGTTATTCCATGGTATGGCTACAGTGCATTTTGTTTATCCATTCACCAGTTGATGTTCATTTGAGTTATTCAGATGTTCACTTGAATTGTGAATTAAGCACTTTTTTTTCTTTTCTTTTTTTTTTTTTTTGGAGATAGGGTCTCGCTCCGTTGCCCGTACTGTAGTGCAGTGGCGTGAAACAGCTCGCTGCAGCTTTGCCCTCCTGGGCTGAAGTAATTCTCCTGCCTCAGTCTCTCATGTAGCTGGGACCACAGGCATGTGCTACCATTCCCAGCTAATTTTTTGATTTGTTGCAGAGTTGGGGGCCTCGTGATTTTGTCCAGGTTGCTTTTTGTTTTGTTTTGTTTTGTTTTGTTTTTGGGAGATGGAGTCTTGCTCTGTCACCTAGATTGGAGTGCAGTGGCATGATCTTGGCTCAGTGCAACCTCCACCTCCTGGGTCAAAGCGATTCTTCTGCCTCAGCCTCCCGAGCTGGGACTATAGGCGTGCACCACTATGCCCAACTATTTTTTGGATTTTTAGTAGAGATGGAGTTTCACCGCGTTGGCCAGGCTGGTCTCGAACTCCTGACCTCGTGATCTGCCCGCCTTGGCCTCCCAAAGTGCTGGGATTACAGGTGTGAGCCACC
>NW_012117043.1:3859573-3860279 GCF_000951035.1 Colobus angolensis palliatus | reverse complement strand
AAATGAGCTGAGCATGGTGGTATGCACTTGTAGTCCCAGCTGTTTGGGAGGCCAAAGTGGGAGGATCACCTGAGCCCAGGAGGTTGAGGCTGCAATGAGCCGTGATCGCACCACTGCACTCCAGCCTGGGTGATACAGTGACACCCTGTTTCAAAAAAAAAAAAATTTTATGAACATTTGTGCCCAGATCTTTGTGGAGCATATACTTTTCATTTTTTTTGAGTAGATATGTTGGAGTAGATTTGTTAGGTCATACAGTAGTAAGTCTATGTTTAATTTTTTAAGAGACTAACTTTTCCGACATGGTTGCACCATTTTACATTCTCACTAGCACTGTATGCGGGTTCCAGTTTCTCTACATCATTCCCCAACTTACTTTTCTTCTTTATTATCTATTGTTATCCTAGTGGGTATGAAGTAGTTTCTTAGTGTGGTTTTGATTTGCATTTCCCTAACAACTAATGATGTTGAACATCTTTTCATTTGCTTATTGTTCATTTGTATATTTTCTTTGGAGAAATACCTATTCAGATCCTAGCTCATTTTTCAAAAATTGGGTGTGTCATCTTTTTCTTTATATATTTTATTTATATATATATTTATTTATTTTAGAGACGAGCTCTCACTTTGGAGTTCTGGTCTCGAACTCCTGGCCTCAAGCAGTCTTCCACCTGGGCTTCCCAAAGTGCTGGGATTACAGGTGTGA
>NW_012117043.1:3857555-3858901 GCF_000951035.1 Colobus angolensis palliatus | reverse complement strand
TGTTAGCCAGGATGGTCTCGATCTCCTGACCTCGTGATCCGCCCGTCTCAGCCTCCCAAAGTGCTGGTATTACAGGCTTGAGCCACCGCGCCCAGCCTCGGAGTAATTCTTTATATATCATTTTTGTTTTTTGAGACGGAGTCCGTCCGCTCTATTGCCCAGGCTGGAGTGCTGTGGTGCCATCTCTGCTCACTGCAACCGCTGCCTCCTGGGTTCAAGCAGTTCTCCTGCCTCAGTCTCCCTAGTAGCTGGGATTACAGGTACCCACCACTACGCCCAGCTAATTTTTGTAGTTTTAGTAGAGATTGGGTTTTGCCATTTTGGCCAGGCTGGTGTCAAATTCCTGACCTCAAATTATCTGCCTGCCTTGGCCTCCCAAAATGCTGGGATTACGGGTGTGAGCCACTGCACCTAGCGTTCTTTTTGTTTGTTTGTTTTTGAGATGGAGTCTCACTCTGTTGCCCAGGCTGGAGTGCAGTGTTGCGATCTCAGCTCACTGCAGCCTCCATCTCCCAGTTTCAAGCAATTCTCCTGCCTCAGCCTCCCAAGTAGCTGGGACTACACATGCTCACCACCATGTCGGGCTCATTTTTGTATTTTTAGTAGCGATGTTGGCCAGGCTGATCTCGAACCCCTGACCTTGTGATCTGTCCGTCTCGGCCTCCCAAAGTGCTGGGATTACAGGCATGAGCCACTGCGCCTGGCCGCATTCTTTACATACTCTTATTCTGTGGTTTTTATTTTCTTTTTTGAGACAGGGTCTCAGTCTGTCACCCAGGCAGGAGTGACGCAATTTTGGCTCACTGCAGCCTTGACCTCTTGGACTCAAGCAGTCCTCCCACCTCATCCTCCTGAGTAGCTGGGACTACAGATGTGCGCCACTATGCCTGGCTAATTTTGTAGAGACCAGGTTTCACCATGTTGCCCAGGCTGGTCTCAAACTCCTGAGCTCAAGTGATACGCCCACCTCAGCCTCCCAAAGTGTTGGGATTACAAGCGTGAGCCGCTGTGCTCAGTCTCTTTTAGCTTTCTTGACGGTGTTGGTGTCTTTTGACATGCAAAGGTTTTACATTTTCAGTAAATCAGTTTATTGATTTTTTAAATTGTTTGTGCTTTGGGTAATGTATATAAGAAACTTTCATACATTATTGCTTTCCCCAGGATCATGAAGATTTACTCCCTCCTATGCTTCTTTTTCTTCTTCTTTTTTTTTTTATTTGAGACAGAGTCTCGCTCTGTCATCCAGGCTGGAGCGCAGTGGCGCAATCTCGATTCACTGCAAGCTCTGCCTCCCGGGTTCACGCCATTCTCCTGCCTCAGCCTCCCAAGTAGCTGGGACTACAGGT
>NW_012117043.1:3853062-3854115 GCF_000951035.1 Colobus angolensis palliatus | reverse complement strand
AATGCTCAAGTGCCTTATGTAAAATGGCATAGTATTTTCATATAAGCTACACGCATCCTCCCATATACTTGTTTTTTTTTTTTTTTTTTTTTTTTGAGATGGAGTCTTGCTCTTCTTGTTGCCCAGGCTGGAGTGTGATGGCGTGATCTCAGCTCACTGCAACCTCCGCCTCCTAGGTTCAAGCAATTCTCCTGCCTCAGCTTCCTGAGTAGCTGGGATTACAGGCTCCGCCACAATGCCCAGCTGATTTTTTGCATTTTTAGTAGAGACGGGGTTTCACCACATTGGTCTGACTGGTCTTGAACTCCTGACCTCAGGTGATGCACCTGCCTCAGCCTCCCCAAGTGTTGGGATTACAGGTGTGAGCCACTGCGCCCAGCCCTTGGGAGGATTTTTTTTTGGGTCTCGCTATGTTGCCCAGGCTGGAGTGGAACTCCCAGGCTCAGGTGTTCATTCTGCCTCAGCCTCCTTGATAGCTGGGACTACAGGCACGCAACACCACACTTAGCTCTAGTTTTATAGTCTTAGCTCCTGTATTTAGGTCTTTGCTCCATTTTGAGTTAATTTTTATGTATAGTATGAAGTAGCATATAGATACCCAGTTGTCCTAGCATCATTATTTGAATTGTATGTGATATCCAGTTGTTCCAACACATTTACTGAAAGATTATCTCTTGCCTAATGAATATTTTTGGCAGTTTTATCAAAAATTAGTTGACAATATAAATATAAGAGTTTATTTCTGGGCTGTCAGTTCTGTTCTCTTGATCTATATGTCTTTCTTTATGCCACTACCACACTGTCTTGATGGCTGTAGCTTTGTAACATGTTTTGAAATTGGGAAGTTTCAGTTCTCCAACTTTGTTTTTTCAAGATTGTATCAGTTATTTTGGGTCCCTTGCATTTCTTTCTCTTTTTTTTTGAGACAAAGTCTAGCTTTGTTGCCCAGGCTGGAGTGTGCAGTGGCACGATCTCAGCTCACTGCAACCTCCATCTCCTGGGTTCAAGCCATTCTTCTCCTCAGTCCTGATTAGCTGGGATTACAAGCATGGA
>NW_012117043.1:3847526-3852682 GCF_000951035.1 Colobus angolensis palliatus | reverse complement strand
TTTTTTTTTTTTTTTTGAGATGGAGTCTTGCTCTGTCACCTGGGCTGGAGTGCAATGGAATTATCTTGCTCACTGCAACCTCTGCCTCACGGGTTCAAGCAATTCTCCTGCCTCAACCTCCTAAGTAGCTGAGATTACAGGCGCCCTCCACCGCACCTGGCTAATTTTTGTATTTTTAGTAGAGACAGGGTTTTGCTGTGATGGCCAAGCTGGTTTCAAACGCCTGACCTCAGGTGATCCACGTTCTTTGGCCCCCACCAAAGTGTTGGGATTACAGACATGAGCCACCTTTCCCATCTGGTTGCTTAAATTTCTTTCTTTTTCTTTTTTTCTTTTTTTTTTGAGACGGAGTCTCACTCTGTCGCCCAGGCTGAAGTGCAGTGGTGTGATCTCGGCTCACTGTAAGCTCCGCCTCCTGGGCTCACACCATTCTCCTGTCTCAGCCTCCCGAGTAGCAGGGACTATAGGCACCTGCCACCACTCCTGGCTACTTTTTTGTATTTTTAGTAGAGACGGGGTTTCACCATGTTAGCTAGGATGGTCTCGATCTCCTGACCTCGTGATCCGCCCACGTCAGCCTCCCAAAGTGCTGGGATTATAGGTTTGAGCCACTATGCCCAGCCGTCCCTTGCATTTCTATATGAATTTTAGGATCAGCTTTTCAATTTCTGCAAGAAAGGAACCTGGGGTTTTGATAGGATTCAGTTGAATCTGTGACCAATTTGGTTAGTATTGCTATCTTAACAATGTTAAATCTTCTGATCCATAAACATGGAATGCCTTTCCATTTATTTAGGTTGTCTTTAATTTTATTCAGCAATGTTTTATGTTTTCATTGTTTTCAGTGTATAAGTCTTACACTTTGGTTGATTTTTTTTTTTTTTTTTTGAGACAATCTCACTCTGTTGCCCAGGCTGGAATACAGTGGCACAATCATGGCACATTGTAACCATGACCTCCTGGACTCAAGTAATCCTGCCACCTCAGTCTTCTAAGTAGCTGGGACTACAGGCGTGTGCCACCACATTCAGCTAATTTTTAAAAAATTTTTTGTGGAGGCAAGATCTTACTAGGTTGGCCAGGCTGGTCTTGAACTCCAAGTAATCCTTCTGCCTTGGCCTCCGGATGTATTTATGCCACTGTACCTGCCATAAATTTTTTTCTAAACTACTTCTTAGTGATGGTATTATGAATGGAATTGTTATCTTCATTTCATTTTGGGGTTGTTCATTGCTAGTATATAGAAGGTTATTTAAATTTTGTACCCATTTATTCTATGGTCAGATTAAATGTGTGGCCAGCATGACTTCCAACTGTTTGACAGTGTTGCTTAATTATTTTGTCTTGATCGGCTGCATTTTACACTAGATACCCTGGACTAGTTGTGGGTACTGTAGGCTTAGTTTATAGCATTATGTTACTCTGTGTGCTAAAAGCACATCAAAATAGCACTGTGTGTAAATCATTTGATTTGTTAAGTCATACTCAGAATGTAGTGCCTTTAATTTCTTAATACACAAAATATATATATTTTTTCCTTTATTTGGGGGGGGGAGAAACACTGGAACCTGGGAGGCGGAGGTTGCAGTGAGCCGAGATGGCACTGTTGCACTCCAGTCTGGGTGAGAGAATGAGACTCCATCTCAAAAAAGGAAAGAAAAAAAGAAAAAGATGGGTGCCTGTAGTCCCAGCTACTTGGAACACCGAGGCAGAAGAATCACTTGAGGAGTTTAAGGCTCTGGTATGCTATGATCATACCCCTTAATAGCTACTGACTGTATTTCAGTCTGGGCAACTTAGAAAGACCTCATCTCTATTTGTAAAATAATTGAGAGTGAAATTCACACAGTGTTGTTTGTGTACTATATTTATTCATTACCATATTTGCCTGTTGTTGAAGTATAAGAGAATTTTTAGACTGGTTTATTTCATTCATTCTCTTTCAGTTATGAAACAAAGAATTAAACCTTTAAATTTTATGTTTTTGAGATTATTTCTGAAATTTAACATATTTTTCAGGGTCAGTTAAATGAAAGCATGGACCATGGGGGAGTTGGACCATATGAACTGTAAGTTTATATGAAGAGATGTTCATTGTGTTGTCTTTCTTACAAGTAGGTTTTATCAGTTCTATTTCATAGCAATCAAGTGATTCCAGTAACCTGTTCTTAAATATGTAGTCATATTTATCAGCTTGATGTATTGAATTTGGCACCAAACGCTGATCAATATTGTAACCTATCATAGTTTTGAGATTATATATGGATTTTGAGGAAAAGATATTAATTCAGATTCAGAGGACTGAATATGAATCTGAGTTGTTAGTTTAATATAGAGAGCCACAGTTTTAATCTTTTCTTACAGAAAAATTTGTAGAAATGCCTCAAAAAGTCAAATGCTTTCTGTTTTGCTTTAATATACAAACAGAAATTCATACAGTCATTCAAACAGAAATTCATGCAATCCAGCTGGGCACAGTGACTCACACCTGTAATCCCAGCACTTTGGGAGACCGAGGTGGGCGGGTCATTTGAGGTCAGGAGTTCGAGACCAGCCTGGCCAACACGGCGAAACCCTGTCTCTTCTTAAAATTAAAAAATTAGCTGGGCGACAGAGCGAGACTTCATCTCAACAACAACAAAAATGAAATTCATGTAATCTTAAGTCATTTTAGACAAGCTCCATTAGGTGAGTATGATGATTAATCTGCTCTGTATTGTACACTCAAGTAAAAAGCCTTGGTGTAGGAGGAGAGTGAGAAGATAGATCACTCATGTACATTTAAATGACAGAGACAATTGCTACCCCTTTTGGATTCTTTATTTTTATTTTTTTGGAGAGGGAGTCTCCCTCTGTCACCCAGGCTGGAGCACAGTGGCATGATCTTGGCTCACCGCAACCTCCACCTCCTGGGTTCAAGCGATTGTCCTGCCTCAGCCTGCCAAGTAGCTGGGACTACAGGCGTGCACCACCACACCTGGCTAATTTGTTTTTTTAATTTTGAGACAAAATCTCGCTCTTGTCCCCCAGCCTCCCGAGTAGCTGGGATTATAGGTTCCTGCCACCACGCCCAGCTAATTTTTGTATTTTTAATAGAGACGGGATTTCCCCATGTTGGCCAGGCTGGAATTTTTGTATTTTTAGTGAAGACAGGGTTTTACCATGTTGGTCAGGCTGGTCTTGAACTCCCAACCTCAAGTGGTCCGCCCACCTCAGCCTCCCAAAGTGCTGGGATTAAGCCACCACGCCTGTTGGATTCTTGAAATTAAGCTAATAACTTAAAAAAAAAGATAGAAGAAGTTTTGTACCATGATGTGAACTAATTGGGTAGTTTTGGAAAGATCCCAGATTTTCTGCTGACATTGCCAAATGAGGTTGGATAATACCTAATTTCATAGATATTTTGAGTGAAGTAAATTTGAATAACTAGAAGACTTTTTTTCTTTGTCAACTTAATAAACTTGTTCTAATTTACCTTAGTTTTGGGGTGCTTGATGCTTATGAAAATAAATAATTGTCTTCTTTTACATTGTTGCACTACTAAGAGCAAGATGGGTCACCAGCAGCTGTATTGGAGTCACCCGTGAAAATTGAGTCAGGGTTCTTGCTCTTATTGCATCTGCTCAAACCAGCAAGATCTGATCCAGAAATACGGCCACAATATGTGCCACCAGTGTTTCCATCAGTACACGAAGGACATAGGTTTCATTAAGTTGGACTAAGCGATCTTCCTTGAATGGATTATCCAAGGCACCTACCCAATGAAAAACCTCTTTGTACATACCTCTTTGTACAATACTTCTTTGTACATAAAATAAACATTTATAAAATAAGTAAATAATCAATTGCACATTTTGTGAACAAGGAGGTAAACAATTATCGGGCCACCCTCATCTTGACCTGCTGTTCTGTTTGTTTAGAGCACAGATAATTTGCTGTCATGTCCTTTTTTCCTTTTACTTAATTATATTACATTTCTTTTTCTCCTTTTTCTTGACTATATGCTGAAAGTAATTTAACTTTTTGCAAATTTATTTTTGGTTTTGCTTTTCTTCCCAGTGGCATGGAACATTGTGAGAAATTTGAAATCTCAGAAACTAGTGTGAACAGAGGGCCAGAAAAAATCAGACCAGAATGTTTTGAGCTACTTCGGGTACTTGGTAAAGGGGGCTATGGAAAGGTAGGCAATATTTTTGAAATGAGAGCTGTTGTCTGTCTTGAATAGATTGATTTTTATGCCCTGGTTCTAGCAGTCATCTTCAATCTTTGTCAGCTGTCAGCAAAGGATATGATCATGACCACTTAGCTGGTATGTTTGAGGGATGTACAGAAGTTCAGTTTTCCCTTCCCTTTGTAAAAGCCTGGCACATAATAGGTGCTCAGTCAATATTTGTAGAATAAATAAGTAGGCAGCTATACCAGGCAAAGTCTATTTTTAGAGGGTTTAATCTTTACTTTGGTTAAATGGTATCCTCTTTAAAAATAAACTCCTCCTTGCTTACAAGAGACATGGCACTCTAAGTTGTTATCTGTTACTGAGACCTTAATCTCAGCTGGTTATCTGGAGCAGTAGATGGAGGAAGCTGAAGGAATATAAAAAGGGGGAAGAAAACTGAAGAAAACTATTTAGTTTCACAGTTTTGCCCAAGGCTTTGTAACTTAAGACATCACTTTTATGAGTTCTGCCCATGAAAATTTTTACCAAACTATTCTTTTATCAAAATACTTTAGATAACAACTTGGTTAGGATTAAGTTTTAAGAACTATTTTTGCTATTGTGTAGTGTTAATTTTTGCAAAGCAGACATTTGTAGTCTATTCTTATGCTTAAGAACACATTCTAATTTCTAATCATCCTGAATGTGCAACACATGCACTTTGAATCTCACATATTTTAGGTGTTGCACGAAAATGTTTATAGTTGTCTTTCAGTATGGGGGAGGGATAAGGGGGGACTGATTCCAAGACCTTTGCAGATAATGAAATCTGCCAATGCTCAAGTGCCTTATGTAAAATGGCATAGTATTTTCATATAAGCTACACGCATCCTCCCATATACTTGTTTTTTTTTTTTTTTGAGACGGAGTCTCGCTCTGTCGCCCAGGCTGGAGTGCAGTGACCGGATCTCAGCTCACTGCAAGCTCCACCTCCTGGGTT
>NW_012117043.1:3845355-3847476 GCF_000951035.1 Colobus angolensis palliatus | reverse complement strand
CCATGTTAGCCAGGATGGTCTTGATCTCCTGACCTCGTGATCCGCCCACCTCGGCCTCCCAAAGTGCTGGGATTACAGGCTTGAGCCACCACGCCCGGCCATACTTGGTTTTTTATTTTATTTTTTATGATTTTTGAGACGGAGTCTCACTCTTTCCCACAGGCTGGAGTGCAGTGGCGCAATCTCAGCTTACTGCAACCTCTGCCTTCCAGATTCAAGTGATTCTCCTGCCTCAGTCTCCTGAGTAGCTGGGATTACAGGCGTGCGCCACCACATCCAGCTAATTTTTGTATTTTTGGTAGAGACGAGGTTTCACCATGTTGGTCAGGCTGGTCTTGAACTCCTGACCTCAGGTGATCTGCCTGAGTCGGCCTCCCAGAGTGCTGGGATTACAGTTGTGAGCCGCCGCACCTGGCCATATTTATATTATTTTTTATTATTTGTATTGTTTATTGTTTTTCCCCCCAAATATTTTCATTCTGATGTTGGTTGAATCCGCGGCTGCTGAACCTATAGATTCAGAGGACCAAGTATAAGTACAAGCTATATTAAGTAATAGGTAAACAGTAATTTCCTGTCAACTATTTTTAAATAGTTTTATGTGAAGCAAGGGCAGTGGCAACCTTGAAAGAAATTTATGAAATATTTTATAATTTTTAAGGTGGCATTATGCTTCTGGGAACACTGTTACAGCTTGTTCTAAGTAGGATATTATATACTAATATGAAGTAACAGTGTTTATTATTAGATGGTCATTGTCCAACATTACCACCAGATGGCAGCAGAACAAACAGGAAAGTCATGATCGTTAATGTGGTCTGTTCTTTAGCTGATCATTTTTGCACATAGTTTTTATAATGTAAACTGCTGTGGCATATGTTTCTTATAACTAGGAATTAAGGGAGTATGCCTGACATAGTTTGCCTTTGAATAACACACACTTTTTTTTAATCCAGGTTTTTCAAGTACGAAAAGTAACAGGAGCAAATACTGGGAAAATATTTGCCATGAAGGTGCTTAAAAAGGTGATTTCCACTCCCCCTTTTTAGTCCTCTCACACCATATTTTTACACTGGATCTTAGCCAAAAGGCTGAGAAGCAATCACATCATATTTTTAATTGTTGTAACATTTTAGCCTAAAATTTGCAGCCAAAAAAATGTATCTCAAGCCAGGTACAGTGATGCGTACCTGGATACTTGGGTGACTGAGGCAGGAGGATTACTTGAACTAGGAGTTCAAGGGTAGCCTGAGCAATGTGGCAAGACCCAGTGTCTTACAGAAAAAATGTATTTCTTTTTTTTTGAGATGGAGTCGCACTCTGTCGCCCAGGCTGGAGTGCGGTGGCGTGATCTCGGCTCACTGCAACCTCCATCTCCCAGGTTCAAGTAATTCTCCTGCCTCAGCCTCCCGAGTAGCTGAGACTACAGGCACACACCGCCACGCCCAGCTACTTTTTTGTATTTTTGGTAGAAACGGGATTTCACCATATTGGCCAGGATGGTCTTGATCTCCTGACCTCAGGTGATCCGCCTGCCTCGGCCTCCCAAAGTGCTGGGATTACAGGCATGAGCCACCGCACCCAGCAAAAAATGTATTTCTAACACAGTTGCAATACCTTTTAGAATGTGAGGTATGTTTCATTACTGTTATTCCTATTTTTATTTCTGCTTGTTGAGGGTGGAAAAGAAAGCTCTTGCAATTCGTTGCTGAGGTAACTCTTCGCTGTTTCTGGTCTCATTTCTAAGTAATAAGCATATACTGCTATCTCTCTTTCTCTCTCTTTTTTTTTTTGAGATGAACTCTCATTCTGTTGTCCAGGCTGGAGTGCAGTGGTGCAATCTCAGCTCACTGCAACCTCTGCCTCCCAGATTCAAGTGATTCTCCTGCCCCAGCCTCCCTAGTAGCTGGGATTACAGGCGCCTACCACTATGCCCGGCTAATTTTTGTATTTTTAGTATAGATGGGGTTTCACCATGCTGGCCAGGCTGGTCTCGAACTCCTGACGTCAGGTGATGCACCTGCCTCGGCCTCCCAAACTGCTGGGATTACAGGCGTGAGCCACTGCGCCTGGCCTACTGCTTTTTTTTTTTTTTTTTTTTTTTTTTTTTGAGACAATCTC
>NW_012117043.1:3836074-3843715 GCF_000951035.1 Colobus angolensis palliatus | reverse complement strand
TCAGCCTCCCGAGTAGCTGGGACTACAGGCACCTGCCACCTCGCCCGGCTAGTTTTTGTATTTTTAGTAGAGACGGGGTTTCACCGTGATAGCCAGGATGGTCTCGATCTCCTGACCTCGTGATCCGCCCGTCTCGGCCTCCCAAACTGCTGGGATTACAGGCTTGAGCCACCGTGCCCGGCCGAGAATTATTTTCACTTAGAATTTTGCTCAATTTTCTTCTATACGCGAGAGTTTCTGTTGAAGTGCTTTGGCATTCTGATTCCCAGTCCTTTATGCATGGCCTATTTTTCTGTGGAAATATTTAAGATTTTCTCTTTATTTCTGATCTAAGTTTTTATAGTGATGTGTCTTGCTTTGACTTTATTATTTTTATTTAGTTTTTGATAGGGTCTTGCCCTGTCACTTAGGCAGGAGTGCAGTGACACAATCATAGCTAAGTGCAACCTCAAACTCCTGGGCTCAAGATATCCTCCCACCTCAGTCTCCTGAGTAGCTGGGACCACAGGCACGCACCACCAGGCCTGGCTAATAAAAAAATGTAGAGATGGGCACTCAGCGTGTTGCCCAGGCTGGTGTTGAACTCCTGGGCTCAAGTGATCTACCTGCCTCGGCCACCCAAAGTGCTGGGATTGAATTACAGGTGTGACCCACTGTGCGCGGCCTATTTAATTAAATTAATTAATTTTTTATTTTTAAGAGACAGAGTCTCACTCTGTTTCCCAGGCTGGAGTGAGGTGGTGTAATCATACCTCACTGTAACCTGTAACTCCTGGGCTCAAGCAATCCTTCTGCCACAACTTCTGAGTAGCCAGGACTACAGACGCATGCCACCATGCCCAGTTCATTTTTAAAATGTTTCATAGAGACAAGGTCTTCCTGTGTTTCCCAGGCTGGCCTGGAACTCCTGGCCTCAAGTAGTTGTTCTGTTTTGGCTCCCAAAGTGTTGGGATTACAGGCGTGTGCCACTGTGCCCAGCCTATTTTTATTCTTTTAATCTTAAAGCTTTAGTCTTTCAGTTCTAGGAAATTTTCTTAGGTGATTTATTTGACGATTTCCTTCCCACTGTTTTCTCTTCTTGAAATTGCAATTAGTTGGATGTTCGATCTCCTTAACTGATCATCTAATTTTTCTTATCTTTTCCACATTTCCATTTCTTTGTCTTGTTGTTTACTTTCTTCTACTGAATTTTTTTTTTGAGACGAAGTTTTGCTCTTGTTGCCCAGGCTGGAGTGCAATGGCGCTATCTTGGCTCATCGCAACCTCCGCCTCCCGGCCTCAGCCTCCTGAGTAGCTGGGATTACAGGCATGCGCCACCACACCCGGCTAATTTTGTATTTTTAGTAGAGACAGGGTTCCTCCATGTTGGTCAGGCTGGTCACAAACTCCTGACTTAGGTGATCCGCCTGCCTTGGCCTCCCAAAGTGCTGGGATTATAGGCGTGAGCCACCATGCCCAGCCATTCTACTAAATTTTTTTTTAAAGCTGTTGTATTTGTGATTCTCCAGAATTCTTTCTATTGTTTTTGTTTTATAGCAACCTGTTTTATGAGTATATCTTCTTTTATCCCTCTGAGAGTTTTATTATTTTTTTAATTTTAATTTTAATTTTTTTTTGAGACAGTCTCACTCTGTTGCACAGTTTTGAGTGCAAAACGCCATTCTCCTGCCTCAGCCTCCCGGGTAGCCGCCTACTACTACTGTAGCCTGGGACTACAGGCGCCCGCCACCTCGCCTGGCTAGTTTTTTTTTTTTTTTTTTTTTTTTTTAGTAGAGACGGGGTTTCACCGTGTTAGCCAGGATGGTCTCGATCTCCTGACCTCGTGATCCGCCCGTCTCGGCCTCCCAAAGTGCTGGGATTACAGGCTTGAGCCACCGCACCCGGCCAAGGGTTCTTTTCTTAATCCTGGCTAGAGGATCTGATACTGTCTCCTTCCTTGTCCTTGAAAGCAAGCTTATAGCAAAAATAATGAAAATAAAGATGTCATTAGGGTTAAGTTCAGGACTTTCCTTCCTGAATCCTCAAGTAAGATGACTGTAGGCTCCCTTTGAGTTCCTTCCTTCTGATTTTAATTATCCTGGAGGCAGAGTACTAACCCCTCTGACCTGACTGTGTGGTAAGAATATACCTCTTCCCCCAGCCTTTAAGATGAAATCAGAGTAGAACCACGTGTCCCCTTAAGTGAGTTGTTTCAATCTGGACATTCTGGATTTATTAGTCCTCCTGGGACTGTTTACTTCTTATAGGAATGGTACCATTCAGGTATTTGCTTAGAGTGGAATAGTGAGGAAAAGACTAGCAACAGTCATCACCTGACCCTACCAGTTGCAACAAAAATATACCATGGAAGCAAAATACTATTGCCTACAGCATTAGTTCACCTCCCACTGTACATTTTAGAACCTTTGGCCAAAGATATTCTCCACCTCTGAAATATTGTGGTTTCATAGAACAATAACTTTCTCACTTTTGGCTTACTTGATTCCTACATTGCCTGTTTTTTCGCCCTAAGCCCTTTAGTTCTTTGACTTTTCTGTTTTTGCCCTCAACTTTTTAGACCCCTTCTTATTTCACTTTATTCTGAATCCAGCCTTATGGGCATAATCGGCCACTTTATCAGTTGGTAGCTCCACTGACCTTCTGCTTAGGAAAACCCTAATCTGCATCAGCTCACTTGTCAGTGTGCCTTTATTGCTATATCTCAGCTACTGAGCATTACTAGCAGACATCACACAAACCTATAGATTGCTGTTGGGAAAACTCTTATGACCCCAACTCACCTCGACCCCAAGCCCTTCCCAGCAATTTTTCTGCATATCCTTAGATAAATCCTTCCATTCTCTACAACTGTTTGGAGCCTTTCCTATCAGCCCCTCTACTCTTTTTAGCCAGCTGCCTCTCTTCCTACTTAAGGATGTCTGATGTGATTTCCTTTGACTTCCAGTTTTTTTTTTTTTAATTTTAATTTTTGAGGCGAAATCTCTGTCACCCAGGCTGGAGTGCAGTGGCGTGATCTCGGCTCACTGCCTCCTGGGTTCAAGCAGTTCTCCAGCCTTAGCCTCCCAAGTGGCTGGGAAGGTGCGTGTCACCATGCCCAACTAATTTTTGTTTTTGTAGAGACGGGGTTTTACCATGTTGGCCAGGCTGGTCTCGAACTCCTGAGCTCAAGCAGTCCACCTGCCTTGGCCTCCCAAAGTGCTGGGATTACAGGCATTATTCTTTTTTCACTACCGTATTTTGATTTATGATTCTACCTTTTTTTTTTTTTTTTTAGAGACAGTCTCATTATTTGACCAGGTTGGAGTGCAGTGGCTATTCTCAGATACGATCGTACTACACTACAGCCTCCAACTCCTGTGTTCAAGCAACCCTGAAACCTCAGCCTCCCAAGTAGCTGGGACCACAGGCACATGTCACCATGCCTGATTCTATTTTATTTTATTTTTTGTTTTTTAGACAGAGCCTTGCCCTCTTACCCAGGCTGGAGTGCAGTGGCCCTATCTCAGCTCACTGCAGCCTCTGCCTTCCAGGTTCAAGCAATTCTCGTGCCTCAGCCCCCTGAGTAGCTGGGATTACAGGGGCGTGCCACTGTATCTGGTTAATTTTTGTATTTTTAGTAGAGATGGGGTTTCACCATATTGGCCAGGCTTGTCTTGAATTCCTGCTGGCCTCAAGAGATCCACTTACCTCGGCCTCCCGAAGTGCTGGATTATAGGTGTGGGCCAAGGCATGTGGCCCAACTCTACTGTTTCAGTGAAGCTCCTGTACCCTAGGTCATCACTGATGTCCCAGTTGCTGAATCCAGTTGTCTTTACTGAGTTCGTCCTTAATTTAACTTTCTTTCGCATTGAAGCTACTGACCACAGCATTTTGAAACTCTGTTCCTTTTATTACTGTGATTCTACTTTACTTATTTTTCATCTTCTCTCTTAGTCTGTGGCTTCTCAGACTTCCTCACAATTGATTGCTTATTTTAAAAATTCAAAAATTTAAACCTCCTGAGCAGTTCAAAAATAATACACCTTTGAAATCTTTTAAACTTTTCAGAGTTGCAAGAATAGTTCAGTGATCAGCATTTGTTACCATTTTGCCATATTTTCTTTGTCTGTGTGTCCCTCCCTTTCTACCTGCCCCCACATATATGTATATCTATGAATATTGACGTTTTTAACTTTAATAAATTTTCTTGCTGTACAATTTGAGAGTTAACTGCAGATCTCATAGCACTTCAACCCTAATTTCTTCTATATATCTTCTAAGAATAAGGGCTTTTTTTTTTTTTGAGAAGGAATCTCTCACTCACTCTGTTGCCCAGGCTGGAGGGCAGTGGCGCAATTTTGGCTCACTGCAACCTCCACCTCCTGGGCTCAAGCGATTCTCCTGCCTCAGCCCCCCCAAGTAGCTGGGATTACAGGTGCCTGCTACCACGCCTGCCTAATTTTTATAATTGTAGTAGAGACGGTGTTTCGCCATGTTGGCCAGGCTGGTCTCAAACTCCTGACCTCAGGTGATCCGCCCTCCTCGGCCTCCCAAAATGTTGGGATTACAGACGTGAGCCTCTGTTCCAGGCCTCTTTTTTCTTTTGTGATTAACAAGTGATCTATGGAATGATAGAAACAGTGTGAATATTCTGTCCCATAATAATCTTTACTTAATGGTTTTATCTGGATTATTTCTTGCCCAAATCAAATACTACTGTAGTAATTATAAAATGGACACTTTTCTATTTTTTCTGTATTTTTTTCTATATTGTCCTTCTTCTCTAAAGATTTTTTTATACTCCTTTTTTTTTCTTTTGTGTGTGTGTTTTTTTTTTTGTTTTTTTTTTTAAGATGGAGTCTCGCTCTGTCACCCAGGCTGGAGTGCAGTGGCGCAGTCTCGGCTCACTGCAAGCTCTGCCTCCCGGGTTTACGTCATTCTCCTGCCTCAGCCTCCCGAGTAGCTGGGACTACAGGCGCCTGCCATCTCGCCCGGCTAGTTTTTTGTATTTTTTAGTAGAGACGGGGTTTCACCGTGTTAGCCAGGATGGTCTCAATTTCCTGACCTCGTGATCCACCCGTCTCGGCCTCCCAAAGTGCTGGGATTACAGGCTTGAGCCACCGCGCCCGGCCTTAATTAACTTTTTTTAAACAGGGTCTTCCTCTGTTGCCCAGGCTTGAGTGCAGTGGCGTGATCATGGCTCTCCACAGCCCCGACCCCAGGCTGCCTCAGCTCACTGCAACCTCTACCTCCCGGGTTCCAGTGATTCTCGTGCCTCAGCCTCTGGAGTAACTGGGAGTACAGGTGCGCACCATCTCACCTGGCTAATTCTTGTATTTTTAGTAGAGATGAGATTTCACCATGTCGGGCAGGCTGGTCTCAAACTCCCGGCAAACATAGTGATCTGCCTGCCTTGGCTTCCCAAAGTGCTTCATATTGTTAGCCCTAATTCTAGTCCAATTCCATAGCATTCTTCTTTATTTTTATTTTTTTATTTTTGAGACGGAGTCTTGCTCTGTCCCCTAGGCTGGAGTGCAGTGGTATGATCTCGGCTCACTGCAGCCTCCACCTCCTGGGTTAAAGCAACTTTCTCCCTACGCCTCCTGAGTAGCTAGGATTACAGGCTGCCGCCACCACGCCCGGCTAATTTTTGTATTTTTATTAGAGACAGGGTTTCACCATGTTGGCCAGGCTGGTCTTGGACTCCTGACCTCATGATCTACCCGCCTCAGCCTCCCAAACTGCTGGGATTACAGGCGTGAGCCACTGCACCTGGCCCTTTTTTTTTTTTTTTTTTTTTGAGACAGGGTCTTCCTCTGTTGCCCAGGCTTGAGTGCAGTGGCGTGATCATGGCTCTCCACAGCCCCGACCCCAGGCTGCCTCAGCTCACTGCAACCTCTACCTCCCGGGTTCCAGTGATTCTCGTGCCTCAGCCTCTGGAGTAACTGGGAGTACAGGTGCGCACCATCTCACCTGGCTAATTCTTGTATTTTTAGTAGAGATGAGATTTCACCATGTCGGGCAGGCTGGTCTCAAACTCCCGGCAAACATAGTGATCTGCCTGCCTTGGCTTCCCAAAGTGCTTCATATTGTTAGCCCTAATTCTAGTCCAATTCCATAGCATTCTTCTTTATTTTTATTTTTTTATTTTTGAGACGGAGTCTTGCTCTGTCCCCTAGGCTGGAGTGCAGTGGTATGATCTCGGCTCACTGCAGCCTCCACCTCCTGGGTTAAAGCAACTTTCTCCCTACGCCTCCTGAGTAGCTAGGATTACAGGCTGCCGCCACCACGCCCGGCTAATTTTTGTATTTTTATTAGAGACAGGGTTTCATCATCTTGGCCAGGCTGGTCTTGAACTCCTGACATTGTGATACCCGTCTCAGCCTCCCAAAGTGCTGGGATTACAGGTGTGAGCCACTGCGCCTGGCCACATTCTTCTTTCAGTTCATATTTGGATCTCCTTTTTTCTACAGTGAGAACTCTGGTAACAACATAAATAAATGCAGTCATTTGTTCAGTTGTACAGTATATGCATAATGAAAATTATAATACCAATAGTATTTCCAGCTACAAACCTACTAAGTTTGATTTAATATTTCTTTGGAAATTTTTTGTGTGCTTACATATAGGCCACTAAGGGTGTGCAGTCTAAAATTACTTAAATATCTTTTTCTCACTGGGTGCAGTGGCTCACGCCTGTAATCCCAGCACTTTGGGAGGCCGAGGCAGGCGGATCATGAGCTCAGGAGTTTGAAATCAGCCTGGCCAACATGGTGAAACCCCCTCTCTACTAAAAATACAAAAATTAGCCAGGCATGGTGGCGGGTGCCTGTAGTCCCAGCTACTCGGGAGGCTGAGGCAGGAGAATCGCTTAAACCTGGGAGGCAGAGGTTGCAGTGTGGGTGACAGAGTGAGACTCCATCTAAAAAAAGAAAAAAATCTTTTTCTCTTATATCTTTTTTCTCTTTCTCTTTCTGTGGTAAAGTCGTTGGTGTAATAGTCAAATTTATGTATTCCTATTGTATTCAGTTGTACTTCCCACCCCTCATCCTTGTTGATTTTATTTTATTTTTGGAATACATTAAACATTAATATGGTTCAAAAAGAAAAATCTACATTTTATAATTACTGTAATTGATTTAGGAAAGAAAAAAATGTATGATAAAACCATTAAGGTTTTACTCAGAAGGTATACTCAAAAGTCTTATTTCTTGTCCTTCCCTTCCATTATCATCAGCTTTTAGTTTGTCTTAGTTGTCTTCATTTTTGCAGGTATAAGCAGATACATATTATAAATATATTCTCATTTCCCCTTTCTTGTACAGTAGATAGCATAGTATCCATGCTGTTGTACTTTTAAATACTCTTTTGTATCTTGTTTTTATAGAGATTTTTCTTATTTTTATTTTTATTTATTTATTTATTTTGTCCCCCAGACTGGAATGCAGTGGTGTGATCTCGGCTCACTGCAAGCTCCACCTCCCAGGTTCATGCCATTCTACTGCCTCAGCCTCCCGAGTAGCTGGGACTACAGGCACATGCCACCATGCCTGGCTGATTTTTTTTTAGAGACGGGGTTTCACCATGTTAGCCAGGATGGTCTCGATCTCCTGACCTTGTGATCCGCCCGCCTCGGCCTCCCAAAGTGCTGGGATTACAGGC
>NW_012117043.1:3796737-3836024 GCF_000951035.1 Colobus angolensis palliatus | reverse complement strand
CACAGGCGCCCGCCACCTCGCCCGGCTAGTTTTTGTATTTTTAGTAGAGACGGGGTTTCACCGTGTTACCCAGGATGGTCTCGATCTCCTGACCTTGTGATCCGCCCGCCTCGGCCTCCCAAAGTGCTGGGATTACAGGCATGAGCCACTGTGCCCGGCCGAGTTTTCTTATTTTTATAGCTTTGTTACATGTTGTGTGGATTCCATAGTTTTTCGGCCAGTATCCTATGTCTGAGCATTTAGGCTGTTTCCAGTGTTTCACTTTCACAGATAATGTTGCAACCAATAACCTGTGTATTTGCTTTCCATATTACTTATAGAGATGTACCATTGGGGTAACTTCCTGGAACTTATACCTGGCATGTCTAAAACAGGGCATCGTTCTCCCAAAACTTTTTCACTTTCATTTGCCAATACTGAATGGCACCATTATCTATCCTATTATGCAGAAATAAAGGTATCATCATTTCTTCTCATACCTAGTTTATCAGCAAATGCAAATTATGTTTTAGCCTTTCATTTTTTTCTATCTTCATTTTTTTACAGATCTTCTTAGTTGGTTTATTATACTAGCCTCCTAACTAGTCTCATTTCTTTCCTAATACTCCCTACTGCTGCTAGATGTGTCTTTCATAAAGCCAAAGGTTTGTTCATTTCACCCAGACCTTCCATTTCCTGGCCTCTACCTACTTCTCTAGCCTAATTGCTAACTACTTCTAACCATACTGAACTACTTGTAGATTCCCCACACATATCCTGTCCTATCAAGCCTCTTTTGCACTGGAATGCCTTTTTTTTACCTTCTACATTTTTTTTCTTTGTTTTTGTTTTGTTTTGTTTTTTACCATTTTTGTGGAGAATGGGGTCACGCTTGTTACCAGGCAGATCTTGAACTCCTGGGCTCAAGCGATCCTCCTGCCTCTGCCCACCTAAGTGCTGGGATTATAGACATGAGCCAACGTGTCCAGGCCACATTTCATTTTAATAATTTTCAAGCAAGACTTTTTGGTAGGTCAGATGTAATTCCCCTGTTTACCCTTACCATCCTGCGCTTACCTACATTGACTTGTCTTTTTTTCCCTGAGACTTTGGGCTCCTGTTGACTTTTGGGCTCCTATGGACAGGGCATTCTTTTGATTCTGCTTTCTTGGCACAGCCTGGAGCATGGTAGACACTTAGTCGTTTGTGAATATATGAACAAACTTGATCTGATTACAGATTTCTTTTTTAAAAAGTCTCTTTAGGTAATTCATTTACATGTTCACTGCAAAAAATCCAAACTGCACAGAGGCATATATAAAGTGAACATTTTCTGTTACCCCATCTCAGTTTCTAGTGGGAACTATGGTTAATAGTTCATTATTGGCAAGAAAAACACAAAATAGATTTTCCAGTTACTATAGAATAAAAATGTTCACTACTTTGTTCTTACAGATCATCTCTTTTCCTTTAGGCAATGATAGTGAGAAATGCTAAAGATACAGCTCATACAAAAGCAGAACGGAATATTCTGGAGGAAGTAAAGCATCCCTTCATCGTGGATTTAATTTATGCCTTTCAGACTGGTGGAAAACTCTACCTCATCCTTGAGTATCTCAGTGGTCAGTACACAGAGTTTGGTGTAATTATTTGCATTGACTCCAGAAACTGGGTCAAAATGTTATTTTTCAGTGGAAAAATACTTTTTCCCATTATGATCAAATAGTACTTAAAATTGATGAGTACACTGAAGGTCAAAATTCAGATGTGACCACGTTTCTATTGGCAGACAAATATGGAAGAAACTAAAGATTTTTTTTTGCCTCATCTGTAAAATTTTATTTTAATTCCTTTGTAATCAGTCACTTAACAGAAAAACAAATACCTAAGTGATGCAGAGCCATCAAATTGTACTGGGGTAAGATACTGTAATTTAAATCATTGGGAGGATTATTTAACATACTATTTTTGGAATTGGGTCTTTAAACAAGACTTTTTAGTTTAATGTAGCCTTAGTGATGGGGTATGTAGCTTACAATGGAGATCATCCACATTTCCCAGGGCCTGCCACCTCGTAGGAACTTGTTGCTTCCGTATCATTTCTAGATCACAGGTATCTATTTCTTTTTTTTTTTTTTTTTGAGACGGAGTTTTGCTCTTGTCGCCCAGGCTGGAGTGCAATGGTGTGATCTTGGCTCACTGCAGCCTCCACTTCCCGGGTTCAAGCGATTCTCCTGCCTCAGTCTCCTGAGTAGCTGGGATTGCAGGCATGTGCCACCACGCCTGGCTAATTTTTGTATTTTTAGTAAAGATGGGGTTTCGCCATGTTGGTCAGGCTGGTCTCGAACTCCCAGCTTCAGGTGATCCACCTGACTTAGCCTCCCAAAGTGCTGGGATTACAGGTATGAGCCCCTGCGCCTGGCCACAGGTATCTATTTCTAGCAAACACAGTGCAGTTCTCTGAGAAAGATTTTGCAGTAACATGGAACATGGAACAGAAAGCTGCAGAATGTAGCAACTTTTTTGTGACTATTGCTGTTGGAAAAACTTTTTTTGTTTGTTTTTTGAAGGTGGAGTTTCACTCTTCTCACCCAGGATGGAGTGCAGAGGCATGATCTCAGCTCACCGCAACTTCCGCTTCCCAGGTTCAAGCAATTCTCCTGCCTCAGCCTCCCGATTAGCTGGGACTACAGGCATGCGCCACCACACCTGGCTATTTTTTTGTATTTTTAGTAGAGCCGAGCTTTCACCATGTTGGCCAGGCTGGTTTTGAACTCCTGATCTCAGGTGATCTGCCCGCCTTCGCCTCCCAGAGTGCTGGGATTACAAGTGTGAGCCACCATGCCCGCCTGGAAAAACTATTTTGACATAATTTCATACAGAACACAAAAAGTTTTAAGAGTAGTATAAAGAATTCCTGTGCCAGGCTTAGTGGTTCATGCTTGTAACCAAGCAGTTTGGGAGGCCAAGGAGGGCAGATAATAAGGTCAGGAGTTTGAGACCAGTCTGGCCAACATAGTGAAACCCTGTCTCTACTAAAAATAGAAAAATTAGCCGGCATGGTGGTGCGCTCCTGTAATCCCAGCTACTTGGCAGGCTGAGGCAGGAGAATTGCTTGAACCTGGGAGGCAGAGGTTGTGGTGAGCTGAGATCGCACCACTATACTCTAACCTGGGCAACACAGCGAGACTCAGTCTCACACACACACACACTCTCAAAGAATTCCTGTATATTTCTCACCTAGATTCCCCACATGTTACCATTTCACCACATTTATTTTGTTGTATCTATCTATAGATATGTATATATGTGTATACATATATATATGCATGCATACATAATTTTTTTGAACTGTTTAAGAGAGTGTTACAGACATGATTTCCCTTTACCCCTAAAATTTCAGTGTATGTTTTATTTTATTTTATTTTTTTGAGATGGAGTCTCACTCTGTCACCCAGACTGGAGTGCAATGGCGCAATCTTGGGCTCACTACAACCTCTGCCTCCCGAGTAGCTGGGATTACAGGTACCCACCACCATGCCTGGCTAATTTTTAGTAGAGATGGGGTTTCACCATGTTGGCCAGGCTGGTCTCAAACTCCTGACCTCAGGTGATCCGCCCACCTCGGCCTCCCAAAGTGCTGGGATTACAGGTGTGAGCCACTGCGCCCAGCCTATTTAGTGTATATTTTCTAAAATCAAGGACAGTATCTTACATAACTATACTAAAATGATCAGAAATAGGAAATTAACATTGATGCAATTATAACTTAAAGTTTCCTTTAATCTGGAACATTTCCTCAGTCTTTCTTTGACTTTCATGATGTTGACATTTTTGATTAGTACAGGCCAGTTAGTTTGTAGAATGCTTTGGGTTTAGCTGATGTTTCCTTAGTATTAGATTCAGGTTATGCAATTTTGGCAGGACCATTGAAGTGATATTGTGTCCTCCTTAATGCTTCAGCTCAAGAGGTACATGATATTTATATCTTTGTTCCATTAATTGTGATGTTAACTTTGATCACATATATAAAGTGGTGTCTGCTGATTTTTTCCCTGGTGACATTTTTGCCTTTGTAATTAATAAGTATCTTTAGAGGAGATGCTTTGAGATTTAAATATCTTTCATCAAGCTTTCTTGTTCATTTTTGTTGTGGTTGTTGTTGTTTTTTGAGACGGAGTTTCACTCACTCTGTCGCCCAGGCTGGAGTGCAGTGGCGCGATCTCAGCTCACTGCAACCTCTGCCTCCCAGGTTCAAGTGATTCTCCTGCCTCAGCCTCCCGGGTAACTGGGATTACAGGCATGCACCACCACACCCAGCTAATTTTTTTATTTTTAGTAGAGATGACCCCTGACCTCAGATGATCTGCCCACCTTGGTCTCCCAAATTGCTGGGATTATAGGCGTGAGCCACTGCGCCCGGCCCACATTCAGTTTTGACATACATTGATTCTTGCCTGCAACAATTAATTGTGATGTTTGGCAAGTAATTTTTCTTATTCTGTTATGCCTTCTTCATTTATTACTTGGCATTCTACTGTAATTCTACTTGGCATTCTTCTTCCCCATTTAAAAAATTTATGTATTCCTTTATTTGTTATTATAGACTTAGGTATTCTAATATCATTCAATGTGATATAACCCTTTATTATCATTATTTATTTTGATACTCAAATTGTGCCATGATTTTTACTAGGCCACTGCCAAGGTTCATTCTGTTTATTTAAGGGTTCTAAAAATACGAAATATGAGCATTGACTAAAATTAGTGAGGGTGATTTAATTGTAGACTGTCATTTTTCTACTTATGGGTAAAATGTTAGAGTCTTTAATCAAGATTTTTTTTTTTGACCTCAGGTCTGGAATCTACAACTATTTTATTTATTTATTTATTTTTTGAGGCGGAGTCTCGCTCTGTCGCCCGGACTGGAGTGCAGTGGCTGGATCTCAGCTCACTGCAAGCTCCGCCTTCCGGGTTTATGCCAGTCTCTTGCCTCAGCCTCCCAAGTAGCTGGGACCACAGGCGCCCGCCACCTCGCCCGGCTAGTTTTTGTATTTTTAGTAGAGACGGGGTTTCACCGTGTTAGCCAGGATGGTCTCGATCTCCTGACCTCGTGAGGCCTCCCAAAGTGCTGGGATTACAGGCTTGAGCCACCGCGCCTGGCTAATCTACAAATATTTTAAAGTTTGTAGATATAAAACCTGGAATTCCAAGCCAGTTCTAGTTTTTAAACATATGTGTGTCACAGAAGAATAAGAATGTTACTAAAAATAGAATCCTGAGGACTTAGTTTTAAAACCTATGATTTTTAGGATCTGTTTTTCATTTTTAAGGAACTGATGTCTTTTAATTATGGTTAGAAGGAAAGCACAAACTCTCATTAGAAGTGGGTTGGAAATAAATAGTTTTATTTCTAATGTTTTTTCTTTTTCTTTACAGGAGGAGAACTATTTATGCAGTTAGAAAGAGAGGGAATATTTATGGAAGACACTGCCTGGTAAGTGAACTTTTTGTGGTTGCATAGATTCAGGTAATTACAAGCAAAGCCCCATTCCCACTATGGGCATCTACATGATTCAGTAAATTGATGTGGAGCCAGTCAGTCACTCAGGACTCAAGGGGGAGAAGCAGTTTTGGGACTGGGCAACTATGGAGGTCACATCATTCCTTTGCCCTTAGGCTTGAGTGGAACGCTCTTCACACCAGTTGTTCCTAACAGAACCATTCTCATTGCGGCTTTCTTTCCTTGAATTGGTAAGCTGCCTGCCTTGGCTGTGGGTGAGTGTGGTTTTCCAGTGAATCTTTATGTGTGGAACAATGGAAATTATCAGAAATCATCTCCTTTTTTTTAGGCTATTTCTCAAGGTGCAGTCTTAGGGAGGTGATAAGCCTGGGCATATCATCTGTGGATTGATTATATAGTCAGGATGGGATTTACCCTCCTATTTCTAAACATGTCATCTGCTTCAAATTAAAAATATGCACATCCTTTTGTGAAGCAACAATCTTGGGTCACAATAAATCGGTTTATCCTACACATTAATTTAATAGAAAACAACACTTAAATGTTTTTTTCTACCTTGATTACCAAAACTGCATTCCATTGTTTAATTTCAGGCCTTTTCTAACACAGAAGCCGCATTTAAGAGCCTTAGGGATGAAGTGCCCTTTTTTGGAGGAGGCTCACTGAGCCGTGTTGGAGGCTGTTTGTGGTCCTGCTGGCTGTGAAACTGCCTCAGTCCTCTAGGACACACCCTCTCCATCCTGGAGTAATCTGCAGGATTGCAACATTGTTATGCAGCCAGTATTGCAGTGCCTTGTGCTTTTCGAATCCAGACAGGGTTGATTCAGCCCTTTATTCTTTTGAGGTAGATAAATTTGAGTGTCACACAGTTTGTAGTTGTGGGCTGGCTGGCAGGAGGGAGGGCAGGTACTGTGGGCCTAAGCTGTCTATAAATATGTAGCTGTATTAAGTAAGGGATGAGTGGGCTTCTAAGGGTCAGGTTATAGGATCCCTTTTGAAATCAAGACTTGATCTCAGAATAACAAAGTTCCTATTTCCTATGGGATTTTAAAGTTGGGTGTGGATGGGAGAAATTTGCTTTGAAATGAATGACTATTAGCTTAATTCCTACACAGACAGAACAAAACATGACCAATGTCAGTTTAGCATATTCTGGACATCTTTGCAATTTTAGCAGTATATTCTAATGGCAAAATAAAGCACTTTATAGTTTCACTAAAATGAGTGAAACATAAATGCCCCCATGCCTTTTGGCAGCATCCTATGCCATCTCTTTTTCCCACACATCCCCCTACCCCACTAATTTGGTCTTTGGTGCATGTCTGTTTCTTTCAAGGAATTTTGCTCCATACATAAACTGCTTTGGATAGATTACACTCTTTTTTAATTTTATTAAATCACTTTTGTTTCCAGCTTTTACTTGGCAGAAATCTCCATGGCTTTGGGGCATTTACATCAAAAGGGGATCATCTACAGAGACCTGAAGCCGGAGAATATCATGCTTAATCACCAAGGTGGAGACATACCGTAAACAATTCTATAGTAAATAATCATCTTAAAATCCTCCCACACAGGTCATGGCCATTTTCAAAGCCCCGTATTCATCTCTCTATTTTGTGTATTTCCTCCCTCAGAATTTATGGCATAATAGTACTTGCTGATGTTTTAAGTCTTTAAGTAATTACGCTTGGTGAGAGTAAAAGAAGTTGAGGGTAATAGTCGCTTAACTGCCTTTTTTAGTTTAATCCTTATTCATTATAGTTTTTCATATTTTTGGAATCCTTACATAAAATGTTGTATAATGTTTTAGACTGTAAAAGCCAGTCTAAACATTAATTTTGGCTTGTTACTTAAATTGAAAAGTGAATATTAATTATATAAGTCAAGTTTTAATAATGAAAATATGTAAATATTGGCTGGACACAGTGGCTCACACCTGTAATCCCAGCACTTTGGGAGGCTGAGGCGGGTGGATCACCTGAGGTCAGGAGTTCAAGACGCCTGGCCAAAATGGTGAAACCCCATCTCTACAAAACTACAAAAAAAAAATTAGCTGGGCATGATGGTGGGTGCCTGTAATCCCAGCTACTCAGGAGGCTGAGGTGGGAGAATTGCCTGAACCCAGGCGGCGAAAGTTGCAGTGAGCCAAGATCGTGACATTGCACTCCAGCCTGGGCGACAGAGCAAGACTCCGTCTCACAAAAAAAAAAAAAGAAAATGAAAATATGTAAATATTAGAAGCTATGCTTCTTACTGTAGGTTTTATTAATGCTGGAAAAAGGATTGAAATTGAATCAAAGTATTTGATAAAACTTTGGAAATATGATGTTTAGTAGGCATCAGGTTACTGTTTTTTTTTTTTTTGAGATAGGGGTTTCACTCTGTCACCCAGGCTGGAGTATAGTGGCATGATTACAGCTCACTGCAACCTCTGCCTCCCAGGCTCAAGTGACCTCCCACCCCAGGCCCTCAAGTAGCTGGGGCGATTGTGGCACACCACCATGCCTGGCTAATTTTTGGTATTTTTTGTAGAAATGGGGTTTCATCATGTTGTCCAGGGTGGTCTCAAACTCCTGAGCTCAATTGATCTGCCCACTTTGGCCTCCCAAATTGCTGGGATTACAGGCATAATCCCCCTTCCCCCCAGCCAGAATCAGTTTATTCTTGCTGTTTGTTTGCAACAACAAACATAAACATCAGAGAGACTGATAATCTATACAGCTATAGATATAGCACAGTGAGCCTTGACTACAACTGCATGCTGCTACAGACAGCTCAATTTATGTTAATCTGGGCTGTGGGTAGACTTGGCAGTTCATACCCTAGAGGAGCAACCAGCTGACCCACGGTATCTAGAAGGTGGTAGCAGCTGCTAATCTTAGATGTCTACAGAATAATCCATGAGGTAGTTAATTGGTTCAGACTCTTAGAAAATGATGTATGAACAACCGAGGCTCATATAAACATTCCAGATTATACTCCTCCACCCACCTTTTTTTTTTTAAGGCGAAATTATATACTTAACTGAATATATCATGGGAATCAGTGTCTCTTCCTTCCTCTCATCAACACCTCCTCACTCCCCAAAACCTGGATTCTGATCTGAATTCTAAGTCACAGGATAGAAAAGGGGAGCGACAGAATAGTTAACTTCTTTTTTTTTTTTGAGGCGGAGTCTCGCTCTGTCGCCCGGACTGGAGTGCAGTGGCTGGATCTCAGCTCACTGCAAGCTCCGCCTGCCGGGTTTACGCCATTCTCCTGCCTCAGCCTCCCGAGTAGCTGGGACTACAGGCGCCCGCCACCTCGCCCGGCTAGTTTTTGTATTTTTAGTAGAGACGGGGTTTCACCGTGTTAGCCAGGATGGTCTCGATCTCCTGACCTCGTGATCCGCCCGTCTCGGCCTCCCAAAATGCTGGGATTACATGCTTGAGCCACCGCGCCCGGCCAACTTCTTTGATTTGTAAGGTTGAGTGTATCAGATGGTTCTGTGAAAATAAAGGCCATATTTCTTCTGTATCAGAGTGTAGTATATATTTACATTTGAATCAATAGGTCATTGTGCCTTTTCTGTGAAATGAACCGCAAATACTAGAGTCCCTGAGGTTGTTGAACCACTTGTTATGACAGTCCAGTAAAGAAAGCTAAACTTGAACTGAAATGATCTTTGTATGAGGTGGTAAGTTTTTTACTTTCTGGATCAGCGATGATTGATTCGTACTATCTAGCAATTTTATTTCTTTCCCCTAATTGGTAGCATTGGGCAGAGTGAGCTACCTTGTTATAGTGACTTTCTGAGACCATCTTCAGAACTCTTCACAGTTCACTGTGTTAAAAGCTGTATATTTGAAGTACTAGCTCACAAAGGTATAGAATATGTTTTTTGGGGTCTGTGTACTTAAACTAGACTTCATAAAACAGTTTTCCCAGGATTTTTCTTTTTCGGGATGGTAGAGGATTCTGTGTATACTTAAAGCTAGAGCCTTAGGTTATTTCACTTTTTTCTCTATCTTTGTTTTCTCTTTACTAGATAGATTATATCATTGGCAAAAGGTGACTTTGCCCTAGCCTTAAACAGTTAGCATCCCATTTTATGGATGGTACCTTGTTCTTGACATCTGCAAGAAAAGTTAAATGGAAGGATAGATTAAGGTGTTATGTGACATGTTCAAACACTGCACATACTTGGAATTCTGAGAATAATCATGCTGTAATCTTTCATTGTAGGTCATGTGAAACTAACAGACTTTGGACTATGCAAAGAATCTATTCATGATGGAACAGTCACACACACATTTTGTGGAACAATAGAATACATGTGAGCTGCATGTTAAGCATAATTGGTTTGGGGGTAATAGCTAATTTTACCTCTTTTAAGGAATAGTATCTGTTTTCTGTACCCTCATTGACTCTGTATATTGTTTTTAAAATTCTAATTCAGATGATATGCAAATGGGTGAAGTTTTAAGCGTATTATTTTTCTCATTGTAGGGCCCCTGAAATCTTGATGAGAAGTGGCCACAATCGTGCTGTGGATTGGTGGAGTTTGGGAGCATTAATGTATGACATGCTGACTGGAGCAGTAGGTGCACAGTTAAAAGCTGCATGTATTATGGTCTGTGCTGAGTCACTGTAGCAAGAGACCTGTCCTGTGCTTTCTGAAAATGTTACCAGTGGAGTTTTCAAAGCCCAGAGATTTGTTATTAGTGGTTTAACACTAATAATGCTGTATGATTATATGGGATCCCATACTTTCAGAAACATTTTCATTTAAATGATCTATGTCATGGCAGGCCTGTGAAATAGATGTTGAACAGATAATGCCCTTATTTTATAAATGGAGAAACTGAAGCATAAAAATCACATAGCTCACTTATTATCACACAGCAAGTTAATGGTGGAAACACAGGCTTCCTTCCAGGACACTGCTACTTCCTCTGTCCTGTTGCTTAAAAACTGCACTTCTGCCGGGCACAGTGGTGCATGCCTGTAGCCCAAGCTACTCAGGAGGCTGAGGCGGGAGGATCATTTGAGCTAAGGGTTATTAATAGAATCTAGCCTTGACAACATAGTGAGACCCTGTCTCTAAAACAAAATAAAGGTCTTTAGCAGTTAGCCTATTTCACAGCATACATTTCTGATCTCCATGCAAAACTAATTCAGGAAATGGATAATATTGTTATTTAAAATTTGTTTCTTATATACTAATATTTTTCACTCCCTGCTAATATTTTTCACTTGTCTTCTACTCTTAGCCCCCATTCACTGGGGAGAATAGAAAGAAAACAATTGACAAAATCCTCAAATGTAAACTCAATTTGCCTCCCTACCTCACGCAAGAAGCCAGAGATCTGCTTAAAAAGGTAAGGTTCTTAAATAGTCACTGACACTGTAAGATTCAATGACTAGGATTTAACTAGATAGAATTTAATGTATGTTTTGAATAAAGAGTCATATATAAATATTGAACAAAAAAAGTCTTTCATTTTTGAAGGCGAAGTACAGATTTGTTTAAAGACTTTCTTTTCATATTCTTTTTTTAGTTCTTTTTTTTGAGACAAGAGTCTTGCTCTGTCACCCAGGCTAGAGTGCAGTGGTGCGATCTTGGCTTACTGCAACCTCAGTCTCCCAGGTTCAAGCGATTCTCTTGCCTCAGCCTCTCGAATAGCTGGGATTACAGGCACCTGCCACCACGCCCGGCTAATTTTTGTATTTTTAGTAGAGACAGGGTTTCACCATGTTGGTCAGACTGGTCTGGAACTCCTGACTTCAGGTGATCCACCTGCCTTGACCTCCCAAAGTGCTGGATTACAGACCCTTAAACAATATTCAGTAGTAATTAGTAAACTATATTTTCTTTTTTTTCTGAGATGGAGTCTTGCTTTGTTGTCCAGGCTGGAGTACAATGGCATGATCTTGGCTCACTGCCACCTCCCCCTCCCAGGTTCAAGTGATTCTCCTGCCTCAGTCTCCCTAGTAGCTGGGATTACAGGCATGTGCCACCACGCCAGGCTAGTTTTTGTATTTTTAGTAGAGAAGGGGTTTCACCATGTTGACCAGGCTGGTCTCGAACTCCCAACCTCTGGTGATCCACCTGCCTCAGCCTCCCAAAGTGCTGGGATTACAGGCATAAGCCACTGTGCCTGGCCAATAAACTATATTTTCTCAAGGCAAAGGAGACAAGCAAAGTCTAAAAAGGGGAAAAAAAAAAATCAGTTTGACTAGGGTTCTTTACCCAGGCTTTTTTTTTCCTTTCAAGCTGCTGAAAAGAAATGCTGCTTCTCGTCTGGGAGCTGGTCCTGGGGATGCTGGAGAAGTTCAAGTAGGGTTTGGCATCTTTGGTGTTTTGTGGGGAAGATAATGCTAGTTTTATGTATTTCTGAGGGTTATATGTAGTTGCTTATAAGTTTAGCTTATTTTGTGACTTGTAACTTCAAAAAGGTGATTCATTTATCAATCCAGCAAAGTCTATTCCCCTCAACTTTTCTTTCTGCTTTTTTTTCTAGGCTCATCCATTCTTTAGACACATTAACTGGGAAGAACTTATGGCTCGAAAGGTGGAGCCCCCCTTTAAACCTCTGTTGGTAAGTATACATGAAAGCGTATAATTGGGTGCAGTGACTCACGCCTGTAATCCAAAAACTTTAAAGGGCCGAAGTGGGAGGATTGTTTGAGGCCAGGAGTTCAAGACCAGCATGGGCAACATAACAAGACTCCATATCTACAAAACATCTAAAAGTGTGTATTTTTAGTAGAGACTTAAAATTTTTAGTAGAGACTCTACTGGGTGTGGTGGCATGTACCTGTAAGTCCCACCTACTTTCGAGGCTGAGGCAGGAGGATCATAAAAATCTCAGAGCAGCCGGGTGCGGTGGCTCAAGCCTGTAATCCCAGCACTTTGGGAGGCCGAGACGGGCGGATCACGAGGTCAGGAGATCGAGACCATCCTGGCTAACACGGTGAAACCCCGTCTCTACTAAAAATACAAAAACTAGCCGGGCGAGAGGGGGCGGCGCCTGTAGTCCCAGCTACTCGGGAGGCTGAGGCAGGGGGATTGGCGTAAACCCGGGAGGCGGAGCTTGCAGTGAGCTGAGATCCCGCCACTGCACTCCAGTCCCGGCGACACAGCAAGACTCCGCCTCAAAAAAAAAAAAAAAATCTCAGAGCAGACAGAAACATTATTTTTATTAGCAGTTCAAAGATCTCTGGTTTATCCTCTCTTCAGCATCTTTGTTTTTATTTATTTTATTTTATTTTGAGACGGAGTCTCACTCTGTCACCCAGGATGGAGTGCAGTAGCATGATCACAGTTCAATGCAGCCTTGACCTCACCAGGCTCACGTGATTCTCCCACCTCAGCTTCCCGAATAGCTGTGACTACAGACACGTGTCACCATGTCTGGCTAATTTTTTTGTATTTTTTATAGAAACAGGGTTTTGCCATGTCTCCCAGACTGGTCTCGAACTCCTGGGCTCAAGTGATCCACTCACCTCAGCCTCTCAAAGTGCTGGGATTACAGGTGTGAGCTTCTGCACCCAGCCAAGCATCTTTTATTTTTGTACTATCTTTTAAAGAACTAAAGCCAGTGGCAACTGACTGTATTAGCTATTTTTAAGTCAGTTACCTAAGAAAATTAAATATTTCAGGTAGTTGGTACTTTTCTTTTTCTGGTTTTACTTTGCTTAATTTAACCATTTTAAATATGATTCTCTGGGAATTTTTTCTTCAAAATATAGAATATATGTGCATTAGTTTGCTAGGCTTGCTGCAACAAAGTACCACAAACCGGGTGGCTTAGACAACAGAAATTTATTATCTTATAGATCTGGAGACTAGAAGTTCTAGATCACGTTGTTAGAGTTGGTTTCTTTGACGACTGTGAGAAACTGTATGTTCCATGCCTCTCCCCTGGCTTCTGGTGGTTTGCTGGTAATCTTTGTCATTCTTTGGCTTGTAGGTGCATCACCCGGATCTCTGCCTTCATGTTCACATGGTGTTCTACCTGTGTGCATATCTGTGGCCAAATTTCCCCTTTTTATAAGGATACCAGGCATATTGGATTAGGGTTCCTCTCTACTCCAGTAGGACCTCATCTTCACTAATTACATCTGCAATAACCCTTTCCAAATAAGGTCACATTCTGAGGAACTAGAGGTTAGAATTTCAACATACGAAATTTTTTGGGGGGTGGGTAAGGCACACGCTTCAACCCATAGCAATATGTTTTTGAGTAAATGAGTTAGTATGTTAGTTATTGTCTTTCTCCCACCTTAGAATCTGAGAAAATACAGTTTATTTTTCCATTCCTTGGGATGTAGGTGGAGAAGGAGGAGGATGATGATGGTGATTATTTTTTGGTCGTGGAGCATAATGTGACCCACTTTAAAAAACAACAGACAATTGTAAGGAGGATAACTGTCATACACCTACCGCCCAGCTTAAAAAATGATTAGGTCATCTTGTTTAAACATAACTGCCATCCCAGCATCACACCTCAGAAGTTGACAGTTTGCCCAGTTTTTTTTTTTCTCTTTTTCTTTTTTTTTTGAGATAGGATCTTTCTCTGTTGCCCAGGCAGGAGTGCAGTGGCATGATCATGGCTCATGGCAGCCTCAACCTCCCAGGCTCAAGGAATGGATCCTCCCGTATAGCTGGGACCACAGGGGTGTATCACCACACCCAGCTAGTTTTTTGAATTTTTCTAGACATGAGGTTTCCCTGTGTTGCCCCACCTAATTTTTTGTTGTTGTTGTTGTTCCATTATTTTTTTCTCGTCCTGTTTGTGAGAATTTAATCAAGGTCTGTATATAACTTGGTTACTATGTCTCTTAGGTCTCTTGTCATTTACAGATTCCCCTTGTGATTTACTGACGAAACCGGGTATTTGTCCTGTAGAATTCTCAAATTTTGATTTCGTTTATATTATCCCTATAGTTTCATTGACCATGTTCATCTGTTCCCTGAACTTCCAAAAACTGGTAGTTAAATTTAGGTGGTTGATCTGATTCAGATTAAACTCTCAGTATTGCATGCTTTGATCAGGTGGCAAAATGTATAGTTTTTTTGTTTTTTTTTTTTTAAGTGATGTTGGTGGTCACTGATCATTGCCTGTGTCAGCATTTCACTACCAGGATAATTTGGCAATGTCTGGAGATCCACTGATTGTCACAGCTTGGGGGAGGGAATGCTGAGGCACCTTTAGGGGTAAGAGTCAGCCCAGCGAAGTATTAATAGGCCTGAAATGTCAGTAGCACTGAGGTTGAGAAAGTCTGGCCTACTTTTATAATTTCATCAGGTGTTTGTGAAATGGTCTTATTCTGTTATTTCTTCTTTCTTTTTAGCTTGAATTCTTCATAAAGAGAAACTCTTTGATCAGTTAGTTACTCAAGGTATACGTCATACAGGAAAGGCAGGATGTATGTTTGATTCTTTCCTAGTTTTCAAAATAATGAATTAGTTCCCTAGCATCTTCCAAAATTGACCAATGAACTTTGTGTATTTTTTTCTTTTTTAGCATATTATGAACTTATACCTTTTAACATATTTGTGTTTCATTTCATTGCAGTTTTTATTTTTATTGATTCATGTATTCATTTTATTTATTAATTTATTGTTTTGAGGCAGGGTCTTACTCTGTCACCCAAGCCGTAGTGCAGTGGTATAATTTCTGCCCACTGCAGCCTTGACTTCCCAGCCTCCAGCAATCCTCCCACCTCAGCCTCTTAAGTAGCGGGGACCACAGGTACACTACCATGCCCAGCTAATTTTTGTGTTTCTGGTAGAGACAGCGTTTTGCCATGTTCACCAGGCTGGTCATCAACTCCTGAGCTCAAAAGCAGTCCACCTGCCTCTGCCTCCTGAAGTGTTGGGATGATAGACGTGAGCCCCCGCGCCTGTCAGTTGTCTTTATTGATGCTCAATGTTTCCCTTTGTTGAATGCTGGGTGCAGTGAATGCTGGGTGCGTCTTCGTGTTGGTTTCTGAGTCCTTTTGACATGAGCACATGGGCTAGTGTTGTACCAGAGAGCAAAATAAGGAAACTGGTGTTCTATGCTTATCTTGTGCATTTCCCCACACTTGGAATCAGCTGTTCCTCCAGGGAGTGCAGGTTCACAGTCTGGGCTCTGAGAGAATTATAAAGTCAGTGTGGTCATCTTTCAGTATTAAGTCAGATATTCTAAATTATTATTTACTTCCTACATTTGGCCCAAGAGTCTAACCAGATATTTTGAGAGAGAAGGAATTAAATAAATGGATCTCATGGTTAGAACTGAAGTGATAACTATACTTTCACAGGGAAATATAACTTACAAACCATGCGAAATAGAAAATTATTTTTGCTCCTTTAGATTTCTAAAGGAATGAAATACACTGTGGGAAGAAACTTTAACTGGAGCATCTCATCAGTGTTATTCATGTTTTAACTCTTGCTTCAGTAGTTTTTCAGGTTTATTACAAACCTGCAGTAGCCAACTGAACTAATTATCTCTAAACAGGGATTTAGCCAGTGGACTAGGCACACTGAAGCTTTGTGAGATGGGAAATTGATATTAACATTTTTTCCAGCTTGTTTTGAGCTCAATATATTCACTTTTTTTTTTTTTTATTGAGACAGACTCTTGCACTGTCGCCTGAGCTGGTGTGCAGTGGCACGATCTCTGCTTGCTGCAACCTCTGCCTCCCAGGTTCAAGCAATTCTCCTGCCTCAGCCTCCCAAGTAGCTAGGATTACAGGAGCATGCCACCATGCCTGGCTAATTTTTTTTATTTTTAGTAGAGATGGGGTTTTGCTATGTTGGCCAGGCTAGTCTTGAACTCCTGACCTTGTGATCCGCCTGCCTCAGCCTCCCAAAGTGCTGGGATTACAGGAGTAAGCCACCATGCCCAGTTGATATATTCTCATTTTTAATAGGAATAACTCTATACTAAAATCTATTTGAGTGCAAGTTTAAGATTTGAAGATGTAATTTGACTCAGTACTTTCCACCTGCATTTTTTTCTTCATTCTGTGCCTGCTAAAACTATTCTAATACTTTATTATAGTTAACCCCTGCGAAAAGAGCTCCCAGAGCTTACAGTGCATTTGATTGATGTAATATGGACTATTTATTATTTTCTAAATTATTTTGTTTGTATAAAGCAATCTGAAGAGGATGTAAGTCAGTTTGATTCCAAGTTTACACGTCAGACACCTGTTGACAGCCCAGATGACTCAACTCTCAGTGAAAGTGCCAATCAGGTCTTTCTGGTAAGTGAAAGAATTTCCATGTAGTCATGGGAAATTTTAAGTATGAGGATGGGCTCTTGGATAAGAAAATTCAGTTTGCTTGCTTTGCAGTTCATGCAGGTAACTGGGCACACTTTTTTTTTTAATTAGCGATGCCCTTATAACTTACTGATACCTACAAAATTGATTTTCATAATCCAACATTTTATTTTAGCAATTAGGGTGGGAATGTACAATTCTTTGGAGAGTATGATTCCCTTTTTTGGTTGGGCCACAGACTTAAAATGGTGTTTGGCTTAGCATCTCAACCAAAAATTAGTCTTAGCAGTGGAGAGAAAAACCTCACACTAACTACATGTATTTTATTCCTGAAACAGCTGTAGATTTTTGGTACTCTTTTTTTTTTTTTTTTTTTTAAGACAGGGTCTCACCTTGTAGCCCAGGCTTAGGTGTAGGGTATAGTGGTGTGATCACAGTTCTCTGCAGCCTTGACCTCCCAGGCTCAAGTGATCCACCCATTTCAGCCTTGTGAGTTCCTGGACTACAGGTGCCACATCCACCTAAGTTTTTATTTTTTTTGTAGAGACAGAGTCTTACTATTTTACTCCTGGACTCAAGCTATCTTCCCACCTCAGCTTCCCAAAGTGCCACAGTTTATAGGCGTGAACCATCATTCCTGGCCCTATTTTTGGTACTCTTAACATAAGTAGGGGATTTTTTTTTTTTTTTTTTTTGATACAGAGTCTTGCTCTGTCTCCAGGTTGGAGTGCAGTGGCGCGATCTCAGCTCACTGCAACCTCTGCCTCCTGAGTTCAAGTGATTCTCCTGTCTCAGCCTCCCAAGTAGCTGGGACTAAAGGCGCGTGTCACCACGCCCAGTTAATTTTTGTATTTTTAGTAGAGACAGGGTTTCACCATGTGGGCCAGGATGATCTTGATTTCTTGACCTCGTGATCCACCCGCCTGATTACAGGCATGAGTCACCGCGCCCGGCCAAGTAGGGGATTTTTTAACATTAATTGTGAATATTTGACATCAAAATATATTGGTTCATATGTAATAGTGAATTCTCATCATAGAAATGCCTGTATAGATTTATAGCTTGTCTCCTCAGAAGAGTAAAGGTTTTTGATGTTGGCCAACAGAAATGATGGATTTATATCAGATGACCGTGAATGCATACTATTTTGCTAAAATATCACATGCTTGTTGATTTTATTACTGTACTTAATATGTTACATGAACATCTATCTCATTTTGTATCCTTTTTTTTCTTTTGTCATTCCTTTTTGGACTACCTCTAGGGATAACAGAATATGGGTAAAATAATTGTTTAGGAGTGTTTTTTTCCCTGTTTTTGAGTTCACTGGATTTGTCACTAACTTAATTCTCAAGCTTTTCTTCCCCACACTGCTCACTATGTAATAGAAGTAGTGTTGTATCTTATGGTATGGGAAATAAGCTCTAAAGTTCACATGGAGTTGGGGCAGAGTGGCTCATGCCTATAACCTTGAGGTCAGGAGTTCGAGACCAGCCTCGCCAACATGGTAAAACCCTGTCCCTACTAAAAATACAAAAATTAGCCGGGTGTGGTGGCGTGCACCTGTGGTACCAACTACTTGGGAGGCTGAGGCAGGAGAATCACTTGAACCCAGAAGGCAGAGGTTTGCAGGAGCCAAGATTATGCCACTGCACTCCAGCCTGAGCAATAGTGAGACTCTGTATCAAAAAAATAATAATTAATTAAAAAAAATAAAGTTAGCATGGAATGCAAAAGTTGTGTATAGTACAGTATAGTTTGAGTAAACAACACTGAATAATAATAGTCCTATAAATTAGTAATATAGAGCACGTAGGCAAAAACAATCTTACAGTATTAATTACATAAGAGATAAAAGATGAGTGAGTGCATGCATAGTTTTAAATTCAAGTTTGATGGTGCATGATCAAAGTTACGGCATCTGTTAGTAAAATCTTAGGTTCAGTTATGGAAGTGGGCATGAATCACTTTAATTTTGGCATTTTTTTTTTCTCTCATGTACTACAGATGTGGAATTTATACCTTTGATTTAAAATAGAGACCTTTTCCTCAATTGAACATTGCAGAATTTCAACTTATGTGACAGTTTTTCACCCACAAAATAGAAGCATTTTATTTAGCTACCAAGAAATCCAAAGTTGTGGCGGTAAAAGTGAGATATTGAAGCTTTCATTGCCAATTACAGTATTATTGAGCTTTTCATAATTACTTAAATTGGCTAACTGATGAACAGAACAATTCATTTGTTAGGTTGTAGCCAGAATTCTGTACATAAAGTGGATCTCTTTAAACATTAATAAAAAAAATAGGCCGGGCGCAGTGGGTCATGCCTATAATCCCAGCACTTTGGGAGGCTGAGGTGGGTGGATGACAATGTCAGGAGTTCCAGACCAGCCTGGCCAATATGATGAAAACCTGTCTCTACTAAAAAGACAAAAATTAGCCAGGCGTGATGACTGTAGTCCCAGCTACTGGGAAGGCTGAGGCAGGAGAATCGCTTGAACCTGGGAGGTGGAGGTTGCAGTGAGCCAAGATTGTGCCCCTCACTGCACTCTAGCCTGGGCGACGGAGCGAGACTCCATCTCAAAAAATATACACACACACACACACACACACACACACATATATATAGTGACATCCCACTTACCTGGATAATGTGGTTCTAGCAACCTCATTTCAACAAATATTTCAATTCCTGTTGTAAGACCCCATCACATAATTAGAGGAAATTCAAAGATGATTAAGGCACAGCCTGTACCTCATGGTAGTTACAGCTTTAGTTCACTAGAATGTTTGTAAAATTATTCTCTGAAGTTCACATATAACTGTCACAATTCATATGCACTTCAGAATTGCACCTCACTCTTTGGGCCTTCACTCAGAGCTTTGTTGAGTCTTACGTATTGTAACACATAATGCTTACTCATAGATTTTGATAAATAGAAGATAGGTGAAGATGGTTAAAAGAATGAACATTGACAGCTAGAGAAATGACAGCTGGTAGCCAAATAGTAAGGTCCAAGAGAGAACTAAAATGAACAGAACTGCATTTTTGCCTATTACAACTGAAAGGTTTTGAAATGTTGATACTTATTCATCAAGAAAATACCAAATTCTAGCTGGGCAGAGATCACACATGCCTATATAGTCCCAGCTACTTGAGGGGCTGAGGTGGGAGAATAGCTTGGTTCCAGGAGTTTGAGGCTGCAGTGAGCTATGATATCACCACTGCACTCCAGCCTGGGTAATATAGGGATACCCCATCTCTTAAAACAAAACACAAATTCTGTCTGATCATTGGCATAAAACCAGAAAGATCACAAGATCTGACTTTGATGCCAAGTCAGAAAATTGTTTTTACTTTGGCCTAATTATGAGAAACTGTTTTGGGGTGATAAACTTAATTGCTTACATGCCTGTGGCTAGAAACACTAGAAGTTTCTTTATGTTTCTCCTGGTATTTAACATCTTTTTTTTTTTAAATTTTTGAGATGGAGTCTTGCTCTGTTGCCCAGGCTAGAATGCAGTGTTGCGATCTCTGCTCACTGCAACCTCTGCCTCTCAGGTTCAAGTGATCCTCTTGCCTCAGCCTCCCAAGTAGCTGGGATTATAGGCGTGCACCACCATGCATGGCTAATTTTTGTATTTTTAGTAGAGACGGTGTTTCCCCACATTGGCCAGGCTGATTTTGAACTCCTGACCTCAGGTGGTCTGCCTGCCTTGGCCTCCCAAAGTGCTGGGATGACAGGCGTGAGCCACTGTGCCTGGCCGTATTTAACATCTTCATATGGAGCCTGAATATTCCTGTTTTTTTTCTATTCCTGTCAGCAGGGTGGAATTTTGTTTGCTAGCAATCAGGCTCAATAGAATTCTGTTTTCTTGAAGTGTGTGCCTCATGAAATGGCTGGAAAGAAGTTAACAGGTCTAAAAATGAGGTTGAGGATGTGGGAGAGTGTACACATTGGTGGCTTTAGGTGTGCATCATTGTGTAGGTATGTCAGACTGAACAGCCCCATTTTCTTGAGATATATGACAAAATGCCATTCTGTAGTCCACTGTTACTGTCTTTCAGGGTTTTACATATGTGGCTCCATCTGTACTTGAAAGTGTGAAAGAAAAGTTTTCCTTTGAACCAAAAATCCGATCACCTCGAAGATTTATTGGCAGCCCACGAACACCTGTCAGGTATTTCATTCTTATTTTCATTTTTTTTTTTTTATTACAACCTATAAGGGTGTTTGCTTAAGACATTTATGCCAAGTTACATAAATGAAGGACTGTCATGTTCTCTTTTGTTGACATAAGCACAACATCTATATCTCACATTGCAAAGGACTAGTCTGACTAATCTGTGATGTTATATGGTTTACCTTCCCTCCTGAAAGTAAGCAGCCACACTGGCAAATGTTTCTCTTTATCCATTCACTCAGCATTTATTGTGTACCAAGAGCACCAGCACTGCATGCTGCATGTTCTGTGTGTGTGTGTACAATACTATAATACAGTAATTGTCCCTGTCCTGATGAAGCTTACAATGTAGTGGGAGAGTCACAATAGACAAAGGATATACAAAAATGTAAGTAGTGCTAAGTGCTATAATTTAAAAGGGGGAAAAAAGAATGTAGTGGTAGACAGCAGAGGAAAAACAAGGGGGCTTCTCCTCACAGTGGTCAGAGAAAGGCCTCCCTGGTGTAGTAACATCTAGCAGTGAACAGAAAGAGCCAGCCCTACAAAAATAGAAGGTTTAAGAATGTTGCAGGCAGAAGAACAGCAAATGCAAAAGCCCTGAGGGAGGAGAAAAGTTGTCCTTTTCCTGGAAATGAGATCAGTGTTCCTGGAGTGTGTGGTGAGTGAGGAGGAGAAGGGCAGAGGTTTGGAAAAGGATTTTACTTTAAATGCAATAGAAAGCTGTTTTGAGCAGGGGAGAGTAAAATTATATATATATATATATATATATAATGTATTTAAATATATATATCATTGAGGGGTTTGGGGGTCAGGTGTAGAGGTAAAGAGACTGGTTAGGAAATTCTAGCAGTTAATCTAGGCGGGCGAGAGATGGTTCAACTTTTGCCTTTGTGCTAATCCACATGAAAATAAAATTAAATGAAAATAAATGTCATATTACCCCACTCCCTTTAAATGTAAAGGAAATATGTCTTGTTGAGATGACCCTTAAACAAATGAATGATAGCTCTTCCTTGTCTTAAAGCCCAGTCAAATTTTCTCCTGGGGATTTCTGGGGAAGAAGTGCTTCGGCCAGCACAGCAAATCCTCAGACACCTGTGGAATACCCAATGGAAACAAGTGGCATAGAGCAGATGGATGTGACAATGAGTGGGGAAGCATCGGCACCACTTCCAATACGACAGCCGAACTCTGGGCCATACAAAAAACAAGCTTTTCCCATGATATCCAAACGGCCAGAGCACTTGCGTATGAATCTATGACAGAGCAGTGCTTTTAATGAATTTAAGGCAAACAAGGTGGAGAGGGTGATGTGTGAGCATCCTGCAAAGTGAAACAAGACTCAAAATGACAGTTTCAGAGAGTCAGTGTCATTACATAAAACACTTTGGACAGAGGAAAAATAAACATGGATTTTAAAAAATCAATCAATGGTGCAAAAAAAAAAACTTAAAGCAAAATAGTATTGCTGAACTCTTAGGCACATCAAGTAATTGATTCCTCGTGACATCTTCTCAACCTTATCAAGGATTTTCATGTTGACGACTCGAAACTGACAGTATTAAGGGTAGGATGTTGCTCCTGAATCACTGTTGAGTTCTGATTGTGTCGAAGAAGGGTTATCCTTTCATTAGGCAAAGTACAAAATTGCCTATAATACTTGCAACTAAGGACAAATTAGCATGCAAGCTTGGTCAAACTTTTTCCAGCAACTTGGAATCAAAGACAAAAGAAACTTACCAATTGATGTTTTACGTGCAAACAACCTGAATCTTTTTTTTATATAAATATATATTTTTCAAATAGATTTTTGATTCAGCTCATTATGAAAAACATCCCAAACTTTAAAATGCGAAATTATTGGTTGGTGTGAAGAAAGCCAGACAACTTGTTTCTTCTCTTGGTGAAATAATAAAATGCAAATGAATCATTGTTAACCACAGCTGTGGCTCGTTTGAGGGATTGGGGTGGACCTGGGGTTTATTTTCAGTAACCCAGCTGCAATACCTGTCTGTAATATGAGAAAACAAAAAAGAATCTATTTAATCATTTATACTTGCAGTACTGCTATGTGCTAAGCTTAACTGGAAGCCTTGGAATGGGCATAAGTTGTATGTCCTACATTTCATCATTGTCCCGGGCCTGCATTGCACTGGAAAAAAAATCGCCACCTGTTCTTATACCAGTATTTGGTTCAAGACGCCAAACGTGTTCAGCCTTTGGCTGAAGAACAAAAGAGAGTCAGGATAAAAAATACATACTGCGGTTGGCAAGGTGAGGGAGATAGGGATATCCAGGGGAAGAGGGTGTTGCTGTGGCCCACTCTCTGTTTAATCTCTTTACAGCAAATTGGTAAGATTTTCAGTTTTACTTCTTTCTACTGTTTGTGCTGTCTACTTTCCTTACATTTTTTTCCTCAACAGTTTTAAAAAAAAGGTCTATTTTTTTTTCTCCTATACTGGGGCTACATTTTTTGATTGTAAAAATATTTGATGGCCTTTTGATGAATGTCTTCCACAGTAAATAAGAAAACTTAGTGACTTAATTTAGGAAACATGTTAACAGGACACTGTTTTTGAAATTGTAACAAAATCTACATAAATGATTTACAGGTACAAAGAATAAAAATAAAGGTAACTTTACCTTTCTTAAATATTTCCTGCCTTAAAGAGAGCATTTCCATGACTTTAGCTGGTGAAAGGGTTTAATATCTGCAGAGCTTTATAAAAATATATTTCAGTGCATACTGGTATAATAGATGATCATGCAGTTGCAGTTGAGTTCTATCACCTCTTTTTGTTTGTCTTTTATAATGTCTTCAGTCTGAGTGTGCAAAGTCAATTTGTCGTATTTTGCAACCCTAGGATTTTTTTAAATAGATGCTGCTTGCTATGTTTTCAAACCTTTTTGAGCCATAGGATCCAAGCCATAAAATTCTTTATGCATGTTGAATTCAGTCAGAAAAGAGCAAGGCTTTGCTTTTTGAAATTGCAACTCAAATGAGATGGGATGAAATCCCATGACAGTAAGCAAAAACAGAACCATGAAAAATGATTGGAAATATACCTTTTCAATTGTGGCAATAATTGAAAGAATAGATAAAAGCTCATCTTTGGACAGAAAGCCTTTTTTAAAAAAATCACTCCCTCTTACCCCTCCTCCCTTATTGCAGCAGCCTACTGAGAACTTTATGACTGTTGCTGGTAAATTAGAAGCTACAGTAATAATTAAGGGCAGAAATTATACTTTAAAGTGCAGATCCTTGTTCTCTGACAATTTGTGATGTCTGAAAAAACAGAACCCGAAAAGCTATGGTGATATGTACAGGCATTATTTCAGACTGTAAATGGCTTGTGATACTCTTGATACTTGTTTTCAAATATGTTTACTAACTGTAGTGTTGACTGCCTGACCAAATTCCAGTGAAACTTATTCACCAAAATATTCCTCCTAGGTCCTATTTGCTAGTAACATGAGCACTGTGATTGGCTGGCTATAACCACCCCAGTTAAACCATTTTCATAATTAGTAGTGCCAGCAATAGTGGCAAACACTGCAACTTTTCTGCATAAAAAGCATTAATTGCACAGCTACCATCCACACAAATACATAGTTTTTCTGACTTCACATTTATTAAGTGAAATTTATTTCCCATGCTGTGGAAAGTTTATTGAGAACTTGTTTCATAAATGGATATCCCTACTATGACTGTGAAAACATGTCAAGTGTCACATTAGTGTCACAGACAGAAAGCACACACCTATGCAATATGGCTTATCTATATTTATTTGTAAAAATCCAAGCATAGTTTAAAATATGATGTCGATATTACTAGTCTTGAGTTTCTAAGAGGGTTCTTTATGATTATACCAGGTAAGTGTATAAAAGAGATTAAGTGCTTTTTTTTCATCACTTGATTATTTTCTTTAAAATCAGCTATTACAGGATATTTTTTTATTTTATACATGCTGTTTTTTAATTAAAATATAATCACTGAATTGAAGTTTACTAATTTGATTTTATAAGGTTTGTAGCATTACAGAATAACTAAACTGGGATTTATAAACCAGCTGTGATTAACAATGTAAAGTATTAATTATTGAACTTTGAACCAGATTTTTAGGAAAATTATGTTCTTTTTCCCCTTTTATGGTCTTAACTAATTTGAATCCTTCAAGAAGGATTTTTCCATACTATTTTTTGAGATAGGAGATAATTTGAGGGGAGGGGTGGAGGATGCATGTATGATATTCCATAAATTCAACATTCTTTACTATAGGTGATAAATGATTATAAACAAGATGCATCTTAGATAGTATTAATATACTGAGCCTTGGATTATATATTTAATATAGGACCTATTTTGAATATTCAGTTAATCGTATGGTTCCTAGCTTACAAGGGCTAGATCTAAGATTATTCCCTTGAGAAATGTTGAATTTATGAAGAATAGATTTTAAGGCTTTAAAAATGGTTAATTTTTCAAAAACATCAGTGTCCAAACATCTACCTTTTTCACACGAGTAGACACTAGCAAGCTGGACAAACTATCACAAAAGTGTTTGTCACACATAACCTGTGGTCTGTTGTTGATTAATACAGTACTTTTTCTTGTGTGATTCTTAACATTATAGCACAAGTATTATCTCAGTGGATTATCTGGAATAACATCTGAAAGATGGGTTCGTCTGTGTTTGTGTTTGCTCTTTAAACTATTGTTTCTCCTATCCCAAGTTGGCTTTGCATCTATCAGTAAATAAAATTCTTCAGCTGCCTTATTAGGAGTGCTATGAGGGTAACACTTTTTCTGCTTTTCATCTTGTATTTAGTTTACTGTATTATTTGATTTCGGATTGAATGAATGTAAATAGAAATTAAATGCAAATTTGAATGAACATAAAATAGAAGTGATTTATTTTTTATTATCCTATGATAGGAAGAAATTAGTATATATATCAGGTGTATAAATGGTTTAAATAATTTATTTTCATTAACATATCAGATGTGTTCAAGTTGTCATATAAATAAACTATGTAAGGAATGGGTTAAAAGCTGTTCTGCTGAGAAATTGAAGCTATTTAAGTATGTAACAAGTTTACTGACGTTTATGTTAAATGTTACACATCTTTGATTTTCAAGTTATGTCAGATAGTAGACATGAATTGTTTACTTAAAAAAAATACATGTAACAACCTACGTGAAAGCTAGCTTCACAAAAAACTCTAGGAAGACCACCTTGTGCTAATAATCAACAATTTGTTCAGCCATACTTGGTCAGCTACATTTGATAACTGGATGTGTATGCACAAAATAACGTAGTGAACAAATCTGTTTTAACTAGTGTCTCAATATATCTAGTGTAAGCTGGGTATTTTGCACGAACCACTTCTTACCTGTGAGGTAATTATACCACACTTGCCAAGGGAATTTCTCTACAGAAGCTCTCAAACTGATTTTACCTTGCTATACAACATAGTAGACCAATACTAGTAAAACAATCTTTTAGAAGTCATGATTTGAATTCAGAGTAAATGAGTTTCTGAATCTATGTTACCTTTTTTTGAGGTGAAGGAATAGAGGGATGGAAGAAATGCTTCCAGTTCATCAGCACTGTTATTGGATGGCATAGCTCCATTAGATTTTCTCCCTTTTCAATTTATACGTAAACTGCATTCCCCAAATAAATAAACCCACCATGCACCTCCTTGGTTATTTAAACACATTAAAAAACAGTACTGTCTGAATAGTTACAGGGTAAACAAATGTATTACATAGGTATTGTAATAGGGCTGAAGTAAAATGCTATTCTTGTGTTTGAACAGGAAGTCATCTTGGCTATCCTTCACAGCCGAATTGTAATCCCAAATTGTTTTTCTCACCCATCCTCTGCTGTATACCTAAATAATACAACTATTAGCATCACCACAAAGCCATTTAAATAATATTTGTAGTGGGTCTCAAAGTAGATAACAAAGTGAAATATACTATAATTGAATACAGTTGTACTTAGAACCCGGTAGTATTTACCTGGAGAAAAAAAGGTACAGGCTTGCTAATGTTCATTTGTCAATTTGGATGGCCATACAGTCATGAAAGTGCCTTCTATAACCAGTTGGTCAGTATCCTTATTAATCCATGTGCTGGTTTAGCTTTTGTCTTACCAGTACAGCAAATTTGTTTTCTATCTCTGCTTCCTAAGTTCTCCTTTCTACCACCTTTTCCTTGACTACAAACTGATAGATGTACTCTAAACTTAGATATAAGCACTAGCAGCCCTTCAGACATGTTTTAGATTTCAGATTCCTCCTTAGAGGTAACAAGGGGAGAAAGTGCTTCATTCCCTTTTCTAGCACCCTGCACAAATACCTAGAGGCAAAAAACCACACTATAAAAACCTCATGACCACCTCTCAGTGCAAGCTTTAATCTTCCAATTGATGGTGATTCAAGCATAAAATTCCAAAACTTTTATAGAGAAGACTAATTGTAAGGGCAATTCTTCTAAGATTTTAGGGCATCTGTCTTGAAACTTTTTTCTTTTTTTTTAAATAGAGATGGGATGTTGCTCAGGCTGGTCTTGAACTCCTGGGCTCAAGCAGTCCTCCTGCCTCTGCCTCCCAAAGTGTTGGGATTACAGGTGTGAGCCACCATGCCTGGCCATTTGTCTTGTTTTTTATACTATTCAAATCATGAAGTAAGCCAGCTGTTTGTAATCCACATGAATTATTTTAATAGTTACTTCAAGATACTCCATGGTACTATACAAAAAGCATGATCATGAACATTAAAGCTGATGGCAGGAAGAATTTATGACGTCCACAGACAAAATGAATCCATTTATTTTCACTGATTACTGGTCTTACTACAGAGAATAATACAATACTAAAATGTATCATCCTCAGTAAATTAATCTTCACTTAGAAAATCTGTTACTGATAAAATATAACATTTAGAATTTTCATTTAAAAATATAAATTTTATGAAAATATTAATTTTTAGGATGGGAATTATAAAAGTCAATGCTGAACAAAATTCTACTTTTAGATAGTATGTATCTTAAAATATTATGAAAAATATTCTTTATTCTGAAAACAATGTCAGGAAAGAATACCTGAGTTCTCTAAATCCACTAGTTCTAATTTCAAATTGCTATTTTGGTAACATTAAGAAAACACATTTACAATTTAACACTGCAGTTACCTGTCAAATAATTAGAATAGAATAAATGTTGCATATACATTAGGTTGAACATTATATATATTTTAAAATAGGGTTCTTTCATTTAATCTTTTGGTGAATTGGACCATAAGTCTTACATTCTAAAACCATCTGGAAACATTTTTCTTGCAGCCCTGAAAATCCATTCTGATGCCTTATCAGTAGTTATTATGACCAAATGGCATTCGTATTTTGTGGCCTTAATAGTTTATACAACTTAATATATTTGAAGGTGTGATGAAGTGGCTCCATCTTTCCATTTGTTTATATGGTCTGAAATCACAGTTCTGCAGAGTGGACATGTTTTCTCTCTGTTAAACCATAAGGTAATGCACTCTTCACAAAATATATGCTGTAATGGAATTAAGAATTAGATTTTATACTTGATAATCATTTTAAATCCATCACATTGTAGGGAATGAAAGGGATTCTTTTTTTTTTTTTTTGAGATGGAGACTGGAGACTTGCTCTGTCACCCAGGCCGGAGTGCAATGGCGCCATCTCGGCTCACTGCAACCTCCAACCCCCGCAGGTTCAAGCGATTCTCCTGCCTCAGCCTCCCAAGTTGCCGGGATTACAGGTGCCTGCCACCACCATGCCCAGCTAATTTTTGTATTTTTAGTAGAGACAGGGTTTCACCGTGTTGGTCAGGCTGGTCTCGTACTCCTGACCTCAGGTGATACACCCGCTTGGGCCAAAGTGCTGGGATTACAGGTGTGAGCCACTGTGTCCAGCCTGAAAGGGATTTTGAAGAGCACTAATCTCCTCATTTTACAGTTGTGAAAATAGAGAACATATGAGACATTCAAGAAGACAAAGAGCAGTATGATTGGCACTAGTGTTCTGGCTGTACCATCCACTTAACCATAAAAGCTATACTTAGGTGACACCTTTAAGATTAAGTGTGATAGGCCGGGCGCGGTGGCTCAAGCCTGTAATCCCAGCACTTTGGGAGGCCGAGATGGGCGGGTCACGAGGTCAGGAGATCGAGACCATCCTGGCTAACACGGTGAAACCCCGTCTCTACTAAAAAATACAAAAAAAAAAACTAGCCGGGCGACGTGGCAGGCGCCTGCAGTCCCAGCTACTCGGGAGGCTGAGGCAGGAGAATGGCGTGAACCTCGGAGGCGGAGCTTGCGGTGAGCTGAGATCCGGCCACTGCACTCCAGCTTGGGTGATAGCGAGACTCCGTCTCAAAAAAAAAAAAAAAAAAAAAAAGATTAAGTGTGATAACAGCTTAAAGTCTTGGAGTTACTAGTAACTGCCATAAAGTGTAGGAAAGGGCCACAATCCAGTAACAAATGGTGTTCTAAATGGCTAGTATCCAATTATAAAAATAGCCTGTTTTTTAATCACTTTGGTATTCAATCTGCCAGTTAAATTATTTTTCCCTTTCATACACTCCTCTGCATAAAAATTTTCAGAAGGGACAAAGCCAATCCACCAATCCCCTGATAATGAATAAATTACTAGCATGTACACTGAATGCTACCTTCCACTAAACACTAGATTTTTTTTTTTTTTGCCTTACAACAAACATAAATGTGACTTTTGCAAGTCACAGAAAAGTGTTGTATTTAGGTTTTTAAATTTAAAAATATAATTACCTGACAGATGAGAAGAACTGGCTTCTGAAATTCAGCTTGACATATTGAACAAATATCATCCACATCTGAACACTGTCTCTTGCTGGCAGCCACTCCATAACTCTATGAAGATAGTAAGTTCTGTTCATCTACAAATTTCTTTCTTTCCTGTTCTCAAATTACATAAGTGATGCTGTACTTCTCAAATCTCCCTGGAACCAGGCATTTGAAAACCTTCCCAAAGGATACAAACATTTCAAAGCTGAACCACATATACAGAACCACCTCTTGAGTGTACCAAGATGAAATCAATAAATAATACATAATAGGATTTTGGAAGATTGTTAGATCTACTAGCTTTCCAAAGGATGATAGTGCTTCAAATTCAACATAACTGGCTTAAAAGACTAAGCAATCTGAAACATAACTATTATAAAATCTATAGCCATGTATTATTTGATGCTGGACTGCCACATGGAGCTCACTTATTACCTGCAGCAGTGGTTCATAAAATCAATCCAGCCAAAGCTTGGCTGGCTGAATGTAACTCATGTGGAAAGCTTGCTTTAAAAATAGATTCCCAGGCTGGGCGCGATGGCTCAAGCCTGTAATCCCAGCACTTTGGGAGGCCGAGACGGGCGGATCACGAGGTCAGGAGATCGAGACCATCCTGGCTAACACAATGAAACCCCGTTCTCTACTAAAAAATACAAAAAAACTAGCCGGGTGAGGTGGCGGGCGCCTGTAGTCCCAGCTACTCCGGAGGCTGAGGCAGGAGAATAGCATGAACCTGGGAGGCGGAGCTTGCAGTGAGCTGAGATCTGGCCACTGAACTCCAGCCTGGGCGACAGAGCCAGACTCTGTCTCAAAAAAAATAAATAAATAAAAATAAAAATAGATTCCTCTGTTCCACACAATATTGATTCAGTAGGACCAGACATATTGGGATGTGACCCAGTATTCTATTATTTGAAAGGTCTCCAAGTGACTGCAATATGAAGATGACTTAGGGACCACTGAAGAGTGTTCTGTCACTAGGTCTAAAAATTATTCCAAATTATAAAAAGCATTTAGTGCTAAACATGAAAAAGTTTTATAGAGAAACTGCAACTGTAAATGTCGCTTGGGTAGAATAACTACTGTGAAAACTAACTGAACAAAAATGCAACTATTTGAATTTTCTTCTCTTCTAATGTCCTAATAACAAGTTTCTCATCTCTTAAGATTTTAACTTCCTCACCAGATTCAGAACGTAGGCATTAACTAGATGTGATGTTAATAACCCTCAGTGAAATTTGGAGAAATCAAAATGTTACAGATGAAACCTGCTTTCTGTAGAAATGATGGGGAAGAGGTAACTAAAGAGATGTAAAAACACCCAAGTTCAGTCACGGTCATGAGGGTAAAACATGACTTAACATATCTGAAGTTACCTAAACTTCTTGTACTAAAATGTCTCAGGCTAACAACATCAAAATCAAAGTAAAACTCAAAGGAAAAAGATATTAAAAATTAGGTTTTTTTGAGACTGGTGATAAAGATTTCAGAAACTAGTCAGAATACTGTTAGATGATCTTGGTGTCAATTTCCCTTCAGTAAGGTATCATTTAGCAAAGTACATGTGCAGATAATTATGCTGACAAGCTTTTAAAACATTACTCATCTGGGCTGGGCGCGGTGGCTCACACCTGTAATCCCAGCACTTTGGGAGGCCGAGACGGGCGGATCACGAGGTCAGGAGATCAAGACCATCCTGGCTAACACGGTGAAACCCCGTCTCTACTAAAAAATACAAAAAGCTAGCCAGGCGAGGTGGCGGGCGCCTGTAGTCCCAGCTACTCGGGAGGCTGAGGCAGGAGAACGGCGTGAACCCGGGAGGTGGAGCTTGCAGTGAGCTGAGGTCCGGCCACTGCACTCCAGCCTGGGCGACAGAGTGAGACTCCGTCTCAAAAAAAAAAAACAAACAAGAAAAAAAAACATTACTCATCTGGCATCTTGGAGACTCCCTCTCCAGATAGTAACTGCCATTTCCCTGGTAAAGGAGACTTGAACAAATCAAAGTATTGATGACTGATATCCTCTCTACAGTTTGTCTCAGAGAAAGAATATCAGGGTATTTTCTTGAGAGTATTTCGGCACAACAAATCTTACAAGGCCAATTATAGTAAAATGATTGATGCTCACATCATCAGTTGAACTGACTTAGACAAAGCTGAACTCTCTGAATTTTATTATGTCTTGTCTAGAGAAAGAAGCTTACATAGGATGTAGCAAAGTTTGTTTCTACATTGCTAGCTCTATCTTAGGGAAAAGATGCCCTGGCCAGTTAGTCTGGTTTACTTTGTAGACATAAAACTTTTTTTTTTTTTTTTTTTACAGTATATTATTCTGTTGGGATTCTTTTAAGTCAGTCTCCTTGAGCCCTGGTAAAATGACTGCAAAGTTGAGAATCAAACCCTGAAATCTGGTGACCGTAGGTACTGGGAACCTTTCAGGCTACTAAGTAGTAAATTAGGGTTCTCTATGACATCCTTTCACTGCAATTTGCAACATCAATAGAATCACATAATCATATTATAAATGACATCAGAGTCTCAATTAATTGTTAAATTTCATGCCATGAACTTACTTGTGCACATATAATCGAGCAATGGGGAAATTTGCTCCAGTAAGAAAACTGCAAGAGACATGATTTTTGGCAATGAGCTTTCTAAACATACACAATAAATTATAGTCGAAGGATTTTCACAGGTGAATAAGGAGTTAATAGGAATACACAAAGCCCCCATTTGTGGATTTAAAAAGAGGAACAAAAGTTCATAAGATTTTTAAGGGTTTACAAGCCCTTAAAAATGTCAAATGGATTGAAGGGGCAAGAGACAAGTTCAAATATATAAGCACTGCAACAATCAGCAGGTGGTTGTCAATGTGTGATTCAAGAATCTGATCATAGAGATAAAACTCCTAAATTATTATAGCCCCAAGTGCCAAAGTACTAGAAAATCATCAAAGTAAAAGAAAAGGATCATCCCTTTATGAAATCCATTCTTGTAAAACTGCTGCACTAAAAAAATTTTAGCAATGAAGAAAGGTGAAGGTGTTTTTCTTAACTGATAAAAAGTACTTACTGGTTGTGTAAAAAATATTCGTAAAACCTGTCTGAAAGTTCTCAGATGCCCAAAAAATTCCAAAAGCTGAAAAGGGAAGCAAGAGATCATTTATTAATTCAAACGGTCCTATCTGCTAAACCCAAAAACCAAAGCTGAAACCCCGTAACATCAAATCCTCATATTAACTTAATGCTCATTATATGTCACAACTAATCATTTTGTGCTGAATATTTTATTCAATTTATAGATTTGAGCCATCTCAGCAAGCTGAAGTACATTTAAACACCTAGAGTAACAATTTGATCAAGACAAATACAAACAACTATGTCAAAGTCGAAGTAATTTTATCTGATTCACGTTTTTAACATTTAGATTTTATTTTATTACTATTTTTGAGACAGAGTCTCACTCTGTCGCCCAGGCTGGAGTGCAGTGGCATGATTTCAGCTCACTGCAACCTTTGCTTCCCAGGTTCAAGCAATTCTCCGCCTCAGCCTCCTGAGTAGCTGGGACTACAGGCGCCCGCCACCATGCCTGGCTAGTTTTTTTTCGTATTTTTAGGAGAGATGGGGTTTCACCATGTTGGCCAGGCTGGTCTTGAACTCTTGACCTTGTGATTCGCCCACCTCGGCCTCCCAAAGTGCTGGGATTACAGGCGTGAGCCACCGCGCCTGGCCAACATTTAGATTTTAAAGTTTCGTAAAGTGATTATTAGGTTGAGGGGCACAGACATGGAGCGAACAGGACAAGGTACTCTACTAGTTTAAGAATTATGTGTATGACAGTGTTACTACCGAGGATGGGTATGTTATTCCACTTGTTTTCCCTACTTAGATAATCCACACTATGTGAAAGTCTACTCCCCTTCCCTCCAATGAAAACTGAGGACCGCTGGATTAAGATAGTCTATTTCTGTTTCTCCATTTCTAAACAGAAATAGAACCTGCTATTGCTTCAAACTAGTGATATGAAGATAAACTATAAAACTGTTAAAGAGGAAAACAGTAGTATGTATCAGTAATCATTAATATGAATCATGCAGTGACAAGATTTGTAATGTTACCTACTTTTAGTATGAGGTAGAGTAAAGCCAGCAATATCCCAAGACTCCATCTAGTTACGTTAGCAAACTCCCCATAGCTTATAAGATAGCGAAACCAAACTGGTATGGGAACAAAAGTTCGGTAGTATTGACATAATTCTTCTAAAAGCATATACCAGTAACCCTAAAAAATAAGAAAACAAATAGATCTACCCAAACTACTTAACTACATAGCGCAAACAATACTAGACTGAGAACACTGAGTATATGATACAATAACATAAATAACTATAAAATTAATCTTCATAATGATTATGACTGAACCTCAAGCTGGTTCTCACATATTACAGTCACCGAGTGGTCTGCTTTGAAAGAATTTCTAGGCTGGACATGGTGGCTCCCAGCACTTTGGGAGGTCGAGATGGGCGGATCACCTAAGGTCAGGAGTTCGAGACCAGCCTGGCCAACATGGTGAAACCCCGACTCTACTAAAAATACAAAAATTAGCTGGGTGTGGTGGTGGGCACCTGTAATCCCAGCTACTCAGGAAGCTGAGGCAGGAGAACTGCATGAACCTGGGAGGCTGCAGTGAGCCAAGATCACCACACTACTGCACTCCACCCTGGGCAACAGAGCGAGACTCAGTCTCCAAAAAAAAAAAAAAAAAAAAAAAAAATATATATATATATATATATATATATATAGTGAAAATGTTTTATGTATATTGCAAGTAAAACCTATGTGAGTATGTTTTTGCTGATTATAAAAATTTAAAAGTTTTAATTGCCTATGGGAAACCACTGAATAATTGTATATAGTCAACTGTCAATTGATAATGCCTTGGAGAACAGAAGTACAAATCTAAATAGTTTCCCATATATGATGTGGGGAAATAGTTTCCCATATATGATGTGGGGACTGATTTTTAAATTATTCTGAAACAAATATAATTCTGATTTTATCCAAATAGGTTAATAATCAGGTTCAAGTGCCTGAACAAATGGTTGCCAAGCTGAAATAATACAGATAATTAAAGCTATAGTTAGCAAACTGAAAAATTGCAAAAGGAAGATTCATTTAAACAAAGACTAAATAGCATTAATGTGATTCGTTAACATCACTCCAATAAAGCATAAGTTAGTTTCTTACCTTAGATTTAAAAGGCATGATGAAAGAAGGCACCAATAAAATAAGGCATTTTAAGCCCATGAAAAAGAATTTCAGAATGAAGTCTGTAATTCCAACAATCCAAAGTACTTCCCAGAAGCTCAAATGGTCCAAAGTAGGATTTAAAAAAATTAAGCTACCAAAAGAAAAACATCATAATTTACCAGAGCAACATACAAAGGTAAAGTATTAATAAAGGGTTTTAATTTGCTACAAATATTTTGATATGTAAAAAATATGAATTTGGCAGGATATCAGAGTTCACAATAATGGAATGGAGGGTCATTTTGCTTATTTTAGAGAGACTTTTAGAATGTTTGGATTTTAGATCTTCCCTTCCATAGAATAAGGAAAAAGTCTTCAGTTTGTCATAGTTGACACCTTTCTAGCCTGTAAACGAGAAAAACTCATCAATACCAAACATCTGCCATGTTTATCTTAACCAATTCCAATTAAGATTCCATCTCTTCCTTTCAGTGAATTGCTTGTTAAGATCATCAACTCCCTCTGTATGGCTAAATTTCAAGGTCACTTCTCTTTTTCCGTCTTCCCTCCATGAATAATTTTCTTTCTAGACATTTTTTTTTTTTTTTTGAGACGGAGTCTTGCTCTGTCGCCCAGGCTGGAGTGCAGTGGCCGGATCTCAGCTCACTGCAAGCTCCGCCTCCCGGGTTTACGCCATTCTCCTGCCTCAGCCTCCCGAGTAGCTGGGACTATAGGCGCCCGCCACCTCGCCCGGCTAGTTTTTTGTATTTTTTAGTAGAGACGGGGTTTCACCATGTTAGCCAGGATGGTCTCGATCTCCTGACCTCGTGATCCGCCCATCTCGGCCTCCTAAAGTGCTGGGATTACAGGCTTGAGCCACCGCGCCCGGCCTCTTTTTAGACTTTTAACACAACACTCTTCTATTTCTCATATTTCACTGCTGGTTTCTTCTTAGTCTCCTTTGCTGTTTCTCTTCTAATTGTGGTCATGTCCAGTACTGGGCTCTCTGTCTACACTCTCTTTCCTGGGTTAGTTTTGTCCAGTCCTGTGGTTTTTAAATATCAACCATATGCTCCTGATACCAAAATTTATAGCCTTAACCTCTACCCTGAGTTCATGACATATATTTGGTACCACTTTCTTATCAATTCTACTTAGCCTCTCAAACTTAACATGTTCAAAACAAAATTACTGATTTTTCTCCTCAAAATCAGTTCCTTCCTCAACCCAATGAAATGACACCACCATCCAGCCAGCTGCTTAGACTAAAAACCCAGAGGTCATTCTTGCTTCTCTCCACCCACCTACCCAATCCAGTCCATCTGAGGGATACTGGCTCCACCTCCAAACTATATCCCAGATTTGCCCATCTCTCCAACTCCAGTGAAACAAGGTCTTCTAATATTCTAGTAAAAGCTGAAAATTCAGAATACTGCCATTTGACATGGAAACTTATCAGCTACTGTCATTTAGTAAGTGTTCTTACTTTCAGAAACAAAGACCAACAATAACAACCTAATGGTACTTTAAAAATACGGAACATATGGCTGAGCGCGGTGGCTCACGCCATATATTCTCAGCACTTTGGGAGGCTGTAATCCCAGCACTTTGGGAGGCTGAGGTGGGCGGATCACAAGGTCAGGAGATCGAGACCATCCCGGCCAACGTGGTGAAACCCCGTTTCTACTAAAAATACAAAAAATTAGCCGGGCGTGGTGGCAGACGCCTGTAGTTCCAGCTACTCGGGAGGCAGGAGAATGGCGTGAAGCCAGGAGGCAGAGCTTGCAGTGAGGTGAGATCACAGCACTGCACTCCAGCCTGGGCGACAGAATGAGACTCCCGTCTCAAAAAAAAAAAAATATGGAATATATAAACAAAAACTCAGGTATCAAAAAATTAAATATTAATTGAGCATCTGCTACGTGACAAGGCACTGGGGATACAAAATCTGAGTAAGTCACTTAAAGCTCTCACTTATGAGGCCGGGCGCAGTGGCTCACACCTGTAATCCCAGCACTTTGGGAGGTTGAAGCGGGCGGTTCACGAGGTCAGGAGTTCAAGACCAGTCTGACCAACATGGTGAAACTCCATCTCTACTAAAAATACAAAAATTTGCCAGGCGTGGTGCCAGCTACTCAGGAGGCTTAGACGGGAGAATTGCTTGAACCTGAGAGGCAGAGGTTGCAGTGAGCCAAGATCAAGACACTGCATTCCAGGCTGGGCGACAGAGTGAGACTCTGCCTCAAAAAAGCTCTCGCTTGTGAAAGGAGACAGTTAAAAACCGAATTGAACTGAATACAGTAAGTACTATGTGAAGTAAGATACAAAGTGCTATGAAATATATGATTACATTAAAAATGTAATTGTGTATTTGGACCTCTAATTACCTGTAATAAAGTGACTGAGAATGAAAGGTGTAATATAAAAGAACAGAAGATCCTGCTAAGAATACCAGTAACCAAGCACACTGAATCTTTGAGGACCTTTCCTGAAAGATAAACAATTTTATAATGTTACTTTGATTTTGCCAGAATTTTAAATATCATTAAACTGTTTTACTTTAATGACTATTAACTTAGAATATTTTTCTAAATTAATCTTAATATAGAATATCTGTTAAACTGTACATAATCATCACAGTTACTGTTTTATACAACTTTAGTGACCAAACACAACTCATATATTAAACAAATGTTAAAAATACAAGTTTCTTCACTGTATGAAAAACATTACCTATGTTTCAAAGAAGCCAAGTCTTCTCTCAAAAAAAAAAAAAAAGGGAAATTAAAATAAAATTAAAAAAAAAAAAAAGAAGCCAGGTCTTCCACAAGCTGACATAAGGACCCACCCAGGACGAGGGCAGTGGCTCACACCAGTAATCCCAGCACTTTGGGAGGCTGAAGTCAGCGTATCGTTTGAGGTTAGGAGTTTGTGACCAGCCTGCCCAACACAGTGAAACCCGTCTCTTCTAAAAAAAAAAAAAATACAAAAGTTAGCCAGGCGCCGTGGCATGTGCCTGTAATCCCAGCTACTCAGGAGGCTAAGGCATGAGAATCGCTTGAACCCAGGAGGTAGAGATTGCAGTGAGCCAAGATCACGCCACTGCACTCCAGCCTGGGCGACAGAGTGAAACTCCGTCTCAGAAAAAAAATGGACCCGCCCACAAAAGAAAATTTCAAAATGCATTTTAACCTTGATTCACTTGTCAAGGCTTTATATTTTAAAAGTTCCCAGATTATAAGAATTTAATAAATTAATGTTTTAATCTCACTTCTTTTTTTATATGGGGTCTCGACACATTGCCCAAAACTCCTAAGCGCAAGCATTCTTCCCAACTCAGCCTCCCAAGTAGGTGTAATCTCCCTTTATTTATTTTTTTTTTGAGACAGGGTCTCACTCTTTCACCCAGACTGGAGTGCAGTGGCATGATCACAACTCACTGCAGCCCCAACCACCTGGGCTCAGGCAATCCTCCCACCTCAGCCTCCCAGATAGCAGAGATTACAAGCACATGCCACCACGCCCAGCTAATTTTTTGTAGAATTGGGGTTTTTTGGCCATGTTGCCCAGGTTAGTCTTCAATCCTGGGCTCAAGCAATCTGCCCATCTCAGCCTCCCACAGACATGAGCCACTGAAGTTTACTAATTTCAGATCATTAAGATTTCTCTAGTTTGATAGGTTTAACTATAAATTTCCAGGTTAGAATGCATACTTTACACAGGCATAGCCATTTAAAGTTGCTTAAAGGTGAAATTTTAGAAACTCATCCTATTTTTCCCAATGATTTATATGACTAGGGCTCGTGTAACTTATGTTACGGAAAAATTCCTTGGGTTTAATTTTCTTTTCTTTTTTTTTTTTTTGAGATGGAGTCTTACTCTGTCGCCAGGCTGCAGTGGCATGATCTTGGCTCACTGCAACCTCTCTGCCTCTTGGATTCAAGCAATTCTCCTGCCTCAGCCTCCCAAGTAGGTGGGACTACAGGCAAGCGCCACCACGCCCAGCTAATTTTTGTGTTTTTAGTAGAGATGGGGTTTCACCACATTGGCCAGGCCGTTCTCAAACTTCTGACCTCAGGTGATCTGCCTGCCTGGGCCTCCCAAAATGTTGGGATTACAGGCATGAGCCCCTGCGCCCAGCCCAGGTCTTTTTTTCTTTTTTTGAGACGGAGTCTTGCTGTGTAGCCCAGGCTGAAGTGCAGTGTTGCGATCTCAGCTCACTGCAAC